>NW_012267217.1:29419139-29461109 GCF_000151885.1 Dipodomys ordii | reverse complement strand
CTTTTTGCTTATGTGGTGCTGAGGAATTGAACCCAGGGCCTCATGCATGCAAGGCAAGCGCTCTACCACTGAGCCAACTTCCAAGCCCCATTCAGCCCAGATTTTTAATGGCCAATTAGATAATGGCCAATAAGTCTCACAGACCTTTCTGTTCAGATAAGTATGAAACTTCGTTACCAAATTGCTTTCCCTAGGACAACCTTACATTTTCTGCAATTCATTCAACACTTTAACTAAAAGAAGTTTTACACATCAATTGGATTGTAAGCAGTATTAAAAAATACAAAATCAAAAAAATCAGCAAATGAGCTCTCTTTTCTGAATCCTCATCTTTTCAAAATTCATGATGAAATGCATAGCATAAGACTATGTGAGTCTGGGGTCTGTGTCGACAAAATCTATTTGAGGAGAAAGGCCAAGGTATTGGTAAAAGGTGATTGCAGAAGGCAGGTTACGTATATAATACATAGATACTCAGTGTTGTAGATTCTCTCATTTTGTGTATATTTATGTTTTTCATAAGCTGAAATAGTTTCATGATTTCATAACTTCAGTCACTCCTCCATTTTCATTACTGCACCTCTGTGAGGTGCAATCTTGAGCTATGGCATTCAGTATGAAAGCCTAAATTGGCAGATCATCAGATTTTTGTGTCTATGTCTAAGAAAGCTTAAAACAAAATTTTCCAACTGAATTTGAAGAAGGCAAATTGATCACATGGCTCTCACTAAAATTGTATTGACAACTCAAATTAGTAAAATATTCATTGTACCTATAATAATGTTTACATTTTCTTTAGTGAAAATTATTTCATCTTCAAATTGTAAATCTTTACTATCTGTTTTGAGTATTTTTTAATAAGTGTGTAGACTTAAAAAATGAATAAGCAGTCAGGTACCAGTGGTTTATACCTACAATTTTCACTAGTAAGGAGGCTGAATCTGAGGGTTACAGTTCAAAGCTATCCCAGGCAGAAAAGTGTGAGCTCTTATCTCCAATTAACCACCAAAAAGCCAGAAGTAGAGCTGTAGCTCAAGTGGCAGAGTGCTAGCTAGTTTTGAACTAAAAAGCTCAGGGTAGTGCCCATTCAAGCCCCAGGACCAACACAAAGAAAATAGAAAGAAAAGGAAGGAAGGGAGGGAGGAGGGAGGGAAGGAGAGAGGGGAGGGAGAGAAGGAGGAGAGAGAGATTACATTATGTATTGACAAAGTTTTAAGCCAGTCACCTATAATTCACCCCTGTAATAGCTACTGAAGAGGCTGAGATCTGAGGATCAAGATTTGAAATCAGACCAGGCAGGAAATTTGTAAATCTCTTATCTACAACTAATCACCAAAAAGCTGAAGGTGCCACTGTGGCTCAAGTGGCAGAATATCAGCTTTGAGTGAAAAAGCTAAGGGCAGCACCCAAGCCTTGTGTTAAAGCTTCAATCCTGGCGCGCGCGCGCACACACACACACACACACACACACACACAAAGAAAAGATGGATTCAAATATGTCTTTGACCTAGAAATGTAAAAATGTGATCCAATTCAGTAAGGCTGTTAGATTACACAAGAATTTGCATTAAGACTGATTTTCTTTGGTAAGAAAGGAATAAATATGAAGGACTCTCCAAAGTACGTTAAAGAGGTTAGACTCATTTTTGTATTAATCAGCCTATGAATGGGCATTATGAAGAACTATTGCTTGGAGTAGTCAGATGTTGAACTATATTTATAGTGGATAACTGTGTGTCAGAGGGTATGAATCATTCCCAGAGGTCTTAAATGAGTCAAAAGAATTGCTAATTATGTCTTCCTGTGCAGTGTGGGGCCATGGGTAAAAATATCTGGGGATCATGACTGATACCAGCATGTGTAGAAATAGGTCGAGATAAAAATCTCACTGACAAGAAAACAGCACTGCCTAGAAGAGCCTTTTTTGTGTCTTTCAAATCCTTCTCTGTTTCTCATTCCCTTCTTATCATCCAGGTTTTACATTCTCAGTACCTCATGCCCTGATCATAGGAACATCTCTTAACACATGCCTTTGCTTTCGGTCTTTTTCTTCTCCCAAGCATTTCATAGATGGATGTCAGCTCTGTCTTCCTAAAACATTTCTTTCATCATATGTCCATTAACTGTGTGATTTAACCTTTATAGGCCCTCTCTCTCCTTGTTGGAAAAAGGAGGAGATTGGTTTCAGTTTATTTTTCCAGTCCTAAAATTCTTATTCTCTATCAATCCAAAGAGGGTGAGTTTTTTTTTCTTCAATCTGACAGGCTATATTGAGTGTGAAATATATGCCAAGCATACTCTGTATGTGTGTGTGTGTGTGTGTGTGAGTGTGTGTGGGCATGTGTGCATGTGTGGGCATGCATGCTTGCACACCAGTACTGGGGCTTGAACGCAGAGCCTGAGCACTATTTCTTAACTTTTCCATTCAAAGCTATCACTCTACTACTTCAGCCATAGCTTTACTTTCAGCAGAGTCTCAGACTCTCCTGCCAGGCTAGCTTTGAACTGTGATCCTCAGATCTCAGCCATATTTTTTTTGTCCATTGTGGGGCTTGAATTCTGAGCCTGGGTGCTGTCCCTCAGCTCTTCACCTCAAGACAAGCGCTCTACCACTTGAGACACAGCACCACTTCCAGCTTTTTCTGCTTATGGAGTGCTGAGGAATCGAACCCAGGGCCTCATGCATGCAAGGCAAGCACTCTACCACTGAGCCACTTCCCAGCCCAGTCATATTTTCTTTTAAGATGTTATGGGATGGGGAAGGGAAAATGGGAGATAATGAGGGAGGAGGGAACAATGTTTTGACAAGAAATGTAGTCATTACCTTACTTATGTAACTGTAACTCCTCTGTTCATAACCCTTATAATAAAAGAAGAGAAAAAAGAAAAAAAGATGTTATGAGAATATAATAGTGATTGTCTTCAGTGAGAAGACATAGTTGATCTTTTTGTTCAAGACAAACTGTCCATATGGAATTAAGAATGTTAGTTAGCCACATAGGGCTCACACCTATAATCTTAGTTTCTCAGGAGGTGGAGATCTGAAGATCAAGGTTTAAAGCCAACCTAGACAAGAAAGTCCATGAGAATCTTATCTCCAATTAAGCACCAAAAAGAAGTGGTAAGTGCTAGTCTCGAGCACAAAAGTTCAGGGACAGTACCCAGGCCCTGAGTTCAAACTCTAGAACTTAAACACACAAACACACACACACACACACACACAGCATGTTAGCTGTCAGAAGAAAGGAAAATAATTTAGAGAAGTCAATTAATGGGTGAGAAAGGCCAAGATAAAGTCTAAGCAAACAAAATACAAATATGAGGTGAAGTAGAGATCAGCCACAAGATGGGTAAGAATAGAGGAAAGAGGCATGAAGAGTCTAAGGTCAAATGTGCAAAAGGTCAAGTGGATTGACAACTGTTCCACAATAGTCGTGTGGTATATAAGGATGTCTTTTCTTAGTCCATGATGGGCTCCATTCACAGCAGTGGTCCTAGAAGATTATAATGGAGCTAAGAAATTCCTAATACCTTAGTGATATCATAGCTAAATGATGTTCTGTGTCACACTGCTCATGTGTTGCTCATAGTATGCTGGTGTAAACAAACCCAAAAACATATCCTATAATGTACAATATGTAATATTTGATAATAATGAAAAGCAACTATGTTACTGGCTTACAGATTTAAAGCCAGCCCAGGCAGGAAAGTCTGGAAAGACTCTTATTTCCAATTAACTAGCAAAAAGTCAGAAGTGAAGCTGTGGTTCAAGTGATACAGCACTATTGTTGAGCAAAAGAGCTCAGGGACAGTACTCAGGTCCTGAGTTCAAGCCCCCGTGCCAGCAAACACACACACACAAAAGGAAAAATACATGCAATTATGTATAATATGCAATGTTTGATAATGATGATAAACAACTATATTACTAGATTATGAATTCACAATGTTATACTTTTCTTATTAGTTTAAATTTTCTAGTTTTTAAAGTTCACTGTGAACACTATGCTCTGTTTTGCTGATAGAAACTTCACAATCTATTGTTTACACCATTATTTTTGGGGTATATGTGCTAGTACTAAGGCTCAAACCCAGGGCCTGGATAATGACCCTTAGCTTTTTCCACTCAAAGGTGGCATTCTACCACTTGAGCCACAGCACTACCTCCAGTAAACCTGACTTACCCCCAGCTTTTTGGTGCATCCTTTTAATTTATGCTTAATTTAATGTCACGTGGGGTTTTGTCTCTTGTGGCACACATAGTGTGTATATACCCTATAACCCAGATGGGTAGTGTATTATACGATCATCTAGCACTCTGCAGTGTTCACATAGCCAAATCACCTAAAAGTGCATTTCTCCAAATGTGTATTATTTTTTTTTTTTTGTCGGTCGTGGGGCTTGAACTCTGGGCTTGGGCGCTGTCCCTCAGCTCTTCAGCTCAAGGCGAGCGCTCTACCACTTGAGCTACAGCGCCACTTCCGGTTTTCTGGTGGTTTATTGGAGATAGGAGTCTCACGGTCTCTCCTGCCCGGGCTGGCTTTGAACCGCGACCCTCAGATCTCAGCCTCCTGAGTAGCTAGGATTACAGGCGTGAGCCACCAGCACCCGGCTAAAATGTGTATTATTTTTAAGAAGCACATGATGGCTAAGCATCAGTGGCTCATGCCTGTAATCCTAGCTATGATCAGAAGGCTATGATCTGAGGATCATGGTTTGAAGCCAGCTCAGGCAGAAAAGTCCCCATGAGACTCTTATCTCCAATTAATCCCTCAAAAACTGGAAGTGGTGCTGTGACTTGGTGGTAGGGCACTAGCCTTGAGCAAAAGAGCTCAGGGGCAGAGCCTAAGTGTGAGTTCAAGTCTCATAATTGATCCCCCCCATTAAAAAAAGCATATGATGATATATACTTCAGAAATCATTACACAGTCCCCTTTTGGCCACCAAGCCACTCCAGGCCAGTCTTCTGCTCCAAGCCTTGTAAATACTCATTGCATCCACTCTTCCCCTGCCCCTTAGTCCTACCTCTTCTCCCACCTTGGAAGGCCTCCCTCAGACTCTACCAAGACCCACACCCAGTTTCCTCTCTTCCCTTCCATCTTTCCCTTCTGCCCCAACCATGTACTTTCTCTTCTGTGTAGCTCAATATTAGATAAAATCAGGAATTGTTTTGAAATTTGGGCCTAGCTTTTTCAGTGACAATAAAAATCCTTGTGGGTAACTTTTTTATTTATTTACTTATTTGTCTGTATCACTTCTGCCCCTCTGCTTGAGGAAAAAAAGCACAGGCTAAATGAATTAAGCCACCCTATTTTGGAACTGTTCATGTTTCCATTCTGCTTCTACCCAATTGCCATTTAAAACAGACTAGGTGTTAGCTGGAGAAGCAGCTGCTTCTTATTTGGGAATTGGTTTATATATACACTGCAAAGATGAAAATACACCCAAGCTTGGGCTTTCTCTACAGCTGGTGATGAAGAAATGCACAAAGCTAGAGCCCCAAAAAGACCAGTATAGTCAATGTGCTTAGAAAATGTCAGCAGCTGCCAGGGCAGATTCATACCTCAGATGGCTAGAGTTTTATTCTATTATAAGAGTTTTTCCTCTGCAAAAGAAAAGTTTGTATACATTAAATCTTAAGTGAGAGCTCTAGAGAATCAGGCACATAACATAAAACAAATAAAACTAATTACTAAGTATAATGTTCTAAGGAAATTCAAAGGTTTTCAGCAAAAGACACTCATTTAAAATAAAGCTTTAGCTGGGCACTGGTGGATCACAGCTATAATCTTAGCTATTCAGGAGGCTGAAATCTGAGGATTGAGGTTCAAAGCCAGCCAAGGCAAGAAAGTTTGTGAGACTCTTATCAAAAGGGGAGCCAAAAGGGGAGATATGGCTCAAGTGGTAGAGGGCCGGCCTTGGGTGAAAAATCTAAGGGATAGTGCCCAGGCCCTGCATTCAAGCCAAACATAAACAAATTAATAAAAATAAAATCAAGCTTTGTCCTGTTGATCAATGGGGGTTAGGGAGTGGGGAAAGAGAAATGGGTTCTATAGGCCTGGTAGGTAATAGCAGGAAAGTGACAAAGAGCATGACTGATGGTGGATATGATTGAAGTATATAGTTTGCATGTATGAAAATAGCACCATAAAGCATCTTGAAATTGGGAAAGGCAAAGAAGGGGGAAATGATGGGGGAGTGAGATTGATTAGAATACATTGCATACAGGTGTGGAAATGTCACAATGAAACCCCTCCTTGTATAACTAACCTATCCTAATCAAAGTAAAATAACGATTTGTCTTGAAAAACAAGCTATACCAAAGGTGTGATATATTTCTGTATCCTTGATTACCTAATTTGGGACTAGATACTCTACAATGGCCCTTGTGCCACATACTTATTCACTGCTTCAAATATGTATCTATTAAATGACTAATATATTCTGACATATTCTAGGCACTGTACTTGCTAGGTCTGAGGAGTAAAAAGCTACAGTTGCCCTCCACTCAAGAACTAGACTGTTTTTAAAAGTGCCAAGTGATCTAATTGGAGTAGCACCTATTTTGGACTGTAAGATAAGACATCTAGGATGTTCAAACACACCCTAAAAATCCTATAATCATCAGGGGACAGAAACAAAATAGATCTTCACAATCTAGGAAAGCAGGACACATACCAAGAACTGCCAAAGTTAGCATATGCGAAAACAGACCAGCAGTTCATATGGTCAGACAAGATACTGAGAAAGTAAGAAGTCTCACGTTACCACAGGCTAGTGATCTGGATTTGGCAGACATTTCCAACAAGCTCATTTGTGATCACATAACAAGAATAAGCCAAATCTTGAGAAGATGAATTCACATCTGTTGTGAGGCCACCAAGTGCCAAGTATTTGGTTAGTTACTTCATATAAATTCTTTCATTTAAACTCCCCTCCATAAACTGTGAGAGTTCTTAACAGATGAGAAATTAACACTCAGATTAAAATTCCTAGGTGCCAGTGGCTCACCCTTGCTAATCAGGAAGCTGAGATCTGAGGATTGAGGTTTGAAGCCAACCTGAGCAGAAAAGTCCATGAGACCTTATTTCCAATTAACCACCAAAAAGCTTGGAGTGAGGCACTCAGGTGGTAGAGTGCTAGCCTTGAGTGAAAAAGCTGAGGGACAGTGCCAAGGCTTTAAGTTTAAGACCCATTACCAGCACAGAGACAGACAAACAACAATGCCCCCAATTACAGTGATCATCCTGGTTTGAGATAGCTTTAAAATGTATACATTGAGACAAAGCTCTTGGTTTCTTTCCTAGAAAGACACACTAGAAGTGATTTCAGCCACTAGGAAAAAGTGAAGAAGTTAAAGTCAAGCCAGCTAAAAAGAAAGAGGCACATACGAAGTGTGGATAACTAATTTATTCATAAAACTTCCATTAAGGGGTCAAATTAGATTCTACCTGAAAGCTTTTTTGTTGTTGTTATTGTTGTTTATTTGCAAACCTCTAAGATGGTGATGGATTATACAGTCAGGTGTCTTGGCACCTTCAACTTGGGCTCCAAATTACTGCAGGCCCAATTAAAAGCTTCAGGTAGCTAGGGACATATCAGATGCTGACTGAGCAAAAAGTTAATTAAATTTACTCCGGAAAAGTGATGAGCAAAGAATGGAAGATCAGAGACCACAAAATGAAGCCAAGTTGTCTGTGTCAGCTAAACTATTTATATTATCCAAACAACTTCCAGGACTGATGTGTCATACCTGCAATAGGGGAAAACATATTTCCCCAGTAGTAGGGACACGAGTGGGTACACTGTTGCATCTGACATCAGCTCTTAATCCCAGGTGAGGTAATAACAACCACCAAATACTTTGCTGGAACAGAATTTAAACATTCAGCAAATAGTAACCGCCTGGAATCAAGTGGCTTTGTCTGAAAGTTCATAAGAAAATTAGTCAGAAGGCTGAGATTGGATATGATTTAGCAGAAGTAAAAGAACAGGGAAGACCGGAAGCATAGGAAAGAACAAACAAGATATATGGAAAAGGGACACTTTTTTAAAAAATGTTTGCCAGTTTTCCAAAAGGGAAAAAATTCTGGAGGTGAATGTTGATGAGCTTGTATAACAATGCCAATTGACCTAATGCCACTGCTCTGTTAAAATGGCAGTGTTAATTAAAATAAATTTTAAAACAAGGTGCTGGTGGCTTATTCCTGTATCCTAGCTACTAAAGATGCTAAGATCTGAGGATCATGGTTCTGAGGTAGCCTAGGAGGGAAGTCTGGAAGACTCTTATCTCTAACTATATTAAACAGCAACAAGCTGGAAGTGGAGCTGTGGCCCAGGTGGTATCGTGCCAAGCCTTAAGTGAAAAAGCTAAGACCCAGGTCATGAGTTCAAGCCCCAGTACCCAGTTCATGTATAAATAAATTTATTTTAAAGTTTCAGCTATAGAATATACAAACTTTTTCTTTGTTAGTACTGGGGCTTGACTTCTGGCTTAGCTTTTCCACTTCCAGCTAGAGCTGTATCATTTAAGGCATGCCTCTAATTTCAGCTTTTTTCTAGTTAATGAAGTCTCTCATATTTGTCTGCTGGGGCTGGCTTTGAATGGAGATCCTCAGATCTCATCCTCCTGAGTAGCTAGGATTATAGGTGTGAGCCACTTGTGCCTGGCACCCTTTCTTTAATGATAGTTTAACATTAACATCGGCAAGGCAACCTGATTGTTATTTAAAATGGTTGGTCCTGGGCTGGGAAGGTGGCTCAGTGGTAGAGCGCTTGCCTTGCATGCCAGAGGCCCTGGGTTCGATTCTTCAGCACCACATAAGCAAAAAGAAAGAAGCCGGAATTGGCGCTGTGGCTCAAGTGGTAGAGCACTAGCCTTGAGCTGAAGAGCTGAGGGACAGTGCTCAGGCCCTGAGTTCAGGCCCCACGACCGGACCAATAAATAAATAAATAAAATGGTTGGTGAAAAACCACCCAGAGATTATTTACATAAACTTCTGAATAGCATGATATAGATAAAGAGGCATGTGTTATCTTGTTAAAGTCTTAATCTAGACATGTTTGTGGAAATTAGGGCAAACACAGAATTGTGGAAAACATAGAATTTTCCAGTCCTACCCTCCCCCTCCCCCCCACTTCAATGCTTGGGATTCCATACCAGGATGGTTCTCATCCTTGATTGGAATTAACACTCTGCCTGTCAAAAGTGGCTCTCCCTCCCAGTTCCCACACTACCCATCAAGCACCAGGTTCCTGCTTTGACCATGAAATGACATACTTTCCCATAAGTCGATCAAAGGTGCCAAGACTCAAAACAAATACACAAAAGTCAACTACTAATTGGTCTACTTAATGGGAGCTCCTTGGATCATCTCTTATGCACCTGTAGTCCAACACTGCAGAGCTTCTTACCCTGTAGGACCCCTCTCTGGCCTTCCTTAAATAAGGGAAGATCGTGCGATCTGACACGTGAAGGACTTTACTCTCACTGCCATAGCTGGCCCTTTTCACCAGCGAGAGCCTCGCCTAGGCAGCCCGGCCCGCACGCACGCCCACATCTCGCGAGAGCTGGGCCGCAGAGGGCGTGCCCACATCCTGAGTGGTAGAGGGCGGGGCGCGGCGCCACAGCACTTCCGCAAACATGGCGGCGGCTGCGAGGCAGGCCCCTTGGCTCGTGGCCTGGGGCCACAGGCTGCGGCGCGGGCTCGCGGCGGGTCGACGCGGCGTGCCGAACCGGGGCACTTTGGCAGCGGCTGTGGCTGGAATGGCCCTGGCAGGGGCCGGAGCAGCCTGGCATCACGGCCGCGCGAGCGTGGCGGCGCGCGAGGGCAGCCTGTCGGCGTTGGCACAGGTAGGGGGCTCGGCGCTCCCCGCCGGCCCACCCAGGCTCCGCCCTCCTTCGACGCCCCTGGCGGGAGGGGTCCCGCCCTCCCTCCCCTCGGGCCCCGGCGCTGGCCCGCTGGGGGGCGGGGCTTTCCCCCTGCGGACCTCGGGCTCCTCCCTCCCCTTCCGGCGTCACACCCTGGGCATCTGAGGCTGGGCCGGGGGTCAGGCCTGGGCCGGGGGGCGGGGGGGGAGGATGCACCCCTGTGAGTTGAGTTGTGCTGTGTCTTTTTTTTTTTTTTTTAAGCATCTCTGGCTGCTGCAAGCGCTGCTTCCCACCTGGTTAGAGAAGTGGGTTTGTACCCCGAGCCCCCAGGGCTCAAGCCTGTCATCCTAGCTACTCAGGGCACTGAGATCTGAAGAGTGGGGTTCAGAGCCAGCCGGGCTAGGAAAGTCGTGAGACTCTTTGACTCTTAATACCACCAAAAAAAAAAAAGGCGGAGGTGGAAGTGTGACTCTAGTGTTGGAGCGCTAGTCTTGAGGGGTCGGGAGGAAGCTCAACAGCAATGCCCTGTCCCTCGAGTTCAAGCTCCAGGACTGACTCTCCCCCTTCCCCCCCCAAAAAAAGGTGGGTTTATGATCTGCAGGTATGTTCGTCTTACACCCCACAGCACACACACACACATCTGTTAACCTTTAAAAGTTGGCACCCACTTTGGATAGTTTGGTCGAGTTGGCCTACTCCCAGATATTTTGTTGTTGTTAGTAATGAAAATCAATCTGTAAAAATTAGGAGGTTGGCTGTGAGAGAACAAAGGAAAGAGTGACATTATCCATGAAGAAATGTACTCATTACCTGACTTCTGTAACTATAAGCACTCAGTATATCACCTGCAGAATAACAATATTTTTTTAAAAAACTTAAGCAGTTCACCAGGCATTACTGACTCATACCCCTGTAATCTTAGCTACTCAAACTCACTGAGATGTGAAGACCATGGTTCAAAGCTAGCCCACCAGCCCAAACAGAAAAGTCTGTGAGACTTTTATCTCCAATTAAGCAGCAAAAAGCCCAAAATAGAGCTGTGGCTCAAGGGGTAGAGCACCAGCTTTAAGCAAAAACAAAAAACTCAAGTGAGACAAGGCCCTGAATTCAAGCCCCAGTACTAGCACCAAAATAAGCAGTTGATAAGTTCCAGATATCATCCACTCTAAGGAATATTACATGATTATAAAGCCTAATATTTAATGGACCCAATGTACTAAGCAAAAAAAAAAAATCATCTTGGAAATGTAAACATCAAGTTCCTTAATTGGTAGGGAATTTACACGTATCGACTTTTTACAATTTGAAAGACTACTTACAAAATATTGTGTAGACATTTTAGTGTTAATATATGTTTTTCTGGAACATAAAAGCATTTTATTTTGCTTTATTTGTTAGGTTTTTATTTGTAATAAAAACTCAAGGGAAGCCAGGCACTGGTGGCTCATGCTTGTAATCCTAGCTACTCAATAGGCTAAGATCTTAGGTTCGAGATTCAAAACCAACTTGGCAGAAAAGTCCATATGACTCATACCACAGCTCCATTTCTGTTTTTTTGGTAATTTGAGATAACAGCCTCACAGACTTTCCTGCATAGGCAGGCTTACAGCAGTGATCCTCAGATCTCAGCTCCCTGAGATTACAGACATGAGCTACTAGTGCCTAGCTAGATTTTAGAGTTTTATAGCATTTTTGTTAGTTAAGTTGGTTTCTCTGCTTTGAATCTCACAGGGTCAGCCCCTTGCTAATTAGGGCCCTAGTTAGTCTTCCCACAGTTCTACTCTACCACACATTGTACCTTTCTTTGGGAATCATTTATACCTCATTCGGCCTTGAGTATAGTCTACTTTTTTTCTCTGCTACTAGTAATAGAACCCACCTGTGGGTGGGTGCTCATCCACTTAGTATCTCCAGTCCCTGTAGTCACATTCAGAACTGTCACTACTCGGATACCTCTCAACCAAGGTGATTTTACTCATTGTTCCCAGAACATGTGTCTAATCCCCATTTTCCTAATTGTAGACTCTTACTTCACTTCACCACGTCATTGGATTGTTTTGTTTTGTTTTGTTCTACCCCCTTCCACTTCTAGCCTAGTTCTTTTGTTTGTTTGGTGCCAGGACCGTAGCTGTAGCTTGAACTCCAAGGCCTTGTGCTCTCCCTTGGCTGTTTTCTGTTTTTGTTTTTTGTGTTTGTGGGGCTTGAACTGAGGACATGGGTACTGTTTGTGAGCTTTTTTGCTCAAGGTTAGCACTCTCCCACCTGGAGTCACAGCCCCATTTTCCATTTTTGGGTGGTTAATTGGATATGAGAGTCTCGTGAACTTCCCTGTCTAGGCTGGCTTTGAACTGTGATCCTCAGATCCCAGCCTCCTGACTAGGATTATCGGTATGCACTACCAGTGCCTGGCTCCCTTGGCTTTAAAAAAATAATAATTTTATTATCTTTAAGTAATTGTACAAAGGAGTTGTCACTCACCAATCGTTTATGAATACAGTGCATCTTGATTAATATCACCCCTTTCAACATCCTCACCTACCCCATCCAACCCACCCCTTCCCTGACTTATCTTAATTTTAGGTTATGTATTGACTGTTTTGCCATTTAACGAAGTCCTTTGGCTTTTTGACTCATAACTGTCTCTACCACTTGAGTCACACCTTCACTTCCAGCTTTTTGCTGGTTAATTGGAGTTAAGAGTCTCTTGAATTTGTCTGTCTGGGCTAGCTTTTAACCTCAATCTTCAGATTTCAGCTTCCTGAGTAGCTAGGATTATAGCTACGAGCCACCAGCATCCTATTTTCTAGCCGGTTTTCATTTTTTAATTCCTGATTCTCCTTAAAAAAATCTCTGTCTCAGTGAAATAGTTTGGATCCTTTCCTTAACCCTCATTTCCCTCTCATCTGCAACTTTGTAACTTTAAGCCTTGTTAAAATAATTATTTTATTATCAATTGTTTTATAATGCCTGTTCATACAAATTTTCTTGATCTGCTTTTTGGACCAATTTAAGACACTGGGTTTTCTTTTACTACCATAATGTACAGATCCTGTCAGCAACAGTAGCTGAATACTAGGTTGTTTAGTGTAGCTATACCTTGGAAATTCTTCCTCCAGCTAAGTGAATGATGGATTTCTCTAAAAGGTGTGTATTTAGTTGGGGGAGGAAAGAGGGGTAGTTACTGTTAATCTTCCACCATCTGCTTTGGGAAGCATATGTGCATAGTTGAGAATTCTTAAAATAGATATAAAAAATGATTAGTGATAATTCTTTATCTTTTGATACAGTTTTGTTTTGTTCATTAGTATGGTTATAATTATTTTACTTAGTATCAAGAATCTATAGTAATACTGATAATGGCCTTCATATGCAGTCATCAGACTACAAATGATTTTTTATAAAGGGTGAATTTATATTAATTATATATTTATATATGAGATATATGAATAATATGTTGTATTTATATATTTTATATTAATAATGTTATGCTTTTATCCCCGCTGTGATCACAGCTTGCAGTTGTGAAAGTCATTCAGGAATTAAGCATAGAATTCCAAGTCAGGGACATCAGATTAGTTGGGTCTCCTTTCTCTCCTTCTTCTTTCTACCATTATTGAAATCCTGCTGTTTGCCAGGCTGTATACACAAAGTGGGGAGGTGGGGGAGTGTAAGAAGACAGCTTATATAACTACAGAATTACAGTTTACTTGGAGAAGGTAGTTTGAATACAGTGTAAATACATGGTTTGGGGAAGTGGCACCGTGGCTCAAAGTGGTAGAGCACAAGCCTTTAGTTAAAGAGCTCAGGGACCCAGACCATGAGTTCAAGCTCCACGACCAACACATACACACGCTCATGTTGAGTGCTGTGGAAGTGTTATGCAAGATCACCTAATACAGTGTTGGTTTCCTGGAGGAATGATTCAACAGTATTGTGATTGGGAATATATTGGGCAGAAAGCTAAAACAGTGTTGCAGTAAAGGGAATAGCTTGGAAGAAAATGACTTAAAATGAGTGTAAGTGGTGTCTGGAAATCAGATCATTGCATGACTTAGAGCCACTTTGGTTGATGTTTTCTCATGATTTATGTATACATGGTTATCTGGAACAGTATGAGTTCGTTCTGTGTGCTTTGTTTTCTTTTTTAGTAATACTGGGGTTTGAGCATGCATTCTTACTAGCATGAACTTTTTAAAAATTTAAGTAATATACAAAGGCATTGCTAATCAACAAAGCAGTTTATGAAACATGCATCAATTTTGTAGAATATGCATTGAATTTTATGACTGCATTCTCCCCTTCTTCCTGTCTTTACTCATCTAGCATGTACTTTAAAACATTTGAGTCATATATACCTCTAACCTTTTTTGCTTTAGATTCTTTTTCAGGTAGGGTCTCCCTTTTTTCCTGGGGCTGTCCTCATCCCAGCTGGGATGATATACCCAGCTGCTAATTGGTTGAAATGGAGTCTTTTTGCCTCAGCTAGCCTTGAACTATGATCCTCCCAATGCTGCCTCCCAAGTACCTGGAATTCCAGATAGGAGCCACTGTACCTGGGCTTTATGGGTTTTTTTCATTACAGTATATCAGAAAGCACATGATGTAGAGTTCTATAATAATATTTACTTTTACCATATCGTAAGAAGATATGTCCCAGGTTTCTTCATTGCAAAGTTTAAAAGTACATTATACTTAGTAATTAATAAATGTTTTATGGGAAGAAACTTTTAGGCATCATAGGACTTTATTTTCTCCACTTTTTAAAAATTTACTTATATTTGCTTGGACTCATGGGTTGAGTTTTGAGTTTTAGCCAGAGGATTTCACTCCATTACCACCATAATTTATGTTAATGCCTGGTCTCTCAGTCTTCTGAAAGCTATGCATTGGACATGCTGTGCCCTACTTCCCTTGTTCCTGGCTAAAAGAAAAATGAAGAGGAGGCACAGCTAATTCTTGACTACCTCAGCTAAGAGAAGAAAGCTTTTGCCTTAGATAACACAGAATGTCTAAGATAAGGTAAAAATAAATAAACATCATCTCTACCTGTGTTAAATTCGATCATTTCCCGCGTGCATTGTTTAAATGTTTATTTATGCTGACTGTATGTAGTACTAGAAATATATAAGTGGTTTGGAAAAACACTACGAGTTCGGTATTTTATTTGGTGGTTTATCTTGTAGTATCATGGTTTGGATCCACAGCCTAGAACTTAGTAGGCAAATACTCAACAAGTTGAGCCATATCTCCCAGCTCATGTTTCTATTTTGTTCTTGAGACAAGCCTTGGTCCCTTTGCCCAGGTTGCATTGAAATCAAGGTCCTCATGCTTTTCCCACTCAGGTAGCTGTATGTGATGCTGTAAGGTTTTATTTCTTTATTTCTTTTTCTTTTTTACCCGAGACTGGGACTTGAACTCAGTATCTGATGCTTGCTTTCACTCATGGGCTGGCACTCTTATCACCTGAATCAGCCTTCAACCACAAGTAACAAGTTTTAAATGGAGAAGAAAGTAGGAAAATGAGAGTAATAAGTATAGACCATAAAGAAGATTATAATAAGTTGGGCACTGGTGTCTCACACCTGTTATCCTAGCTACTCAGTAGGCTGAGATCTAACGATCTCTGTTCCAAGCCAGCACAAACAGAAAGGTCTGTGAGACTCTTTTCTCCAGTAAACTACTCAGAAAAAGGCAGACGTGGTGCTGTGGCTCAAGTGGTAGTGCCCTAGCCTTGAGCAAAAAGAGCCTCTGGGACAGCACCTAGACCCTGAGTTCAAGCCCCAGGATCAGCAAAAGGAAAAAAAAGAAAAAGGAATACAGTATTAAAATATATAGGGCTGGGAGTGTGGCTAAGTGATAGAGTGCATGCTTAGCATGCATAAAGCCCTGGGTTCGATTCCTCAGTACATAAACAGAAAAGGCCGGAAGTGGTGCTGTGGCTCAAGTGATAGAGTGCTAGCCTTGAGCACAAGAAGCTCGGAGACAGTGCCCAGGCCCTGAGTTCAAGCACCAGGACTGGCAAAAAAAAAAAAATACTGCTGAATATAGAACACTCTTTCCACTATATATCAATTATTATTTAAAAATTAATAAATAGAGCCTTAAACAGTATTGCTGTTTAAGGTATTACTTTCTTTTATTTCAAATTGCCTATATTTATGGTGATTGTTTTTGTGAAAAGGGGGGAAAAGGACATTAAGGCATTAACTGTGAGTAAAGGTGGAACTTATTGTAATATATTGCTAGCATATTTGTGTGCAGTGCATTAGGTTTCATAATAGTTACTTAAAATTGGTATTTGAAGGATAATAAACTTTATAGCAAACTGCAGGAGTTTAGTAACTATGAAATATTCTATGCCCAATGAAGAGTTAAAGCTTTCTTTAAACGGTAAAGCAAGAATGCAAAGAAGTTTGGGTTTTTATTTTTTTCTGTTTTTACTTTTGCCTCGGGTAAAAATGTCTGTGGAAATAGGTAAGTGATGTCAAAGCTTTGATGTTAATAAGCCCTAATGGAAGTAAAAAATCAAAGTGTGTAAATAGCAAGATTATGAAAAGAAAGATGACTAAGTTATACTTTGTAATTACAGGTAATTTGTGCTTTTGGCATAGCTATTTGTCCCTTATGAATGAAAGGCTGTCTTACTTTCCTGCTTTGTGTAATAGTACAGTACTTAACATAGTCTACTGTAAATCTCTGGAGGCACTTTTCTGGGGGCCAGAAGGGAAAAAGCAAATTGTAATATAAAAGCAGAAGAGTATTTTAATCTTTCTTTTTCCAGTTACATTCGTTTAACTGAACCCAAACAAAAAGTCAGTGCTTTTTGCTCTTATTTTATAAACCATATATTTTTAGGAAACAGTGGCTATAGTAAGTGCTTCTGTTGCTGGGAATTTGGTTGTTGTTTTTTTTTTGCATAAACATATCCTAAAGCATTAATGGTAGCAGTATATGAATATAAAAGATATTCATAATGTAAATATTTAGTGAATGAATAGAAAAAAGGTTTGCTAATAACCTATTTTCTATAAAAAGGTTATTATTAAACGGTTCTATATTTTTCTGTAATTTCATTATAAAAATAGTATTTAATCAGTTATACTTTTAGTACATTATAGTCTATATAGTCTGTATGTCTGTTGATATCTGTGAAAGTTCTACAAATGTTTTATGTAGGACAGAAGTTGTGATTACCACTTATTAAGAATATGGCCTTAGCTGGGTGTTGGTAGCTCACACCTGTAATTCTAGGCTTATACCTGTAATCCTAGCTACTCAGGAGGCTGAGATCTGAGGATCAGAGTTCAAAGCCACCCCAGACAGGAAAGTCAGTGAGACTCTTATCTACAGTTAACCATCAGAAAACCAGAAGTGGTGCTACAGTCTGAAGTGGTAGAGCAGTACACTTGAGTAAAAATGTTCAGGGATAGCTCCCAGGCCCTGAGTTTAAGCCTGATGACCAACAAAAAGCAAGCAGGCAAGCAAGAAAGACCTTATAAAATCCTAAATTTTTCCACCTGTGTATTATGTACTGAATATATATTAGAAACCTCGTAGCTTAGGGTCCCAGGCATCATTGTTCTCAGTCCCTTATTAGTGCTTAGCTGGTATATCCCCTAGAAATATCAACCATTTTCTAACTTTTTAACTTCTAACTTTTTTGGGTTTTTTTTTGGGGGGGGGTCCGGTCATGGGGTCTGAACTCTGGGCCTGGGTGCTGTCCCTCAGCTCTTCAGCTCAAGGCTAGCTCTCTACCACTTGAGCCACAGCACCTTCCGGCTTTTTTCTTTTTGCTTATGTGGTGCTGAGGAATCGAACCCAGGGCCTCAGGCATGCAAGGCAAGTGCTCTACCACTGAGCCACCTTCCCAACCCCAACTTCTAACTTTTTAACTCTGAAAGCCAGAAAGCTTTTTCTCACAAATTGATCCAGATTTTTCAAAGCAAAATAAGAAGGGCATACTGTATCCACTATTGGTGATTGTATAGTTTTTCTCATTCTCTACCTAGTGTGCATAATAAAGAACTATACTAAAAAAAAGTTATAAATGGGCTGGTTTCAATATTTTTGTGCATACAGTGTAAATACCAAAAGATTAAATCACACTATTAAGTGTTTTAAAAACCTTTCTTTTCAGTTTTATTTGGTCATAATTGCTCAATGAAGAACCAGCTTAAATCAGAAGCAGATCTCTAGTAAGGTTTCTTTGCTTCCCTTCGAATCCATAGTCCTGGGTATTTCTAGAACGGCTCCAAGACTGAATCCAGGTCAGGGTACCTGCTATTTAGTGGTATAGTGCCCCTTTATGTATAGCTTCAGTGAGTGCCACAGAGATGGGGTTGTGACTGCCTTACTTAAGAGGCAAAACAGTAAACAGAGAGTATTTCCCAAAGGTTCATCTCATTTTCAAAGGATAACTGATTCTGCATCTTACATATGTTTATATATATATGTATACATATATACATATAGAAGGCATTTCTAGTAGTACTTACTCTCAGACACTAAGTATAAGTAAGATACTGTGATGGTAAGCCAGTGAAGAATGATAATGAAGAACCATTGAGGGTTGACCTTCAGGACTGCAATAGAAAAAGGACAATCTGTAGTTTAAAGTGTTTTAGAGACACAGTTTTTCCAGAAACTCATTACTAATAGTTTTCCAGTGATTGAAGTTAGATTGATTTATTTAATACTACAACTATTTTTTAAATTTTATTTTATTGTAAAGATGTTGTACAGAGGGGTTAGTTACATGAGGAAGGTAATGAATACATTTCGAGCATTATTACCCCTTCCTTTTTTTTTCTCCTACTATCCCTTCTCTTCTCCACCTCCCCTACTTCTCCCCCCTCCCCCAAAGTTGTAAAGTTCATTTCCAACAGAGTATTTTGTGAGTATCATTGTTGCAATGGGTCATCCTGTGTCCTTGCTTTAGCATTTTGTTATTCCCCTTCCCTTCCCCAAATTAGATAAATGTATATGCAAGATGCAGGGTACCAAAATCAAATACAGTGATATACCATAGGGGGAAGAAGATACAAAAGAAACAACAACAACAAAACCCACATAGTACATTAAAAACAACAACAACAAGGAAAAATGTGTCCATATCTTAGGGTTCATTTTGCTTAGCATCATCTTATATAGTCATATGTACATAGCTTTTGAGCTATGCTCATCTGATAAGATTATCCTAGACGTATACTAATTATTGCAAATAAGGAAAACCATGGGTCCTATATTACTTTGGGTTTGGCTTACTTCACTTAATATTTTTTCCAGGTCTTTCCAGTTTCTAACCAATGGGGCAGTGTCATTCTTTCTGATGGAAGCATAGAATTCCCATATATCACATTTTCTGGATCCATTCATCTACTGAGGGTCATCTGGGTTGGTTCCATATCTTAGCTATGGTGAATAATGCTGTGATAAACACAGTTGTGCTAGTAACTTTAGTATGGCCTTGTTTGTGATCATTTGGGTAAATGCCCAGAAGTGGGATTACTGGTCATAGGGGAGCTCAATGTGTAGTCTTTTGAGGAACTTCCATACGACTTTCCAGAGTGGTTGCATAAGTTTACACTCCCACCAACAGTGCAATAATTTCCCCGTTGGCCACATCCCCTCCAACATCTGTTGTTATTGGATTTCTTGACTATAGCCATTCTAACTGGGGTAACTATTTTGTTTTTTAATTAAGACTTCAACATCAATGTGTCCTACTATGTCCAGCAGCTTTTTTTTCTTACTGAATATTTATGTATTATGAAATTTTAGCTGGGAAATCAACAAGAAGCATTTGAAAACCATCTGCCTCCTACTTGACTTGAAAAGACTAGTTACTGTTTGACTTTGAGGTGCTAAGTATAGAGTAGAATGGTTTCTTTAAAAAAGAAATAAAACTCATTTAAAATCTTGCAAGAGAGGCTGGGAAGGTGGCTCAGTGGTAGAGTGCTTGCCTTGCATGCATGAGACCCTGGGTTCGATTCCTTAGCACCACATAAGCAGAAAAAGCCGGAAGTGGCACTGTGTCTCAAGCGGTAGAATTGAAGAGCTGAAGGACAGCGCTCAGGCCCCAAAGTTCAGGCTCCACGACTAGCAAAAAAAAAAAAAAATCTTGCAAGAAAGCAGGCATGGCAAACCTGTAATCCTTCCACATGGGAGGCTGAGGCAGGAGTATTATATTCCAAGCTAGCTAAGCTATATTATGTTTGAGACCAATCTAAGCTATGTGGTAAAATCCTGTCTCAAAACAAGAGAGACTCACAAAGCTGAGATCTGAGGATTGCAGTTTGAAGTCAGCCCAGGCAAGAAAGTCCATGAGACTCTTATTGCCAATTAACCACTAAAAAGCCAGAAGTGGAGTTGTGGCTCAAGGGATAAAGTACCAGCCCTGAGTAAAAAGCTAAGAGACAGCACGCACACAGGCCCAGAGTTCAAGACATTTATCCTCACACTATGTGACTGTAATTCCAGTGTGAGAACCCCTAAAGTCATATGGAAAATGTGTATGTACTTTTTCTGAGAAAGGACACTTAATATTCTCAAACAGATTTACAATCTGTTCAAAGATTAAGGAAAATGTCAAATATGAGCTAGAAATCTAGTTCTTAGTTCATCAATGTTCTTTCATATTATAGAAATCATACTTTTAGCTCTAAAGCTCAAAATAATAATGGTTGTCCCAAATAGTGTTAGTGTAGTGAAAGTGAGCTGTGCTTACTCTTTACAATGTGCCTTGTCCCTGTAGCCTTGCTCTCTAGGCTCTAACTGTATTTCTCTTTAATACTTCTTTGCTAAATCTGTATTTATATTTACAGTGATATTTGTCCCCCTTATATAGAGAAGTGGGGAAGGCAGTTGACTAGCTATCTCATCAAAACAAAACCAAAAAACAAGTAAAGAAGATGAAAATTAGAATTATACAAATATATGTAGGATAGGTTAAGTCAACATTTTTGAACATTTATTCAGTTAGTTTTCTTTGCCTGAGCTTTTGTGCTCAAGGCTAGCATTCTACCACTTGAGACACAGCTCCACTTTCAGCTTTTTT
This sequence comes from Dipodomys ordii, assembly GCF_000151885.1. Taxonomy (NCBI): domain Eukaryota; kingdom Metazoa; phylum Chordata; class Mammalia; order Rodentia; family Heteromyidae; genus Dipodomys; species Dipodomys ordii. The sequence continues at coordinate 29,440,182 of NW_012267217.1, read as the reverse complement.
GGTGCTTAGTTGGAGAGATAAGAGTCTCATGAACTTTCCTGCCTGGGCTAGCTTCCAGCTGCAATCCTCAAGTCTCAGCTTCCTGAGTAGCTGGTATTACTGTAGCAAGAGCCACAGCTGAGGATTTTTTTTTCTTTTAAATTTTTAAAGATAGCCAGCGGATGACATTAATCAAGATGCATTGTATTCAAAAACTGCTTTGTTAGAGACTGGGAATGTGGCTTAGAGGTAAAGTGCTTGCCTAGCATGCATGAAGCCCTGGATTTGATTCCTCAGCACCACATAAACAGAAAAGGCTAGAAGTGGCAGTCTATACCATATATGACACTTTGTATACATGTTAAAGAAAAATCTTTGTTTTAACTCCTGAAAGTTTAAAAATCTTATATGAGAAACAAAAACAAAGTTGAGAACTTAGCTAACTTGGGATGTGATTGACATAGTTTTACATTTCCCTGTTCAACACCCGTTATAGTAAAAGACATGAAAAGGTAGAAACAGCTAAAGGTAAAGATCAACTCAGGATCTAGCAGACATGGCAGTTGAAATTTAAAGTGGAAAATTCTGTTTCACTTATTTGACTGTTGTTTTACTTTAGCTATACTTGGTGCTACCTTACACAGATCTGTTTGGCTTTTCAGGAATTGTTCTGCAAATTCCTTTGGAATTTAAAATAAAAGCATGGTTATCTTGCTATAAAATATACTTAAAAGAATGAAGTAAAAGTAGAAACAAGTTTTGGAAATCCTTGCCAGGCCTTAAATTGCTTACTTTACATCTTTTTTTTTGGCTGGTTGTGGGGTGTGAACTCTGGGCCTGGACACTGTCTCTCAGCTCTTCAGCTCAAGGCTGTTGCTCTACCACTTGAGCCACAGAGCCTCTTCTGACTTTTTTTTGCTTATGTGGTGCTGAGGAATCGAACCCAGGGCCTCATGCATGCAAGGCAAGCACTCTACCACCAAGCCACCTTCCCAGCCCCTTACTTTACATCTTACAGGTAACAGATATACAGCTTTGCTTGAATAAAAAAATTAATTTGAGGGCTGGGAATGTGGCTTGGTGGTAGAGTGCTTGCCTAACATGCATGAAGCCCTGCATTGGATTCCTCTGTACCACATAAACAGAAAAAGCTGGAAGTGGCGCTGTTACTCAAGTGGTAGAGCACTAGCCTGAGCACAGAGAGCCTCAGGGACAGAGCCCAGGCCCTGAGTTCAAGCCCCAGGACTGGCATTAAAAAAAAGTAATTTTACAAAATATTATATAATCCTATGTATTCTCATATTGTGAAACTTATGTATTACTTTTATTTACTAGTGATTTATTTCATAAGCCAAAAGAATAGCATGTATATTAGTACCCTTGCTAGGACAAGCATTATATTTTATACTCAAACAACAAAGCTGCTGGAATTAAGCTTTTATTTATTTACTTTTGGAGATACTGGGTTTGAACTCAGAGCCTGTGGTTTACTGGCAAGCATGCTATCATTTGGGCCGCACCCTGTGCCTTTGCTAGTATATTGCCTGTTTTAGTAAAATAGTTGGCTCATTTTCTGATCATTTTTTTTAGATGTACTTAAGTAGTAAAATTTTGTTTTAAAAGTACTGTATTGTAGTGTCAGTGATTCCAATATGAAGCAAAACTAAAATCGACTAAAAACTAAACCAACCATAGTAGAAGGCTGAAATCCATCCGATCCTTCATTCATATTTTTATAGGAGGGAGTGAAACAGCTGGTGTAATCCAGTTTCAGAGCATTCTGTTTCTGAGAGATGCCATGGTTTCTGTGCTAGGCAAACAATCAGGCTGAACCCTTTGTTTGATTAACCAGCACCTGTCAATAGCTTTGCCTCTTTCCCCTTATTATTAAGGCATATTTAAGGCCTACAGTAATTAGCAGTATGCAGTAATTTGTAGTTATAATAAAAGGAGAAAAGGATCATATGCATAGTTAGTGAAATTGCACATAGCATAGCATACACCTAGGTACCTAAAGATCTTTTCAGAAATTTTTAGTGAGGTTTAAAATATGCAAGCATAAAAACCAAATGTTTTCATCTTTGTCCTAGACTGGAATCTTTTAAAATTATTTTTAATTTACAGTTTGAATTTGGAATGATTCCCATTCATAAAGATCCATTCATTCATGGCATACCTTTGGGGTTTGTTTTGGTCTGAGACCAGGACTTGACTTGGTACCCAACGCTTTCACTCTTTGGCTGGCACTCTTAACAACTGAGCCACACCTCCAACCTCAATGCCATGCTTTAACACACACACACACACACACACACACACACATTTAATCATGATAAATCTAAATTAGGACCTGAAAACTCAAAGCCAAAGGTACTTGCTGTTCTTGAGAAACAATGTAGTAAGATACATTTCTGGTAGTAGGTTATGAGAGCTTTGTTTAAAATGCACTCAGGTTCTGTATGCTCATGGAGTAAACACCTAACCCAAATAGGTACTCCAGGAAGGACTTCTAAAGGAGGTAAATACCAAAACTAACTTTTAATAAGTTAGCAAATGAGAAAGGGGACAAGAAGTAATTAACTGTATTGCAAGCTTCTCCTTGTGAAATGTTTCCATTACAGTCAGAAGCAAGTATTGCTCTGTCTTTTGAAAGATTTACTGATGCTGATCAAAGGCAGCCAAGTGAACACTGAGGTTAAAGATACCCCAACAACTCAGACTAGTTTTAGGGAAGTCATGTCAGCAAGGATCAAAAATAAGGTTGGCATTTGAAATTGGTATGTTTGTTTTGAACAAACACCTAGTCATGAAAAAGTGGAATTTGAGAGAAGAAGAGAGGAAGGTGGGAGGGAGAAAGAGAGCAGACAGACAGACAGAACTGGAAGTTGAACTCAAGACTTTACCCTCTCACTTGGCTTTTTTTACTTATGGCTGATGCTCTACCACTTAAGCCAAACTTCCAGGTCTGGAATTTTTTAAAGAAATACAGCTTTTGTTTTTAATAGGAAATTGTAAATCTGCTCCTCTATTAAAGATTTCATTATCTTTTCATTTACCTGAAGTTTAAAAAGATTTTGTTCTGTTTTTATTTTGGATAAAAATCTCACTTATGTGCAGTCAACCTTCATTGCAGGTTTTTAAAAATAATTTCAATCTTTAACCAAATTTTGCATGGGATTAGGACATGTATCTTAAGGGAGTGTGATAGGCAAACTGCTGTCCACCTTGAGCCACAAGCTTTGCACAGCCATCCTTTCTGCATTTCTGTTAAACTGAGGAAGCAAATGGAGGTGACAGCCATCTGCTGGGGCTTGGGAGATGGCATTCAGAGTGGGTCACAGAGAATGTGGGAGCATGAGGCAAAGCATGGCAAAATAATCTGTGAATGAATCACTTTCCTTATGCAGTCTCAAACTATGAGGTACATTCGGATACAGGCTGCAGCTGTTCTTAAGAAGGCAAGGGAGGAAGGACTGGAATCCTTTAATCCATCCCTTCTTTGCTTCATACTGCATCACGTAGTGCAGGAAACAATATCCTGAATATTGTTATCCTTAGTGGCTCCCTGTGTTTATGACTCAGCCCTCTGACAGCAGCACTTTCCCCAGGCTTCCTTAAAGCTCTCAGTTTCCAGAAGATCTTTTTGCATGGTATATAAGATTCCTGAAATTAGATCATAGCTTCTGTCACAAAAGTTCCTTATTACTGCTATGCAGTTATTTCTCAGCTGCCCAAAGATCATGATCCAGATAAATTTATTTATACCAGACCTGTTACTAGTTTTCTATTTAACTTTAATTGTATAATCTTGAAAGTTACTAGTGATGCATATCTCCTTGTGAAATGTAAAACTCAGAATGTCATGGTTGATAAATAACCTGAAAAAAATAATTTCCAGAGTTTGAAATCTATCCTTGTGGGACACACGCTTATGCTAAAAGCTACTTGTTCTTTCATATGTCTTTTCCAACAAAACCTTCTGTAATGCCTCTCTACTAGGAAGCGAATTCCCTTCATTCATTTTAATCTCAGTACAATAGTTGGTCTTAAGATACATATTTAAAGTTTATGTAGATTAACTATAGAAAGAGAAGTATGGTATCCTGTGAAGGAAAATAAGCTAAAGTAATTCAGTCATGTCTTGAGAAAAACATGACTTAATTAATATTGCTACTTATGATACTTTAGGGTATGAGAAGATATGTTAAATGCAACTCCTTTGGACAGCTTCGTAAGGATTTATTTTTATTTTTTTGTCAGTTGTGGGGTTTGAACTCGGGCATTGCCTGGGCAATGTTGCTGATCTTTTTCACTCAAAGCTGCGCTCTGCCACTTTTTTTTTGGGGGGGGGGGTCCAGTCGTGGGGCCTGAACTCTGGGCCTGAGTGCTGTCCCTCAGCTTTTCAGCTCAAGGCTAGCACTCTACCACTTGAGCCACAGCGCCACTTCCGGCTTTTTTCTTTTTGCTTATGTGGTGCTGAGGAATCGAACCCAGGGCCTCAGGCATGCAAGGCAAGCGCTCTACCACTGAGCCAACTTCCCAGCCCATGCGCTCTGTCACTTTGAGCCACAACACTTCTGGTTTTCTGGTGATTGATTGGAAATAAGAGTCTCATGAACTTGCCTGCCTGGACTGGCTTCCAACTGTGCTCCTCAGATCTCAGCCTCCTGAGTAGCTAGGATTACAGGTGTGAGCCACTGGTGCCAGCTAAGATAGTTTTTTAATAAGTAAGTAAAATTAATTTTTAGAAAGACCTTAAAGATAAAAAAAAAAATAAAGCTTTCGTCTTTTTGTTTTTTTCCAGTTGAGGAGCTTAACTCTGAGCCTAGGTCCTGTCCCTCAGCTCTTCAGTTCAAGGCTAGCACTCTACTTGAGGCACAGTGCCACTTCCGGTTTTCTGGTGGTTAATTGAAGATTAGAGTCTCATGGACTTTCCTGCCCTAGCTGGCTTTGAACCGTGATCCTCAGATCTCAGCCTCCTAAGTAGCTATGAGTGAGCCACTGGTGCCTGGCTAGTCTTTTAATCATTGGAAACATTTAAACTTTTCATTTGGACTATAGAATTTTTACCATTATGAAGTATTTCCTGGAAATAATAAGGAAGGAGAAATTAATATTTTGCTGATCAATCTAGGAAGGTTTAATTACTGAGAGAGATGCTGTTTCCTTATTTATCAACAGCTCCTGAAAATAGCTACTCTTCTCTATTCAGAAATTCCTGGTATGTGTGGAGCTTTTTTAATATATAATAATTAACATATATAAGCATATGCCATTTCTCTTACCAAGCCTATATAAGCATATCCAAGCATATCTTCAGGTTTCATGCCTTTAATTCTAGCTACTCGGGAGGTTGAGATCTGAGGATCCAGAGTTCGAAGCCAGCCCAGGCAGGAAAACCTGTGAGACATCTCCAATTAACCAGCAAAAAAAAAACAGAAGTGGAGGTGTGACTCAAATGGCGAAAAAGCTAAGGGACATTGGCCCAAATTTCTCCTTTGCTAATACTCTTGTCATTTTGTAGAACTTCTCATGAAGAATAGTTACATATGAAAATCTTGAATTTAGTCCAGCAGTATTTTTGTAAAAATCTCCCTAGTTCAGAATAAAATGGAAAAGTCCAACCAAATTAGTAAAAGTTTCCAACCATAAAGTTTTCTTTAAGTAAAGAAGATAATATTTTACTCACACCACAGAAAGCTCAGACAACAAAGCAATTATATTTCATACACATAAGTACAAATTCCAAAATAAAAGCCTCAGATGAGTTAAGTGTTACTATATTTTGTCTAGTGTAATGTATATGTAGTAGACATTTTGAAAGCTATAATGTTGCAATGACTGTCCTTTCTTTTCCCACTTTTTTCTTGGGAAATGTAGAGACCAAAGAATGTTCAACAAAGAACAGAACACTAACTTTCCAATTTGTCACTTCATGGATAAAAAGTAGACAGAATGGTGAAGCACCTGTTGCTTTAAAGGCAATAAACTAGTGAAATGTTTCAACAGAAGTCATTAGCTTTCAAAGATCTCTTTTATCCAGTTCACATCACTCATTGCTCTTAATTCCTTTGTCACATTTTTTTACTGCATTACAAGTAATCCTTGAAATCCATGGAGCATTTTGTATATAACTAGAACCATGTGGATCGTTCTCACATGGTCAGTGTAACCTCAAATCCCAACATTTCTTCTGTTCCTTCTCTCTCATATATTTAGTATTAGATTCAGGTTTGAGAAGCATATCTTTGTAGTAATGGGAAGAATTCATCCCCCACTCACCACTTTCCAGCTAGGGAGACTAAATGCAGTCCCTGGGTAGGTTTAGGATAACAGCCACCAACAGGCCCTAAGCAGCTCTTTGATCTCGGCAGCTCTGCTGCGTTCCATACCCTCCTTCTCTTCCTGCAGAGCTAGTTCTTCAGGCAGCTGCTTCTCATGCCAATCCATCTGTTATTTAGTTATTTGTATGAAACTGTATACACTGGCTAACAGAGTAGATTTGTAGAAGTATTTAATGAAATCTCATTCAGATAAGGTTAAGATTAATCGTGTTTATTCCATTCCTTCCAGAATAGTTCTGTTTACAATAAACAGGTTGGAGTAAGGAAGGGCAAAACAGTTTTTTTCTCTGGATTAAAAGAGCTCAGTGTCCCCAATATTTATGCACTACTTTATTTCCCCCCACATAGCATTCAATATGTGTCTTTTAAGAATAATTTTAGAATGAACCAGCTAAATTGAAACTTCTTTGTAAAACGATTTGAACATAATTTTTTAAAAAGAAAGCAAATTTTAAAATATAGTCAGATAAATTCTGTCTAAACCTCTACTGTATCTTTGTGCTGTGTTTTGTTTGTTTTAGTACTATTAACTCCTTAATGAACAGTTTTTAAAAGGTCATATCCAGCAATAAGGAAATTCATACATCAAACTCCCCCCACTCTTTTTTTTTTTTTTTTTTTTGCCAGTCCAGGGGCTTGAACTCTACGCCTAGGCACTGTCTCTGAGCTTCTTTTTGCTCATGGCTAGCACTCTATCTCTTGAGCCACAGCACCACTTCTGGCTTTTTTGTGTAGTTTATTGGAGTCTCACGGACCTTTCTGCCTGAGCTAGCTTTGAACCACGATCCTCAGATCTCAGCTTCCTAAGTAGCTAGGATTATAGGTATGAGTACAGGCCCTAGCAAATTGATCAGTCATAGGCCAGATATCCAAGGATCATTCAGATTCAGACTGCATACACATAGGGTAATGATAAATAAACAGATGCTTAATTTGTTCTTTCTCATCCTAAAATACAATATGTGTCATGTGAATGTTCTTTTTCCCAATTGCTTTTCTTCTGTTTTCAATGTGATCTCTATTCTATGTTTTCAGATAATCTATTAACTGTTGAGTCTAATCTTCACAATTTCTTAAACTTTTTTTTTGTTTTGTAATATAGCATTTTTCGCTATTTTTTTTCTTTCTTTCTTTTTTTTTTTTTTCCTTCGGTTGTGGGGCTTGAACTCTGGTCCTGGGTGCTGTCCCTGCACTCTTCAGTTCAAAGCGAGGCTCTACCACTTAAGCCACAGCACCATTTCCGGTTTTCTAGTGATTTATTGGAGATAAGAGTCTCTCAGACTTTCCTGCCCAGGCTGGCTTTGAACGGTGATCCTCAGATCTCAGCCTCCTGAGTAGCTAGGATTACAGGCTTGAGCCACTGGCACTGGCCATTCTTTTTTTCTTGACTACTTCCTGTTTTAAACATTTGTCTTGACTTGCTTCTTATCTTTGCTCTATGATGTTTAAAAAAAAAAAAAGCCTGTTGCCAGATATTATCCTGCTCCTTTTGGTGTTAGAATAAAGGCTTTCTCAAAAACAAAAAAAGTCTTTAGTTTTTCTTTTGCCCTCCCACATTTTCTTTCAGAATATGATTTTTGTTATTTGTTTCCTACTGTTCTTGGCTTCATTTTCCTCAGGATTTTGAATAGATCACACCTTAGGTATTAAATGGACATTCTAGCCAGTTATGCCCTTTGCCATAAACAATGTGAATATATATCCTTGACTCCTTTCTATCTTGATCCTTTTATCTTTCCATTAAAATATTAGCTGAAGAACAGAATGTTAATAGTTTTATCAATTGGTCAGTTATTCAGCTGCTCAAGGTTTTAAGAGCTCGACTGTGGACCATTAAAGTTGGGAACACATCTATGCCCTAGCATTCTTGGAAGTTCTCTCTGTTCTGTAAACTTGAGGTTTATCCCATCCCATGGAAGCAGCCTTCCAGTTTCATTTTGTTCCACCATTTTGAGGTGCCTGCCAACTTAGAGAAATGTCCCCAGTTTATAGATTTTTAGATTATTGTGGCCATTAATACAGTATTTTCCTCTGCCCAACCAATCCATAATATGCTGTGTTGATTCTGTCTTTGATAGGACATGAGAAGAAATGGCAAATGTTAGGCTGTTAGTGAGCGCTAAGAATATCGGGTAAAACATTGTGCGCTCTTCTCTGACTTGCTCTGCCCCTGTACATTGGGAGATACCATGACAGTATAACCTCTGGCTCATATAACACTTTTTTTTTTTGCCAGACCTGGAGCTTGAACTCAGGGCCTAGGCACTGTTCCTGAGCTGCTTTTGCTCAAGGCTAGTACTCTACCACTTGAGCCACAGTGCTACTTCCAACTTTTTCTGTTTATGTGGTACTGGAGTATCGAACCCAGGGCTTTATGCATACTAGGCAAGCACTCTATAACTAAGCCACATTCCCAGCCCCATATAACCCTTTTTTATGACAGCCCCTCCTTGGTGCACTTTACTGCTTTTTATAGGACAGTCATGTCACTACAGTGTGAGTATAGTGAATTATGCTATGTACACCCCAAGCCAGTGAGGTAGCTCAGAGTTCCACCTTTGCATTCTTACATCACACTTGTCTTTTTGAAAAACAAACTGTTTTGCAGCCTGGGTATGGTCTATCAGTTGGGTCTAGATTTTTAGTACCTAGAAGTTCCTCTCCAAGAAATTTAAAGTTTAAGGCCTTAGCATAGCTGCTTTGTTCTTTTGGGGCTTGGGGTTTTGTCAGGTTGGATGAAAGGCAAGAAGGTTTTTAAAAGCTTTGACTTACTACTCTGTCAGTAAATTTGTAGATTTTTTGAAAATTGACTTTTTAAAGAATTATCTCACTTTAGGAAGGTTCATTATGCTTTGGGGGGAGTGGAACTAGCATAGAAAAAATTTATTCCAATTTTATTTACACATATATTTCCTGTGTAAGTTCAGAGTAAAATACAAAGAGAGTCAGAAAAACTTAAAGCTTGGTTTGTGCATCAGATCTTAAAGTACCTAGAGATTCTGACCTCCTCCAGGGCTAGATTCTGATTTCCTTCAGGGCTAATGTATTCTCAATAGCCTTGAAACGATCCATAGCACTTCAAAGAATGTTATACATGAGTAGCAAAACTGGTGCCAAAATTTATATCCAAACTAAATTGCTCAAAATTTGTATTATGGTACTTTTTAATCTATGTTAGCAATTGCCTTAACCCTAGGAGATGATAACCGTCACATTGTTCTTGACATCCTGAAACCTGAAGATCTGTGTGTGAGCACATTGCATTGTTATTCATAGATTCTTTTCCTGTGATGCCTCATTATGACTAAAGAATGAACTAATGGTGAGCTCTTTAAAAACATATGTTGACATTATTGGGAAGATGAAAGCATTTGCGTCTTGTATTTTAATTTTATTTGACATGTAACAGTGTTTATGACAATGCCAAACTATGTCTCCTTGTATTTTTTGTGGAAGACATTCTGTTTTCACTCACAGCTCTAATCATTTTCAGCCTATATAAACATAGTCCTGCTATTTTTCTGACACACACATTCTACAAAGTACTTTGGATGTCAGTAAGTCAGACAGTGGAGTCTGAATTATGCCATGTCATGAATCTTCCAGATAACTAAAATTATCTTTGTAAAAAAGAAAACTTTTTTCTTATGAAAGATTTACATTTAGAACTGTTATACTGTATTATTTTACATCTTCCTACATTTTGAGCAGAATATTCCCTACATAGTTCCACAGTGACTGAAGATCATCTCATGAATATAGCTAGGGGCCCTACGTTAGTAATGGTGGGAACTTTGATTGGTTCAGACCATGTCTGTTTTATATTATTTTCCATGCTACCTCACTGTCAGGCTTTGTGCTCTCCATTCTGCTCTTAATGAATATTTTAGTGCAAAATAGGCATTTTTTTAAAGACATTTGGAGATATCCACTCATAAATGCATTGTGCTCAGGAAAACAATGAACCATTCCATGCTGATAATGAAGGTTACCATGATTTACTGACAAAATAGAAAATTTGGGACTGGAGGCATGGCTTAAGTGGTAAAACACCAGCCATGAGCAAAAAGCAGAATGAGAGCAAGCAGCCCTGAGTTCAAGCCCCAGTCCTAGCACAAAACACAAAAACAAAAGCCAAAAAATATTTACAAAAGTTTATAATGAGTATATACCGGAGGAAAACTTGATAAGATGCACTATCCCATGGTATAGTTAGAGAAACACTTTACAAGTGGTTCATATTTTCTTTTTAAGAAATGTAAATATTCACAAGTATTAACTCAATTGGACTCGAAATCTTAAAAGGGTAAGCATCAAAGTAAAAAATAAAGAATTATACTCTGTGTAAAGTGGACAATTAAGAATTTCCACTGGCTGGGCGCCAGTGGTTCATACCTGTAATCCTAGCTGCTCAGGAGACTGAGATCTGAGGATCACGATTCAAAGCCAGCCCGGGCAGAAAAGTCTGTGAGACTCTTATCTCCAATAAACTACTCAGAAAAAGCCAGAAGTAGCATTGTGCTCAAGTGGAGAGCACTAGCCTTGAACACAAAGAAGTTCAGGGACAGCACCCAGGCCCTGAGTTCACGTCCCAGGACCAGCAAAGCAAAAAAAAATTTTTAAGTGAAACTAGTGTGTTACCCTGCATTTGTGCTGGCTCTACATATTCAGCATCCAATGGCTCAGGCCTGTGATCCTAGCTATTTAGGAGGCAAAGATTAAGATATTATGGTTTTAGGCCAATGTGGGCGTAAAAGTTGTCCAAGGTTCCATCTCAACCAGTGGATAAGTGCAGAGACATGTGCCTATTATCCCAAGCTATGGGGGAAGCACAGTGACTAGGCTTAGTCACACACACCTGTCACTACAAGTGAAAAGGGAAGGACCATAATAGGAGGATCACAGTCCAGTCCTGCCTAGAAGCAAAATGAGACCCTATCTTGAAAATAACCAACACAAAAGGGTTGATGAAGTGGTTTAAGTGGTAAAGCACCTTCTTAGCAATTAAAGGCCCTGTGTTCAAAGCCCAATACCACAAAAGAAAAACAAGGAACAGCCCTTATGTTTGGAAGCAAACAATTAAATGAAAATGTCATTCAGGGCTAATAGTGAAAACAAAAAGGCGGAGTGAGGACCAGACCTCATTAGCTGATGAATTAACAAGCACTGTGGAAAATGTGGTGACTCACATTGTAACCGGCTCAAAAAGATTCCATCTTGTACAGAACAATTACAATTGGAAAAAAAATGACTTGAGGCGGGTGACTTGAAGTTTCCTACCCAGCTAGCTGCTCCCACTCATGTGTAGGCAAACAGAAGTAGCTCGTTTTCTTTGATGGCTTTTTTTGAGTATTTAAAATAGGGTCTCACTGAATAGACCAGGTTGGCCTCAACTCTCCATCCTCCTGCCTCACTCTCCCAATGCTGGAATAACAAGTGTGTACCATAACACTTGGGTTAAATCGCTGAACCAGACTTCAAGACATTCTGTATATCTCCAGGCACCGGTGACTCACACCTGTAATCCTAGCTATTCAGGAGGCTGAGATCTGAGGATTGTGGTTCAGAGCTAGCCCTGGCAGGAAAGTCCATGAGACTCTTAACTCCAATAAACCACTCAGAAAACCAGAAGTGGCGCTGTGGCTCAAGAGGTAGAGCTGAAATGCTGAGGGACAGTGCCTAAGCCCAGAGTTAAACCCCATGACCACCCAAAAAAAAAAGAAAAAGAAAGAAAGAGAAAGAAAGTCAAAGTCTATATGTCTACTAATTGAAAAAAGGAAAAAATCATAACCACTTACAAGTTTATTTACTTGGTTTCTGTTTACTAATTTAGCCATCTAAGCCTTGGGGAAAATCCTGTGAGATTTTAATCCTGAGGCCCAGTGACAAGACACTTGTATCATTTGTACTGCCTTTCCAGTGTTTCGTTCAAAGAAACCAGAGTTATCTTATTAGACTTGAAGTTTTCTGTATGCTGCTTATTAGTAATGAACAGACTGAAACAAGGAAATCATTCACTCTTTTCTAGTTTAGTGTATTATATGTATCCCATTTCCAGTTTAGAAAGAATCTGTGGATTTTAATACTCATGTGGAATTCTGTACCCCACAAGAAGGCAGGAGATAATAAACTTCCAGATGAAAGAGCGAAGGAGCCGGGCACTAGTGTCTTAAGCCCGTAACCTAGCTACTCAGGAGGCTGAAATCAGAGGATCATGGTTCAAAGCCAGCCTACCAGGAAAGTCTATGAAATTTCTATCTCCAATTATCTACCCAAAAGTCAGAAGTGGAGCTGTGGCTCAAGTGGTAGAGCACTAACCCTGAGCAAAAAAGCTCAGAGACAGCACCAGACCCTTAATTCAAATCCCGGGATCAGCAACAACAACAAAAAAAAGAAAGAAAGAAAATATGTTCAGACCAGAAGAGATGAGCATTTTTAATTTAACATTTTGATATACTCGAGTTTTAAAACTAGCCAAGTTTATTGGATTGATATGTAGGTCAGGAGTGTGTGCTGAGTCATGGTATTTCCATATTTCCAATATAGGCTTTCATGCCTTACCTATATGATGGCTGTTAAGTAAATTAACAAAAGCAGATGTCAAAACCTTGGTGATGTTCTGCTCTCCTCTTCCTTCCATTTTTGTCATGTGCCTTAAAGACTACACCATGAATTTGACTGCCCAGATCTTAGAACTAACCTTGGCATAGTTTGTTTAACTATTGTTCCCGGGGGCTGGGAAGGTGACTCAGTGGTAGGTACTTGCCTTGCATGCATGAGGCCCTGGGTGATTCCTCACCACCACATAAGCAGAAAAAGCTGGAAGTGGTACTGTGGCTGAAGGGGTAAAGCGCTAGCCTTGAGCTGAAGATCTGAGGGACAGCGCTCAGGCCCAGAGTTCAGGCCCCATGACTGAAAAAAAAAACAACCAACTATTGTTCCCTGTCTTGGAAAACTACTCATTTATTGATTTCCAGTTAAATATTTCTGCTCTGAGATACCTTTCTTAAGTGTACAAGGCAACTAATTGTTTCTCTCTTTCCAGACCTAAAGAATTTTGGGGGCACTTCTCACCGTCTTACATTAATTTATATACTTACTGTTACTCTCCCACCTCAGTGCCCACTGGCAGAAGGTAGTCACTAAGCAAATATTTACTAAGTGATTTAAACTTTAAGGGCTGTCAGATATAACATAAAAATTACTTTTTGAGACTATTCTGAAAATAGCTGAGTTTAGGAATACTGAAAAACATTTAATTACTTTTTTTTTTCCAGAAAAGTGACTGTGAAGCAATAGAAAAAGTAAGCCTTCGTAAACAGCGGTTTATGCAGTTTTCTTCACTGGAACATGAAGGAGAATATTATATGACACCAAGGGACTTCCTCTTCTCAGTAATGTTTGATCAAATGGAACGTGAGTTGAATTCATTATTTATTAGTTTTATTTAAAAAAAAAAACTCGGGCTGGGAAGGTGGCTCAGTGGTAGAGCGCATGTCTTTCATGCCAGAGGCCCTGGGTTCGATTCCTCAGCACCACATAAGCAAAAAGAAAAAAGCCGGAAGTGGCACTGTGGCTCAAGTGGTAGAGTGCTAGCCTTGAGCTGAAGAGCTGAGGGACAGCGCCCAGGCCCAGAGTTCAGGCCCCATGACCGGACCCAAAAAAAAAAAATAAATAAATAAATAAATAAAAAACTCTAAGAGGGAGAAACAGTATAGTTCCAGGCTGACCTGGAACTACTTAATGAAACCTTGTCACAAATAAATGAATCTAACTTTTTTTTGGGGGGAGGGAGGGGCTCCAGTCGTGGGGCCTGAACTCTGGGACTCTGGGCCTGGGCGCTGTCCCTCAGCTCTTCAGCTCAAGGCTAGCGCTCTACCACTTAAGCCACAGCACCACTTCCGGCTTTTTTCTTTTTTGTTTATGTGGTGCTGAGGAATCGAACCCAGGGCCTCATGCATGCAAGGCAAGCGCTCTACCACTGAGCCATCTTCTCAGCCCCTGTTTACACTATTTTAATACAGTTTTTTTGGTAATATGTATCAAAAACTTAAAAAACACTGACCTAACCCAAGTTCACTAAGCAAATAATTAAAGAGGTACAAAAATATTTCTTTCAGAAGTAGTTTAACCTCTTTGACACGAAAGTAACTTGGACATCATCACTCCTGTCCTCACAGAAACAATAAAGGTGAAAAATGGAAAATCCACAACTCCTACGACATATCAGATAACAGATCACAAGGCATGCTTGCGACAGGCAGATCCAGAAAATAAGAGCCTCTGCAAAGAAGAAATAGTATAAGGATAATTGACTAGCTACTAGAATCTTAGTGTGGACTAGCCCAGGAGTTAAAAAACTTCTGAAAACTCAACAATAGAAAGAACTTAGGGGGCTGGGAAGGTGGTTCAGTGGTAGAGTGCTTGCCTTGCATGCATGAGGCCCTGGGTTCAATTCCTCAGCACCACATAAGCAAAAAGAAAAAAGCTGGAAGTGGTGCCGTGGCTCAAGTGCTAGAGCGCTAGCCTTGAGCTGAAGAGCTGAGGGATAGCGCCCAGGCCCAGAATAAAAAAAAAAAGAAAGAAAGAAAGAACTTAGGAAAATCACTAGGAAATTCATCTAAGATAGCAGAGTTCAACTACAGAAAATTTTTAAAAACAGAAAGTCTCAAAAGAAGTTGAGGGGCACTTTACCTATAGAGGAAATGACTATAAGAATTATTTTTCATGTCTCATAAATTATGTAAGTAAGGAGGTAGATCAAGTATTTAAATTTTTGAAAGAAAAGTTCCCTATCCTAGGTAGAAACTAGATACCATACTGTAAAATAATAGTTGCCTAGATTCTAAGAAATAACCTTAAGAAAATTTTCAAATTCCTTACAGGAAAAATTGTTCTTTTGAGAAAATATCTCAAGCAATCTTTATTAATGAAAAGAATTCTCTTTGGATATGGCCAACATTTTAAAGAGTTAGACATACATGAGTTTGTTTTTTTTCTACAGAATGGAGAAATAGGAAATTTGAACAGTCAGCTATCTTTAGAAAAGTTCTGGTTCTCTAACAAGAGAATCCTAGGAAGAAAGATTCTAGAAAAAGACTGAGTAATTTTTTTTTTTTTTTGCCAGTCTGGGGGTTTCAACTCAGGGTCTGGGTACTGTCACTAGGCTTTTTTGCTCAAGGCTAGCGCTCTACCACTTGAGCCACAACTCTACTTCCAGTTTTTTGGTGGTTAGAGATAAGAGTCTCACAAACTTTCCTTCTCGGGCTAGCTTCAAACCATAATCCTCAGATCTCAACCTCCTGAGTAGCTAGAAATATACGCATGAGCCACTGGTAACCTAACCCTGAGTAAAAAAAATTAAAACTTACAGGACCAAACAAAAAAAAGAAAAGTATGAACTAGGTTAATATAGTATATAGTTAATGAGACAGGGTTTGTGGCTAAATAAAGTCTCCATCTTGTTACAAACATTCAAATTGAAAATCTTTACAAAACATTGTGCTTACCCAACTAGGAATGTGTATTTGTAGGTCCCAATTAGTAAGCCCTTATCTATACTTATAATGCAGTAACAGTGATAATTCTAGTAGTTTTGGTAAGTGGTTTTTGACAAGCTGATAAGAACATAGGTATGGAAAAACATTCTGAAAGAAGAAAATTGGCAATTGCCTTACAGAAATGAAGCCTTAGTATAAAGCTGTAGTAAGTAGGAACAAATGACATAAGCATAAAGATAAATTGTTGGAGCAGAATAGAAAGTCCAAAAGCACACAGGCATAAATATAATTTTAACAGATGATAGAGGTGGCAAATTAAATGCAAATCAGTGGAGAAATTCAATTACTAATGCTAGGACAGTTTGATACTAATATAGAAAAAATAATGCTTTTACATTTTTAGTGATAATTTTTAAAATCTTGAAATGTTTGAAAAATATTTATTGAATAAGAAACAAAAAGTAAAGCATAAAAGAATGATAGAGCCAGGCACTGATAGCTCACACCTATAATCCTAGCTACTCCATAGGCTGAGATCTGTGGATTGCATTTCAAAGCCAGCCCAGACAGGAAAGTCTGTGAGACTCTTTATCTCCAGTTAACCACCCCAAACTGGAAATGGAGCTGTGACTCACAGTGATAGAGTATACTAGCCTTGAGCAGAAAAGCTCAAGGGTAGCACCCAGTCCCTAAAAGAACTTGAAGAACAAGTTCAAGCCCCACAACCAACCAAAAAAAAAAAAAAAAAAGAATGATAGAATTCAATCATACTAAAATTTGAACTTCTGTTTACCAAAAATTGCTTCAGAGAAATTGTAAAGATAAGCCAAAGCCTGACAAAATTTATTTACAACACATATAATTGACAAAATTTAATATTTATATACTAAATTACAATAAAGAAAAGGTAAATAATTAGCGTTAAGGACATGCTGTTTCAGGATATGCCAGCATACCATTGACATATCTTAATGTTTATATACTGAATTACAATAAGGAAAAGGTCAACAATTGGAATTAAGGACATGCCATTCTAGGATATGACAAATGGCATATTGATCATTTCAATCTGACATTACTTGAGGAACTGTAACTTCAGAAAGGGCCATTTGACTTCATTTTCCTTCATTCTTTTGGGAGAGAGGTCCTTCACAACATAGCCTTGATCACCAGACTGGCAATTGGGGTAATTCATTGCAGCAGAGTCAGCAAATTCTTTGAAGTAACCTTTATCTCCACTAACTTCAATACTCCCCTATATATCTCTTAATGACATTCCTAGAATTTACAGAGGTCTATTTGTCCTGTCACTCCTTTACAAATTTATTATTCTTTGTCTAAGAATTATAAAATGTTTTCCTTACTCAATTTCTAGATTCAGCTAAAGGGCTCTCTTAAGAGCCAAGGATGTAGCTCAGTATGGAATGTTTACCTAGAATGTATGAGACTGTGGATTTGATTCCCAGAACCATAAGAAAAAATAAAGAAAGGAACCACATATGAACTATGGAGGATGGAGAAAGAAAGAAGATAGGTGTGTGTTGGTGTGTGTGTGTGTGTGTGTGTGTGTCTCAGCTTAAGAAAATGTACAGAAATAACCATCAACAGTGTAAACATGAACATGTGTACCCTTGTTAGTAACTACAGTAAGATAATTTTATATCTATTAGATTTGCAGCAAACAAAGGTTGAAGAGAATGTAGATCACTAGAGATGTAGGTCATATGGACTTTTATATAACCTTGATTGGAAATAAAAATTGAAACTACTGGGGTTGGTGATTTAGCTCAGTAGAAGAGCACTTGCCTGGCAAGTTCAAGGCCCTCAGTTCAATCCTTAGCTCTGGGGGGAAAATAAAATTGAAACTACTGCCAGGCACTGGTGGTTCATGACTGTCAACCTAGCTATTCAGGAGGCTGAGATCTAAGAATCACAGTTCAAAGCCAGCCTGGGCAGGAAAGTTTGTGAGAGTCTTATCTCCACTAAACTACTAAAAAAGCTGGAAATGGAACTGTTGCTCAAGTGATACAGTGCTAGCCTTGAGCTAGCAGGGGCAGTGCCCTGGCCTGAGTTCAAGCCCCAGAACTAGCACATAAATAAATAAGTAAATAAATAAATAATAAAAAAAATTGAAACTACTACTATGGAGCACAACTTGAATTACTTTGTAAAGTTAGAGATTAGCACAGCTTTTGACCTCCATTCCCGTTCTTAGGCACATATATACATAAAGTGTATGTATCCCAACAGGACCACTGCCTGTGTGCACTAGGATGTATGTATAAGAACACCCATGGCAACAGTGTTAGGCTAGCAGAAAAGCTGGAAACAATTCAAATTTCCATTAGTAAGAAGATGACTAAGTGTTAGTGTGTTCACACCATGGAATTTTACTTAATAAAAGTGAACAAAATTCATGAGAATCATTTTTATCATGGAAGTGTGAGCAGCTCTATAGATCTACTGCCCACTAAAAGTAATACGTAAATAAATCATTTAACGCCTCTGATGATGGTTCCTAGTATGTAGTTACTGCAAATTAAGAAACATCTGAGGAGGCTGTGAATGTGGTTTAGCGGTAGAGTGCTTGCCTAGCATGCCTGAGGCCCTGTGTTCAATTCCTCAGTACCACATAAGCAGAAAAAGCCAGAAGTGGTGCTGTGGCTGGTAGAGTGCTAGCCTTGAGCAAAAGAAGTTCGGGGACAGCCCAGGCCGTGAGTTCAAGCCCCAGGTCCTGAGTTCAAGCCCCACGACTGTCAAAAAAAAAAAAAAAACAAGTTCCTCAACAAACATCTGAGCTCATGCTATAATCCTAGCTACTCTGGAGCTTGAGGTCTTAGGAACCCAATTTGAAGCCAGCCGTGGCAGGAAACTCTATGCAACTCCTATCTCCAATTAACCAGCAAAAAGCTGGAAATGGAGCTGTGATTCAAGTAGTATAGCACCAACCTGAGTGAAAACGCTAAAGGACAACACCCAGGCCCTGAGTTCAAGCCCGAGTTCTGGCATAAATAAATAAATAAGCAAACAAGCAAATAACAAAAATAGGCCCTAGGAGAAGAGAGAATTAGTACCCCAATTTTCTATAGAATATTATCTAAAATGTTTACTTTCCAACAAAATGTTTAAGACAGGCAAAGAAACAAGAAAAATTTCCCCAGTGGGCCAAAACAGGCAACTGAAACTGTGACTGCAACCAGATACCAGATTTAGCACAAAAAGACTTCAGAATAACCACCGTAAATATATTAGAAGAATTAAACCATGATTAAAGATTATAACATCTCCACTTTTATTATTCATTGGAATGCAATTAAACTCCATCAGAAGGCATTTAACCAAATCAAGAATTCAGTAATTTTGAAGGCCCAATAATGCATCCTTTATGCATATGATGTCCTTCATCATGGATAAGAAGAAGAATCTTGGGTACATTCCTGAGGATCAAGAATAACAACAGAACTAGGAGAAATGGGCCAACCCACTAACCCATAGTCTCTTGTGTATAAACAGAAAGATTAAAAAAAAAAAACAATCTAAAACTTACTAAATTTTAACCTCATATTTACCTGTTACTTATCTTTTTGGCTTTTTGTAAATGATACCCTTCATTAATAGAAGTTGGTAGGACTTATGTAAACCATTGCTTCATGGTCATTTCAGGTGATCTTGGCTGTTCCTTTCCCTGGTTCCTCCTTGGGGCTGGGGATCCTCCTCTGTGCTCTAACCAAAATACTGTTTCCCTTCAACTCTTCTCTACTTGTCATTCCTTTGTTGTTGTTGTTGTTTTGGAAGTTTTTGTTGGGAATTTTGGCAAGGATTTATTTTAGTATGGTAGAGGAAAAGAAAGAGAAAAACATTTCCTGATCCCCCATGCAGAAAATGGGAGTTAGACTCCAGCCCTATTTTTCAGTTCTTACTTCTATTGCCTTTCATTTTTATCATTCATATCCCATCTCCATTTCCTGTGAAAGCACTAGCCCAGAGAACCAAGGGGTTTTATTGTCAGCAGGAGCTGACAGGCTAGCTAGCTCAGGATAGAGAGTAGTAGCCTGTCCTTGAGAAGGAAGTTTAATTGTATAGTGCCAGGGAAGCTCAAGGCAGGACAGGAAGGCTGAGGGAGGGAATTTTCGCTGACAGTCGGGAAGTGCAGCTAGACAGACCTGAGTGGACAGCATTCCACTGATGCTAGAGGAAGCTAGAGATACCTGTAGTTTCGGCAATGGGGTGGGGGCTAACAATTGTGGCCAAGCCTGGCCTGGTCACCCAATCTCGGGGAAAGGACAGAGGACCTTAGAGGGAGGCAGTCAAACCAAAATGGGGGAAGACATGCTAACAACCAGGAATTGCTCCAGTATTTAAATTGCAGATTTCAGAACCCCATGTACTAGCATTCTTCTTTACCATCCCATTCTTCATACCGTATCCAGAATGTCTGTTCTCTGACCTGATAATTGGTTCTAGTCTCAACTATTCTATAATTCCCAGGCTCTACTCCTGGATCTTCTTCCTTTGCTATAGCTACAAGTCTTGTCATTTTGTTGCTCTGATAATGCCTTGCAGATCTTCCCTGTTTGTCTTTCTTATTGAACTTAGCCTACTGGGAACTTCTGGAGAAATCAAAGGACTATGCAGATTGGAACCACCAAATTCATTGTCTTTAACCCCAGCTAGAGTCTCCAGGTACATTCACTTAACACTGAGCTCTCTTCCATCTCCTTCATGAGCTCTTCCAAACTTTTGCTCCTTTTTTAAACATTATATTACATCCTTCCTTCACTTTTTTTTTTGGTCAGTTGTGAGGCCTGAACTCTGGGCCTGGGCTCTGTCCCTCAGCTCTTCAGCTCAAGGCTAGCGCTCTACCACTTGAGCCACAGCGCCACTTCCAGCTTTTTCTGCTTATTGGTGCTAAGGAATCTAACCCAGGGCCTCATGCATGTGAGGCAAGCACTCTATCACTGAGCCACCTTCCCAGCCCCTTCCTTCACTTTTTAAAGGATATCATTTTAAATTATATGATTTTATCTTGTATGTGTATCTGTTTGTCCATGTGTATCTGTATGTGTCTCTAGGTGTGTGTCTTGTGCTTGAAATCAGGGCCTGGGTGTTGTCTCTGAGCTTTTTTGCTCAGAGCTGTATTTTACCACCCAGCTCCACTTCCAGCTTTGTGTGTGTGTGTGTGTGTGTGTGTGTGTGTGTGTGTGTGTGTGTGTGTGTGTG
>NW_012267217.1:29390037-29415459 GCF_000151885.1 Dipodomys ordii | reverse complement strand
GGGACAGCGCCCAGGCCCAGAGTTCAGGCCCCACGACTGGACCCAAAATAAATAAATACATAAAACACTAATGTTTTAATAGAGGGAGAATTAGGTAGAGTAAAAGGTAAACAGATGAGACATAAATCTAAAGAATAAAGATGAGAAGACCCAGAGGAATACCAGTACGTAAGGAAATAGATGATGGTCAAAAAGATCAGGAAGCCAGGCGCCAGTGGCTCACACCTGTAATCATACCTACTTAGGAGGCTGAAATCTGAGCATCCTGCCAGCCCAGGGCAGGAAGGTCCATGAGACTCTGATCTCCAATAAACCACCAGAAAACTGGAAGTGGTGCTGTGGCTCAAGTGGTAGAGCGTTTGCCTTGAGCTGAAGAGCTGAGGGACAGCGCCCAGGCCAGGAGTTCAAGCCCCATGACCAACAACAACAAAAAAAAATCAGGAAACAGAGAATAGAGGAAAACCAGGAGAATGATATCAAGAGATCCATTTTAAAGAACAGAGTTACCAAATATGTAAAAATCAAGTAAACTAAGGGATGGAGTAAGCTAGGTCCATTAGATTTAGGAGCAGAAGTGCTGGGCTCTTTAGAAAATACAGGTGAATGTGGGGAAGAGATCTGAAGCTACACTGTAGAACTTTGAGAAATGAATGGACCTTGGGAAAATTAAGTGCACACTTTCTGAGGTATCTTGGCATGTACAGAGGAATAAGAGGGTAGGAGCTCAGGATAGAGGCAGAAAGCTGAAGAAATATTGGTTCTGTTTTGATAAAGAGGCCAGAGCATGCTTCTTGTCTCAGAGGGAGAGATGAAAATATAAGAGAAAGGAAGCACGAATAAGTCGAAATTCTGAAGAAGAGGAATTGTCTTTGGAACTCAGGTGGAAGTACTAGCATACCACAGGCTAGATACCTACTCTTTTGTATCTAGAGGAAAGGGTGAGTAGATGGTTATTTTATGCTTATACTTGCAAATTAGTGACAAAAAGCTGAGCAGTTGTTGACATAGCCTTGGCTTTTTTTTTTTAATAAAACATAAGTGGTAGGACTGACTTCTATGGAGAAAGAAAATTTGAAGAAGCTTCTATAATGAGAAAAGAAAATTGAACAGATGAAAGAAACAGAAAACAATTTCTGGGAAGCCTTGACAGACCAGAGGAGAATGTAGAGCATGAAATACTAATGCCACCAGCCAATGCAGTTGTGTATTCATTTTCCTGCAGCCTGTATATAGGAATAGAAACGTTCATCAGTTGTATTAGAGAGAGAATTTTGCTAGGTTAGTAGATGAAAGGATCTTAAACCTAATAGAGGAAAATTTATAATAGGAAGAAAGGTGAAAAGAAGAACATAAAAAAGTCAAACAAGATAACCTATCAGTGAGTTGAAACACAGATATAGTGAGTAATAAAATGAAAAAGAGCAGATAGATTAAAAATAGTCATTTAGAAATCTTTCACGTAAGCTGGACACCAGTGACTCATACCTTATACTACTAGCTACTTGGGAAGCTGATAGCAGAAGATCATGGTTTAAAGACATTCCAGCCAGGTAATTCAAGAGACTCGATTTCCAAAATAACCAACACCAGTTGAACAAAAAGAGTAATGCTGGAGCTATCATACTACCAGATTTTATACTTTAGAGCTATAGTGATAAAACCATCATGATACTGATCTAGAAACAGACCTGAAAATTCAAACAGATCAGAAGACTCCAAAATGAACCTACACCAACAGCTATCTGATTTTTAACAAAGGACCCCAAAATATATGTTCAAAAAAAGATTCTTCAACAAATGATGCTGGGAAAATTGGATATTCTTACACAATAGACTTTCCTTTATCCTGTACCAATATCAATTCAAAGTGTAAAACCTGAAACTTTGAAACTTTTACAAGAGAGAATAAGGGAAACACTAGAACTTATAGGTACAGACAGTAACTTGAAGAATTAACTCTTGTAGCTTGGCAAATAGGAATGGGGATTGACAAATGTGATTGCACCAAGCTAAAAAGCTCTGCAAAGGATGTAGTCACTAGGCTGAAAAGACAGCCTACAGAATAGTAGAAAATCTTTGCCAACTACATATCTGACAAGGGACTAATAACCAGAATATATTGAAAGCTCAAAATATTAAACTCCCAAAGAAATGGCTCAATTAATAAATGGGCAATAGAGCTAAACAGACACATCTTGAAAGAATTACAAATGGCCAACAAATACATGAAGACATGCTCAAGTACCTGGCTATATATGAAGTGAAAATGAAAACAACATTGACTTTTATGTGTGTGTGAGTCGATACTGGGGCCTGAAATCTGGGCCTGGGACAGCCAAGCCCAGCTCAAGGCTAGCGCCCATCATTTGAGACACAGCCACCACTTCAAGCTTTTTTTGCTTATGTGGCACTGAAGAATCGAACCCAGGGCCTCATGCATTCAAGACAAGCACTCTACCACTGAGCCATCTTCCCAGCCCCACAACACTGAATTTTATCCACTGCAGTCAGAATGGCTACCATCAAAAACAAAGACTCCAACAATCATAGGCAAGGATGTGGGGAAAAAGGAACTCCAATACGCTGTTGGGGCCCCTGTGAACTAGTGCAACCACTGTAGAAACTAGTTTGAGGCCACCTCAGAACATTAAAGATAGAACTACCCATGATAATGTCACTAAAGATAGTACGACTCACCCACCAATAATAGCACTTTGGGGCGGGATATAATAGTGACCCCTGGACACACATGTTTGTTGTACCACTATTCACAACAACCAAGCTATGGAAATAGCCCAGAACCAACCAAACAATGAATGGGTCAAGAAAATGTGGTATGTGTATGTATATACACACACAATGGAGTATTATTCAGCCATTAAGAAGAATGAAATTATGTCATTTGCAGAAAAATGGATGGATCTAGAAAGCATAATAAAGTGAAGCAAGCCAGACTCTGAAGAACAAAGTTTGTTCTCTCTTATAATCTGGTTGTTAGGCCTAAATTATGTGTAAACAGTATTATGTATTTAATTAAAACATGGTATTTGCAGATGTGAGATATGGTAAAAAAAAAAAAAAAACCTTTTTAACAATTAACATGAAGTGAAAAGAACATTAGGAAGTTGAAACATGTCTCTGGTACAAGTACTTGTGGAAGGGGTCAGACAAACATACAGGAGAAAGGAGAGTGAGTATAATCAAAGTACTTAATGTGCATGTGTGATTTAAGAAGGGTCGAGAGGGGGCTGGGAAGGTGGCTCAGTGGTAGAGCGCCTGCCTTGCATGCCTGAGGCCCTGGGTTCAATTCCTCAGCACCACATAAGCAAAAAGAAAAAAGCCAGACGTGGCGCTGTGGCTGAAGTGGTAGAGCACTAGCCTTGAGTTGAAGAGCTGAGGGACAGTGTTCAGGCCCCATGACCGGACCCAAAAAAAAAAAGAAGGATCTAGAGGGAGGAAGGAGAATGACACATGATGCAGATGCATTGTATATGTCAATGGGCATGTTTAAAAAAACTGATAAAACTGATATTAAAAATATTGGGGCTGGGAAGGTGGCTCAGTGGTAGAGTGCTTGCCTTGCATGCGTGAAGCCCAGGGTTCAATTCCTCAGCACTACATAAGCAGATAAAGCTGGAAGTGGTGCTGTAGCTCAAGTGGTAGAGCGCTAGCCTTGAGCTGAAGAGCTGGGGGATAGCTCCCAGTCCCAGAGTTCAGACCCCACAACTGACACAAAAAAAAAAAAGCCAAACTGAAGCAGGGTGTCGGATGCTCATCCCTGTAATCCTAGCTACTCAGAAGGCTGAGATCTGAGGATTGCAGTTCAAAGCCAGCTCAGGAAGTAAAGTCCTCGAGACTCTTATGTTCAATTAACCACTAAAAACCAGAAGTGATCATGACCCCCCCCAAAAAAAATTGAGCCTGGCACCATTGGCTCATGCCTATACCCCTAGCTCCTCAGGATACTGAGATTTGAGGATCAAAGTTCAAAGCCAGCCCCAGGAGAAAAGTCCCCATGAGACTCAAACTGGAAGTGGAATTGTGGCTCAAGCAGAGAGCACTAACCTTGAGCACAAAGAGGCTCAAGGACAGTGCCCAGACCAAAAAAAAAAAAAAAAAGCCAAACTGGAGACATGGGGTAAAGTGGAAGGACAGCAGTCATGCTGGACGTGTGGCTCAGTGGTAGAACAAGCACTCACATAGTATGTGCAAGGCCCTGGATTCTGCCCTCAGCTCTATCTTTAGTGGAATTATCAGGCAGTAGTTCTATCTTTAGAAATTTTTAATTCAAAAATATGTAAGTAGCCGGGCTCTGGTGGCTCATGCCTGTAATCCTAGCTACTCAGGAGGCTGAGATCTGAGGATTGCGGTTCAAAGCCAGCCCCGGCAGGAGAGACCATGAGACTCCTATCTCCAATAAACCACCAGAAAACTGGAAGTGGTGCTGTAGCTCAAGTGGTAGAGTGCTCGCTGAGGGACAGTGTAGTGCCCAGGCCCAGAGTTCAAGCCCCATGACCAACCAAAAAAAAAAAAAATGTAAGTAATAGTCCATACTTAAATTACATTATTGTTAATAAGTATCCATTTCTGCTTCTCCTTCAATATGTGTGTATTTAGTAGATTACATAGAATTTAATGGTATTTTATAAGTATTCGTTCTTTATACTATTTATTATTAACTATCACAGAAACTGATTTCTTCCAGCCATAGTAACAAAAAATAGTTGTATATGCGTTAAGAAATTAACAGTCTCCTAAGTTTTTCTTTCTTTTTTCTTTTTTTTTTTTTGTCAGTCGTGGGGCTTGAACTCTGGGCTTGGGTGCTGTCCTTGTGCTCTTCAGCTCAAGATGAGCGCTCTACCGCTTGAGCCACAGCACCACTTTCTCTCCTAAGTTTTTCATACGGAGAACTTACTGGAATGTAGCCTTGAGAGTAATGATTAAGAATATGTTTTGGAAGCCGAGCGCTGGTGGTTCATGCCTGTAATCCTAGCTACTCACTGAGGATCGAGGTTCAAAGCCAGCCCGGGCAGGAGAGACCGTGAGACTCCTATCTCCAATAAACCACCAGAAAACCGGAAGTGGAGCTGTAGCTCAAGTGGTAGAGCGCTTGCCTTGAGCTGAGAGCTGAGGGACAGCACCCAGGCCCAGAGTTCAAGCCCACGGCCGACCAAAAAAAAAAAAAAAAAAAGAATATGTTTCGGAATCAGTAGGCTCAAGTTTAAGTTTTTCCTAGTCTTATTACCAGGAGAAATAATTTAATTGCTTACACCCTCATTTTCATCATCTTTATTGTTTTGTTTTGGTTTTTTTTGGGTCCGGTCGTGGGCCCTGAACTCTGAGCTGGGTGCTGTCCCTCAGCTCTTCAGCTCAAGGCTAGTGCTCTACCACTTGAGCCACAGCGCCACTTCCGGCTTTTTTTCTTTTGGTTATATGGTGCTGAGGAATCAAACCCAGGGCCTCAGGCATGCAAGGCAAGCGCTGTACCACTGAGCTACCTTCCCAGCCCATTTTCATCATCTTTAGAACAAGATAGTAAAACCTATCTCATAGGATTGTTAAAAGATTTTCATAAGACAAGATTTTTTTTAATATTTCTAGTGCCTACTACAATAGCTCTAAAAATTTCCCAGTTTTATTAGTCTTAGTTTTCATATTAGATCTGGCACATTGCAAATTTATTATTGGAATATTATAATTTTATATGATTCTGTAAGATTTTAATATGGCCCTTGTTTAATGATTTGTAAATTGAAATAATTAGTAGCTTTTTATTAGCATATATTAGCTATACTAGGGAGGATGTCATTGTGACATTTCCAGATAGATGTACGGTGTGTTCCAATCATTCTGTCCCTAACTCCCTGCCCAGCACTTGTTCTTACCCCCATTACCCACTCCCTAATACTATTTCAACAGGTTTCATTGTTCTTCTTTCATACATGCTGGACAACCTATTTGACCGTATTCATCCTCTTCCACCTTCATTAGCCTAACCCCTCACCAGGACCCACCCCCCAACAGAGTCTGTTGTTCTTTCTCTCTCCTCAACCCCCTATTTACCAAATGCTTTAGTGCATGTAAAAGTAATGTGACCATTCTTTATTAATATTCTCCAAGGACCGCCTAAACTGGGGAAAACAAATGATTAAGTAATTCTAATTGGGTGAGTTTGAAGGAAGGGGCTGCCTAGTCTATCCTAAAAGAGCTTATGAGAGAATTCTGAATCTCATGAGAGATAATGAAGGTGAGATTTAACAAACTTTGTACCAAATGGAGGGGTTGTTTTGTAATAATGAGACATAGTATGATGGGGAAGTAAGAAGCAGAGAGCCGTAAGCAGAAGCATTTCATTTTCATGGTCTGAAGAACATAACAGTAATGGAGATTATATAAAACTGTTTAGTGAAAGCTTTGAAAACAATAATGAGATTTGAAGGCAAGCTAAAAGCATAGTCTTGATTGTTGAGACAGGAGAGAAACAAACCTGCTTTTTAGTCTCTCCTTGAAGTTGAGACCACTTGGGTTCATGTTCTCTTTCTCCAGTCTCTACTTGCAGCAGCAGATTTGTGGAGAGGTTTCCATATTGGCAAGTGAGAAACCAGGGAGGAATTCTCAGGTCCTCCAACTCTGTGCCAGAGATTTCCATTGAAGTGTAGCACAACTGGAAATCAGGGCTCTAAAACGAAGATTGCCACTCTATTTTTGTACTACCATTATGGTTTCTAAGCCCATAAGGAAGAAAAAAATAGTACTAGTTTTCAGAGAATACTGAGAAAGATTCAGTAACTTCTTTATCTATTTATTTTTACTTTCAGCAGAGAGAGAGAGAACCAAGGGGCCTTCTGACACACTTTCCTCATTGGATAGCTCGCTCGCTCTCTCCATCTCTCTCTCTCCTTCTCTCCTCCTTTCTCCCTCTCTCCTTCACTTCCTGCTCCCTTTCCCTCCCTCTTTACCTCCTTCTCTTTCTCCCCATTTCTTTCCCTTTCCATCTCTTTCCTCCCTTCTCTCTCCGTGAAGGGGTTATTTATAGTCTCAGAATGAGTAATCATACACTAATCATACATTTTTAGGACTTCTTGAAGAATTAAACCTAGCATTTCTAGATCTTTGGGAGAATGGCCTTGATGGACTATTAGAAAAATAAACAGAGCTTGGCACGGGTGGCACACAGCTGTAATCCTAGCTACTCAGGAGGCTGAGGATCTCAGTTCAAAGCTAGCCCTGGTAGGAAAGTCTCTGAAACTCATCCCCCAATTAACCACCAGAAAACCAGAAGTGGCACTGTCACTCAAAGTGGTAAAGTGCTAGCCTTGAACAAAATTGCTCAAAGACAGTGTCCAGGCCTTGAGATCAAGCACAACAACCTACCAAAAAAAAACCCCTCACAGTGCTAGGAATGTGGCTTAGTGGTAGAGTGCTTGCCTAACACACATGAAGCCCTGGGTTCAGTTCCTAAGTTCAAGCCCAGGACTGGCAAAAGAAAAAGGAAAAAAATGGAAGCCCATGCCTTACATTAATTAACCAGTCATTCAGTTTGTTTCTTTTTCTTAGCCAAAGACCATAGGATATTCAAAGGAGAAATACAGGGAAGAAGCTGATAAGTGAAGTTAAAGGCAGAGGAGGCTAAGAGTAACTACAAGCAGTAAGTGACTGTAAAGTTAAATAAAACAGAAAGCAGCCAGGCGCAGATGGCTCACACCTGTAATCCTAGCTATTCAGGAGGCTGAGATCTGAGGATTGCGGTTCAAAGCCAGCCCCAGCAGGAAAGTGCATAAGACTCCGATCTCCAATAAACCACTAGAAAACGGGAAGTGGCACTGTAGCTCAGTAGAGCGTTCGCCTTGAGCTGAAGAGCACAGGGACAGCGCTCAAGCCCGGAGTTCAAGCCCAAGACCGACAAAAAGAAAAAAAAAGACTCTATTTATAAAGTACTGACAGAAAACAGAAATATATAGTCTAATGATATCAGAAAAAGTAAGCAATTCATAGGGAATATATGAAGCAGGACAACAAAGTCGCATGATTACGAAAAGTTAGAATTATCAGCCAGGTATCAGTGGCTTACACCTAGCTATTCAAGAGGCCAAGATCTAAGGATTATGGTTGAAAGCTAGCTCAGGCAGGAAAGTCCATGAAATTCTTACCTCAAATAGACCAAAAAAAAAAAAATCTAAAGTGGAGTTATGGCTCAAGTGTTAGCATGCCAATCATGAATGGAAAGGCTAAGGAAAGCAAGAGAATGGGCGATGTCCAAAAAGAAACTTATTTATTACCTGACTTAGGTAACTGTAACCCCTTTGTACATCACCTTTATAACAACAATAAAAAATACAAAAGAAGCTAAAGATAAAGGAAAGCTCCAAGGCCCTGAGTTCAAGCTCCAGCACCAGCAAGAAAGAGAGAGAGAGGATTGAACAGACAGCTACTGTCACCATTTGTCCAGTTGCTGGCTTCCTGTCACTGAGGCCACATCCCTCCAGTGCATCTACTTTACCACTTTAGTTGGGAGATAACTATCCCAAAGGCCTAGGGAAGTTCAGAAGCTTAACCCATAAAACCTCACAAAAGGCTGAGAAGGTGGCTCAGTGGTAGAGTGCTTGCCTCTCATGCATGAGGCCTTGGGTTCAATCCCTCAGCACCACGTAAGCAAAAAGCCGGAAGTGGTTCTATGGCTCCTGTTAGAGCACTAGCCTTGAGCTGAAGAGCTGAGGGACAGCACGCAGGCCCAGAGTTCAGGCCCCATGACTGACAAAAAAAAGCCTCACAATTTGTATCTGGCCCATAGTTTATAAGCTTCTTTAATGCCCACCTCATCTATAAAATAGTATGTGCCTCAGTCTTGGAGTGAGACAAATATAAGACATCTAGCACAGTACCTGAAATAAAGCATCAGTAGAAGCTTGTTTTATTATTAGAGAAACAAACCCATGGGCAGGGAAGGTGGCTAAGTGGTAGAGAGCTTGCCTCACATGCATGAGGCCCTGGGTTCGATTCCTCAGCACCACATAAACAGAAAAATCTGGAAGTGGCACTGTGACTCAAAGGGTAGAGCGCTGTCCTTGAGCTGAAGAGCTGAGGGACAGTGCCCAGGCCCAGAGGTCAAGCCCCACGACCAACCAAAAAAAAAAATCCGGGCTGGGAAGGTGGCTCAGTGGTAGAGCGCTTGCCTTGCATGCTCGAGGCCCTGGGTTCGATTCCTCAGCACCACATAAGCAAAAAGAAAAAAGCCGGAACTGGCACTGTGGCTCAAGTGGTAGAGCACTAGCCTTGAGCTGAAGAGCTGAGGGACAGCACCCAGACCCAGAGTTCAGGCCCCACGACCAGACCCAAAAAAAAAAAATCCCATGTGCCATAATTCTCGGTCTGTGAAGCCATACTATCTTACTTCTCTTTGTACTGCTTTTTCTGCAGTGCCTCTTCCTCCTCTTATCTATTAAACATTGGTAATTCTATAAATCTGGATTTCACTTAACTGCCTGTCTTCAACCTCTGATTTTAGCATTTATTCAGCAACTCCCAGACCTCTTTTCACTGTCTCTAGCCCAGGTTCATACCCTGAGTTTCAAAGATCTGAATATAATACTAGCTATTAGACACCTACTTTGGGATCTTTCTCATTTACCTTGATTTCAACAAATATCAAGCATCACAATTTGGGGATGGGGAATGGTACCAAGGTTTGAAAATTCAGGCCCTCATGGCTTGCTTAGCTTCCTTGTTCTGCTGTTGCTCTGCCACTCAAGCCTCAGCTCCAGCCTCTGTTATTTTTAGAACATTTAAAAGTAGGGGCTGGGAAGGTGGCTCAGTGGTAGAGTGCTTGCCTTGCATGCATGAGGCCCTGGGTTCCATTCCTCAGCACCATATAAGCAAAAAGAAAAAAAGCCGGAAGTGGTGCTGTGGCTCAAGTGGTAGAGCGCTAGCCTTGAGCTGAAGAGCTGAGGGACAGCACCCAGGTCCAGAGTTCAGGCCCCACAACCGGACCCCCCCCCAAAAAAAAGAACATTTAAAAATATTCCAGCCAGGCACTAGTGGCACACCCCTGTAATCCTACCTACTCAGGAAGCTGAGATCTGAGGATTGAGGTTCAAAGCCCAGGCTGGCCAGGAAAGTCTGGGACTCTTATCTCCAATAAACCACTCAAAACCTGGAAGTGGTACTGTGGCTAAAGTGGTAGAGTGCTAGCCTTGAGCTGAAGAGCTGAAGGACAGCCACCAAGCCAAGAGTTGAAGCCCACAACAACAACAAAAAATCCATTTTTGCCATGTGTAAAAGTTGTCAAAATTTAAAATAAATTAAGCCATAGTAGCTCATAGATACTCAGGAGGTAGAGCTCAAGATGATAATGGTTTGAGGCCAGCCTAGACAAAAAATTAAGACATCATCTCAACCAATAGTTCTGGTTGTGGTAGCATGACTGGCATCCCAGCTATCAGGGAACCATAAATAGGATTGCAGTCCAGATTAGCTCAGGTATAAAAAGAAATTCTGGGGTGGGGATGGGGGGGTAGCAGGTGGTATGGGGGGGGGGAGGAGATGGGAAGGGATAGGAAGGGGAAACAAAGGAGGAGGCAACAATGCTTGATAAGAAATGTACTCATTATCTTGCCCACACAATTGTAACTCCTCTGTACAGTATTTTCACAATTAAAAAAAAATTCTATTTGCAAAACAGAAAGCAGAAAGGGTTAAGGGAGTGGCTTAAGTGATAGAGTACCTGCCTGACAAGAACAAGGTTCTAAGTTCAAACCCCAGTGCAGGGGGAAGGGAGGTGCAGAATAAATAAATTACATGTTATTGATATTGTATGTTAAACTATCATGTATTTTTTAAATTCACAGTATCAATATTTTATACTTAAACTGAGTTTAATGTCAGTGTAACACCATCCTCAAATATGTACTAAGCATAAGTTATAAGATACGTTGTTAGATACAGATATAGAGCCAGGGGCACCCGTGGCTCACTCTGCTCATGCCTGTAATTCTAGCTACTCAGGAGGCTGAGATCTAAGGATTACGGTTCAAAGCCAGCCTGGGCAGGATCATCTGAGAGACTCCTATCTCCAATAAACCACTCAGAAAACCAGAAGTGGTGCTGTGGCTCAAGTGGTAGAGTGCTAGCCTTGAGCTGAAGAGCTGACGGACAGCGCCCAGGCCCAGAGTTCAAACCCCATGACCAAACCCCAAAAAATAAATACAGATATATTTCTATGACAGGTATGATAATCCAATGTCTTCCAATGTCTTTGAGAAACAGGATTCTCAAAATATTTCATGGTTTGACATGCAATTCTGAAATGCTGCCACTTAGCAACATTTATTTTATAATTAAATATACCAAATATTTACAAAACTGTTTCTGCTATATGTATTCTGAAGTGTTACTTTTCTTTCAAAGCATTTTCAGAAGGCAGATGCCTAGAATACTGGTGTAAACTATATCTTAAGAATCTCAGGTGCTATCTTATATATTTTCTCAACTCTGTTTATTTAAGCTTTTTATTTAAGTCAGTGTCTTAACAAAAGACACTGGAATTTTCCTTTTTACAAAGATGCCCTTGAATCAAGGACCTTTACCTATGTTTAAAGAAAAGTGAGGTCTTCCTTTGGCTCCAAGCCCAGTGCAGTCGCACACTTGGCCATTTTTTTCACTTTGTTGTATTCCTTTGAAAATTAGAAATATGCTGTTCTCTGCTTTTTTGAGGCTGCCAAGAGATGAAATGCTTTGATCCTTTAGCTAACATTAGAGCATTTCTGCCAGATACAACATATGACAAGACACATTGTGCTGCTTCTCCCTTCACATAAATACTGAACACTTTTAAGAAAAAGAATCAGAAGACTTACTTGTTAGAATTGAAAAGAAGTATACCTTCACCCAAATAAAACAACAAAAAGATGGTAATATAATAGGATGCAGGTCATTTAAAGCATTGCATAACATTGGAGCCCTAGATACAAGGTCTTTCCTACATTGCTCTGTACCACATTTATTCCTGTTATTTAGTCCCTGTTTTTCTGATTGAGAGCTGTTAGGGCATAGCCTTCCTTCACACCAGAGTAAATGGAGTCCCACCATATCACCCTCTTCAGTCCTTCATTTCTCACCTGGGGACCATCGTATTTTTATTTCACTTTGCTTCTTCCACATGGATGTTATTTCAGACAATCATTTTTCAATTTTCATATTCAGGTTGATCAGTCTTACATGGCTTTTCCCATTCATAACACACCTTCTCAACTAAATTTCCATTAAACTGGACAGGATGGAGCACATATGTTCTAGCTACTTGAGAAGCTGAAGCCAGAGAATTGCTTGAGCCTAGGAGTTTGAAGCCATTGTCTAAACAGAACAAAATCTTATCTCAGAGAAGGAGGAAGAAAAAAAAACTCATCATTCAGAGACTACCACTAGAACTACTTCCTCAAAACACCTATGACTACCTAAACTCTGTATATGACTTCACATCTTCTAAATCTTTTAACTCTTCCAATCAGTTCCCCAGTGGTATCAAGTTATTCTATAAACATCAGACTTCAGTCCCCATATACTCCTGGATCTAAGTACCAATTCCAACACTTAAAGAGTAAAGAAAAAAAGGAAAAGGGAAAAACAGCGGATTAAAAGAGAGTTAATCCCACTTGGCACTTTACTCCTATGTGATAAGCCCACAAGGACTGTACCTTGGACCTAGAAGTTCCTGACAGGCCTGTCCTGACTCCAACCACAGACCTGGAAACTCCTGTGCTGCACGTGTGAACTTCCCAGAGGCTCCCAAGTGGCACATGACTATGCCATAGGCTCCATATAGTGTCTGGTCCACAGACCATAATATGAGCACCCAGTCAGGCTAGGCACTGCAGCAACCCACACATAGATCTGGGAGGTCCTGGCAGCTAGTGGTGCTGGAAGCACAGCATAGTGGCTTCCAACTGGAAGTTTCAGACTACTACAGTGAGTAGATGCTCACTACTATGAGCTCTGGAACTTGGGAGGTGAAGCTACAAGTTTAGTGGAAACTATGTCGGACTTGGGGTTGAGAGCACAGAAGATTTCACTGGAGATTGTATCTACATCTCCAGATTCTTTCACCCTATGCTGGAAAACAGACACCACTCCATAGTCAAGTCCCTTACGCCACCTACTGGCTTGAAGGACTTGGACCCTGAGGGGAAAGGAGAGAGAAAGAAAGAGACAGAGAGAAAGCCTGCGCAAGCACATGTAACCGTAAGACCTAAAATTTCTGATTTTGTTTTTTATGTTTGTTTTTGATCACTGTCTTGATTTGATTGTTCTTACTGTTATTCCTTTGTGATTATTTTTAAATACCTGATTTAGGCAATTCTTGTATACTGCCATTGTCTTTTAAGTTTTGTTTTTCTCTCTTCCCATCACTGTAGGTGAGCCACAAAACCTACTGCTCAATGTTTAAGGTTAAATCACAGTGTCTCCCCTTTCCTATTTACCTTCCCCATTTAAATTCTCTTCTGTATACAAGTAGAACTGCTCTCACTTATATTTTCTCCTATCCCTATCTCTTCCTTTGTGATCCTTATTTATGAATACTTGTAGCAAGTAATTAGTCCGCCTGATCATACTTTATTTGGTTTAAGTATATGGTATTTATCTGTTTGATTTTCTGGTTTTTTTTTGGGGGGGGGCGTCCAGTCGTGGGCCTGAACTCTGGGCCTGGGCGCTGTCCCTCAGCTCTTCAGCTCAAGGCTAACACTCTACCACTTGAGCCACAGAGCCACTTCCGGCTTTTTTTTTTCCTGCTTATGTGGTGCTGAGGAATTGAACCCAGGGCCTCACGCATGCAAGGCAAGCGCTCTACCACTGAGCCACCTTCCCAGCCCCCTTTTTGATTTTCTTTATTACTCTTCCTCAACGCATCATCAGCTTACATTGTACTTAACATTGTACTTACATTACTCCATCCCACCATTTTTTTAAATAAAGCCATGCATCTTGTATGGTTCATCTTTGCTTGATTCATCTTTGCTTCTACATGCATCTAAAAATTCAGGAGCAGTCCCAATGGTAAGTCTTCATCAGCAATTGCCATAAATCTCAAGAGTTGTGGTTTACCAAATGCAACAGCTTTTGCAGCCAATTTTCCCCACCTGAGTGCAGAAGTGGACAGCACTCAATTTCTTGAGCGTTGAAGCCAAATGTTTGACTACTGAGACACATTTCCTCAATCTACTACACTACCTAGTCTGAAATAATCACCGAGAAACTGTAGCTAAAATGACATAGGAGATGAAAATACCCAACTAAAGGCTTAGCCCAAATGCATAAATCACAGTGTAGAACCACAAAATCCATAAAGATAGAAAACAACAAATCTCATTCAGAAGTCAAAAACTGCATAATAAAGAAAATAAATTTCATACAAATTTAGAAAACAATGACTGATTAATGAAATTAAAGATATATATATCTATATAGATATATATATATATGTGGAGCTAACTGAATTTAGAAATGATGCAAATAATTGAGCTTGCAAAATTCAAACAGCTAAAGGAAAAAAGTACAGGATATGAAAGAGGAATTTATTTAATAAAGATTTTTAAATTTTTAATTATGGAGATGAGGGGCTGGGAAGGTGTCTCAGTGGTAGAGTGCTTGCCTTGTATCATGAGGCCCTGGGTTCAATTCCTCAGCACCACTTAAGCAGAAAAAGCCAAAGTGGCGCTGTGGCTCAAGTGGTAGAGTGTTAGCCTTGAGCTGAAGAGCTGAGGGACAGCACCCATGCCCAGAGTTCAGGCCCTACAACCAACAACAACAAAAATAAAATTATGGAGATGAGAGCTCAGTAATATAAATTAAAAAGAAACTCAGTTGAAAGCTTACCTAATAAAACAGAGAAAATAAAAAATAGAGTATCACAAATTGAAGCTGAAACAGGAATTTTATCAGATATTGAAAACTCACTAGGAGCTAAGTGCGAGTGGTTCATGTCTATAAATCTTAGCTGTCAGGAGGTTGAAATCTGAGGACCATGGTTCAAAGCCAGCCCAGGCAGGAAAGTCTGAGAGACTCTTGTCTCTAACTAGCAAAAACTGGAAGTAGAGGTATGGCTCAAAGTGGTAGACTGCTATCCTTGGGCAAAAACGCTCAGAGACCGCATCCATGTCCTGACTTCAAGCCCCAGAACTGGCACCGAAAACAAAAGAGAGGAAAAGGGGAGGGGAGGGAAAGGAGAGAGAAGAAAAGAGGGAAGGAAAGAGAAGTGAGATCACTAAGAAAATATGTATGAGATATGAAGGAAAAGCATCAAAAACAAATCTACAAATCATGGGCATAGAAGAAGGACAACAGACATAAACTGAAAGCCTAAATAACCTGTTCAGTAAAATAATAACAGAAAATTCCTTAGTCATGAGAAGAAAAAAATGCATATGTACATACACACACACAAACACTATGTTCTTCTCATTATGAGCAAGATAAAACCTAACATGATCTACTTGAGCAAGCAAAAAGGTTATTTGGTCACCAATGTATTAGGTTTAACCTAACTTAATCTAGGGCTTAAAAATCACAAGAACACATTTTTCAGAATGCTGTCAACTGAAGATTGGCTTTATTCTCAGCCTCTAAATATTGGCCTGTGACAATTCCGGGTATTCTCTCCATGGTCTTAAATTTAACGTTCTCAAATCATCAAAGTCCAGCTATATCCTACCACCCCAAAAAATAAGTCAGTGGCTCCAAATTCTCTCCAGAAATCCTGTAAGCACCATTTTAAGATGCCCTTCTTAGGTCTTGCTCTATCCTTGAACAAGTCACTGAAGTTAGACTTGCAAGCTGCTCACTAGCTTGGGCCCAAGCTACTTTCCCATTCTTCCTTCAGTTCCACAGGAATACAGTGACTGGCTTAGACCAGTCAGTATCTGTTTCCAATGGAAAAGGTAGGGCTGTCTCACCACCTCCTGAATGTTTGTGAATGAGGAAGGATAATTTCTCAATGAGAATTAAAAGTATTGCCACAAAGATATTTGCATATGTCATTAATGGCTTGAATTCAGAGCTTAGGTGCTATCCCTTAGCTTTTCTGCTCAAGGCTGAAACTGTCACTTGAGCTACATCTCTACTTCCTTTTTTTGGTAGTAAATTGATGCTTAAGAAGAGTCTCGTGGACTTTCCTGCCCCACTAAGTTTGAACTCATTCTTCAAATCTCAGCTTCCCGAGTAGCCAGAATTATAAGTGTGAGCCATCACTGCTTGTCACAAAGGTTTAATTACAATCTTTTAAATAATTATATAAATTCTTTTGAAACATTTCAATTTGTCTTATGCTGCTTTATTTTAAATTTCCTTCACTTGAGATGTTATGAACAGTGAAATTTGAAGTGCCATACCAAATCAGACTTTTTAGTGAATAACTCTTTTTGTTATTGTTGTTGGTCCTTGGGCTTGAGCTTGGCCTAGGCATTGTCCCTGAGCTTCCATTTGCTCAAGGCTAGTATGCTATCACTTTAGCCACAGTGCCACTTCCATCTTTTTTTAATTTTTATTTTATTGTAAATATGCTGTACAGAGGGGTTACAGTTACATGAGTAAGGCAATGAGTACAGTACTTATCGATCATTGTTGCCCCTTCCTTGGTTGTTGTCCCACTCTCCCTACCCTCTCCCTCCTCCCCCATCCCAACCCCCCCCCCAAGAGTTGTAAAGTTTCATTCCAATATACTGTCCTGTGGGTGTCACTGTTGCATTGGATCATCCTGTGTCCTTGTTTCAGCAATTTGTTATTCTCCTTTCCCTCCCCAGATTAGACAAATGTACATACAAGATGCAGGGTATTGAAATCAAGTACAGTGACAACAGGGGGTATACCTCAGGGGGAAGAACATACAAAACAAACAAAAAAAACCACATATCTGTTTCTAAATTGTTTATTAGAGATAAAAGTATCACGAGGACTAGTGCCCATGGCTCACGACTGTAATCCTAGCTACTCAGGAGGCTGAGATCTGAGGATTGCAGTCCAAAGCCAGCTGGGGAAGGAAAGTCTGTGAAACTCTTTTTTTTTGGGGGGGGGGGCGGGGGTCTAATAGTAGGCCTGAACTCTGGGCCTGGGTGCTGTCCCTCAGCTCTTCAGCTCAAGGCTAGCGCTCTACCACCTGAGCCACAGCGCCACTTCCGGCTTTTTTCTTTTTGCTTATGTGGTGCTGGGGAATCGAACCCAGGGCTTCAAGCATGCAAGGCAAGTGCTCTACCACTGAGCCACCTTCCCAGCCCCTGTAAAACTCTTATCTCCAATAAACCACTCAGAAAACTGGAAGTGGCACTGTGACTCAAGTGGTAGCGTGCTAGCCTTGAGCTGAAGAGCTGTGGGACAGTGCCCAGGCCCAGAAGTCAAGCCCCACGACCAACAAAAAAAAAAAAGAAAAAAGAAATCAATTTCAATTGAGGCATTCCTTGGCCAAGTTCAATTGACACTTAAAATTAATTATGATACATTCCTTACTAGCAACTTGATTTTTTAAAAAATAGTATCTTCAGTTATAGTATCTTTGTTATAAAACTTTTCTACTGTGACAAAGAGGGGTGATTTAAAGTAAAAAGTAAGGGTATTTTTACTTAGGTGAAGTTTCAGTGTTAACATCCCTATGTAATTAATTTTTTTAAAGTGTTACTATCTTTAAGTGGTTATACAAAGAAGTTCCCATTCTACAAAACAGTATATGAATACAAAGTGTCTGATAACATGGTCATCCATCGCTCCTAACCCATCCCTTCTCTTACTTTCTTTTTTTTTAATTGAGATTAGCTGATTACATAAATTTCACATATTTCACAGTATTGTGGAATAGTGATACTTAGTTAAAGTACAAACACATTTTAACCTTCACAAGGCAAATTGTCATTATCATGGTCTATAAAGTTTGTGGATTCTATGAGCTTTAACATCCCTATGTAGTTACTTTTAAACCATCTAAAACTTATTTCCTGGTGTTTTTTTTTCTTTTTCAGGGCTTATTTCATATACTGAGTATCTTTTCTTGCTTACAATCCTCACTAGTAAGTATCCACCATTTTTTATAATAATCATGATAATCTTGTGCGTGTGTGTGTGTGTGTGTGTGTGTGTGTATGTTTGTTTGTTTGTTTTTTTGTTGGTCCTGAGGCTTGGACTTGGGGCCTGGGCACTGACCCTGAGCTTTTTTTGCTAAAGTCTAGTGCACTACCACTTACTTGAGACTTGAGCCACAGCTCCACTTCTGGCTTTGGAAGGGAATGGGGGAGGTGATTAATTGGAGATAAGAGTCTCAAAGACTTTCTTGCTGGCTTTGAACTGAGATCCTCAGGTCTCAGCATTCTGAGTAGTTAGGATTACAGGCGTGAGCCACCAATGCAAGGCAGTAATTCTCTATTCTTATCAGGATTTGCAAAGTTTGGCATTTGTGTCATTATTAAAAATTAGTGATGTATCCAGGCACCTGTGACTCATTCTTATAATTGTAGCTACTTGAGACTGAAACCTGTGGGATCTCAGTTCAAAGTTGGCCTAAGCAGAAAAGTACAAGAGATTGCATCTCCAATTAACTAGCAAAATGCTAGACTGAAGGTGAGACTCAAGTAGAACTTCACCAGAAAGCAATAGCACAAGGGCTGGGAAGGTGGCTCAGTGGTAGAGCGCTTGCCTTGCATGCATGAGGTCCTGGGTTCAATTCCTCAGCACCACATAAGCGAAAAGAAAAAAGCCGGAAGTGGCACTGTGGCTCAAGTGGTAGAGTGCTAGCCTTGAGCTGAAGAGCTGAGGGACAGCGCCCAGGCCCAGAGTTCAGGCCCCACGACTGGACCCAAAAAAAAAAAAAAAAAGTAACAGCCACTATGAAATTAGCCAAAGTTCTGTAAGAATAGCCCTTGATGGAGTTAAATGAATTTTCAAATTAATTTTACATTGAAGAGTAGAAAAGAGTTTCCATGGAAAAAGTGCTAGAGAACGTAGGAGCAAAACCTTTGCCACCTACCTACCTTTGAAAATTACCTGAAAAAGGTCATTTCTCTGCCTAGGTGCTTGCTCATAGAGTTTCTGGTGGTTTGTTTCAAACTTGAAGATGTATCTATAAATAAGTTGTGATTCACCAAACATTTAGGAAATTTACGTATTTTTCACTTCATTGCAGAACCTCATACAGGGTTTCATGTTGCTTTTAAAATGCTGGATGCAGATGGGAATGAGAGGATTGAGAAAAAGGAATTTGTTAAGGTAAGAAAGTGCTCAGTATTTGGAAGTTATCATAAAGCACTTGATGCTTGTGCAATAAATTTACACTTATACAACTATCAAAATTATGTTCACTACTTACATTATGAAATGTTAAGAAATCATTTGCACATTAAAAAAATGTTTGTTACATTTTCCAAAATATTATCTTGAGCAAAGTGAGTGATCAGCACATAAGATTTCAAAAGAAGAAGTAAGCTTAAACTTATCTATATGTTTAGGGAATTTTTTTTAATCAGGGAATTATAATACAGTAAAAAGGTTTCATATCATATATATGTTTGTAAAAATAGTTGTCAAAGACATTAAAATTATTAACAAGAAAAAAAGAGTAAGAATAATAGAAACTTTTAAGTAATGTGCCTTTTATCACAAAGCTCAAAAGCCTCCAAGTTACCTTTTTTAAAAAAACAAATAAATTTCTTCAGACTTTGTTGTTGTAGTTGTAGTATCAGGTTTTGAACTCAAGATCTCATTCTTGCTAGGCAAAAGCTTTACTACTGAGCCACAACTCCCCACCAGTCTTTGGCTGGTGGGTTTTTTTTCCCAGTACTGGGCTTGAATTTGGGGCCTGGATGCTGTCCCTGAGCTCTTTACTCAAGTGAGCCACAGCTCACTTCTGAATTTTTGTAGTTAATTAGAGGTAAGAGTCTCGGGGCTGGGAAGGTGGCTCAGTGGTAGAGCGCTTGCCTTGCAAGCCTGAGGCCCTGGGTTCGATTCCTCAGCACCATATAAGCAAAAAGAAAAAAAGCCGGAAGTGGCGCTGTGGCTCAAGTGGTAGAGTGCTAGCCTTGAGCTGAAGAGCTGAGGGACAGCGCCCAGGCCCAGAGTTCAGGCCCCACAACCAACCCAAAAAAAAAGGTTAATAGAGTGGGTGTCTGTCATCAAAGTACATAATATACATGCATAGAAATATCAGGATGAATCCCATTACTTTGTGTACTAATAAAAAGAAAAATATGGAATAACCTCTATAGAACCTGGCCAAGTTGAAGTGGAGGGATAAGAGGACAGGAGAAATCAATGGCCACTGCTTTTTCTAGCCTATTACCTGAGTAGGAAAGATAATCGTAATATCTTTCATTAGACTTTTTTTTTTTTTGGCGGTTTGAACTCAGAGCTTTCACTTGATGGGCAAGCACTCTGCACTTGAGCCATACCCCTAGCCCAATAATAGCACTCTTTGATGAAAAAAATATCACTTATTGGCTATATCTTTCATATATGTTATATTTACAACATCCATTTGCAGTAGTATCCCTATTTTATAGATGAGAAAATTGGTATGTACAGTAGACTCTTGATATGTGCAAAATCTGTGGTTCCAAGGAAATGCCCAGGATGCAGAGTTCAGTACTGGATTGAAGATGCTTGATTCATTTGTCCCATAACACTGCCCAAACACATACCACTACACACATGCTGTCTTCAACAAATCTAATCTAACACTATTACCTTGTTTGGGGGACACAATTTGCTTTTTGGAAAGCATATTTTCACTAAATTAAGGGCAGAGAAATATTCAGCAATGACACAAGAAGTACAGATTGATAGCTGTACATAAAACAAGTTTTTTGTCATATTTTTGTCATT
The DNA here is from genome assembly GCF_000151885.1 of Dipodomys ordii. Lineage (NCBI taxonomy): Eukaryota > Metazoa > Chordata > Mammalia > Rodentia > Heteromyidae > Dipodomys > Dipodomys ordii. The sequence goes on along the minus strand of NW_012267217.1, from coordinate 29,394,615 downwards.
TGTCATTTGATTATTTAAAAAGAAAATTAATTTAAATCCAGCCTAAGGAAGTAAATATTTGCCTAAGTAGAACTGAAATATCAGTACCATACTTCTATTCTACCATACTTCTTTTTAATCTTTTGTTGTTGTTGTTGTTATTGGTCGTGGGGCCTGAACTCTGGGCCTGGGCACTGTCCCTCAGCTCTTCAGCTCGAGGCTAGCGCTCTACCACTTGAGCCACAGCATCACTTCCAGCTTTTTTCTGCTTATGTGGTGCTGAGGAATTGAATGCAAGGCCTCATGCATGCAAGGCAAGCACTCTACCACCGAGCCACCTTCCCAGCCCCCCATGCTTTTTATTCTTCATATCTCAGGGACAAGAAACAAATCTATAACAATTACTATTATTCACATAGTTCATATGGGTAGTTTATATGATAAGCTCATTATCCATGAAGATGAGATTCTCTTAGGTTAATTAAGCTATTTAGTGACTCCTTAGGAGTCACTAGGTATAGGGAACTAATAGGTCTTACATCTCTTGGATAGTAAAATCGGAGATAGTTTTAAAAAATAGACCTAAGAGAGCCCCTGGTAATATTGCTATCATGCTTTCAAAGTTCAGCATTTTGTTTCACTTACAGAGGTTTGATAACGACATGAGGCCAAACTACAAAGCCTAAAGAAAATACTGATTAGCAGTGCAGAACATGTTATGTTCCCATTTCCACAAGGACATAACTAAGGCTTTTACAAAAACTCAGTCTTTTCTGTAGATGCAGACTCTGTTCTTGATATTATTACATATACTTTAATTTTTCAAATATGCTTTTTACTTAATAGGGACATATGCTGCATTTATAGACCAATTTCTGATTACTGACTTACCCTTAAATATCTGAAAAATTATTGAATAACTAGTCCATGAATTATGATACATCACTTTTCTTTTAAGTTTGAGGTTACAAAATTCAATTTTTTATTTTTTTTTATTTTTATTTTGTCAGTCATCGGGCTTAAACTTTAGGCTGAGTACTGTCCCTGAGCTTTTCAGCTCAAGGCTAGTGTTCTACCACTTGAGCCACAGCGCCACTTCTGGCTTCTTCTGTTTATGTGGTGCTGAGGAATTGAACCCAGGGCCTCATGCATGAAAAACAAGCACTCTTACCACTGAGCCACCTTCCTAGCCCATAAAATTCAATCTTAAAAGCCTATAAAATACAATGTGACATGATACAGATTTTTAAAAACAACATTTGAGCCAAATACCTGTGGTCAGGCCTATAATCCTAGCTAATCAGGAGGCTAAGATCTGAGGATTGTGGTTTGAAGCCAGCCCAATCAGGAAAGTACATGAGATTCTTATCTCCAGTTAACTACCAAAAAGCCAGAAGTGGTTTCTGACTCAAGTGGGAAAGCACTAAGCTTGAGAAAAAAAAGTTCAGGGTAGCACCCAGGCCCTGGGTTCAAGCCCTAGGACTGGCACCAAAAAAATAAAATAAAAAATAACATTTAGAAGAAAATTGCATTTAAATTAATTATTTAAATCATTATTTCACTTCCATGGTCTTTATATTACTAAGTCTAAGTATGTAGCATCTTACATTTCAAACAGTCTTAAAAGAAACAAATAGTTCTTTGCAGACTATAAAACATATTTAAAGAATAGGGAGGGGCTGGGAAGGTGGCTCAGTGGTAGAGCTCTTGCCTTGCATGCTCGAGGCCCTAGGTTCGATTCCTCAGCACCACATAAGAAAAAAGAAAAAAGCCGGAAGTGGCTCTGTGGCTCAAGTGGTAGAGCGCTAGCCTTGAGCTGAAGAGCTGAGGGACAGTGCCCAGGCCCAGAGTTCAGGCCCCACAACCGGACCCAAAAAAAAAAAAGAATAGGGAGAGGGGGCTTTAGTCTATCTCAATGTTGACTCAATTAATTTTAGTTATTGCTCTCCCCACTGTAAGTTATAAAAAGTAATGAAATTTACTTTAAAATCTAAGACATAAGTATAACAAAGTGATTTCAACAACAAATGTAAAAGTAGTGATAAAACATATTAATATAAAATCTTGTGAAAATGTCCCAAAATGCAAAACACTTTGGTTTACTTCTGTGTTTCATAGCACATTTATGTTTTATTAACAACCAGATCTAAAAACTGTATTACTGAGTGTATTGCTTGTGCCTTTATCCCAAGAACTTGTAAAATAGCAGCTATCTACATGACTTGTACTTTGTCAGGTAATAATAAACAATACAGACAGTGATCAAAGCCAGTAATAGTTAATCCGTTTCATCTCTACCTTGATAGATGGTACATCTGCTTATGTAGAAGTGCCAAGGTTTTAATGCAGCTTCTCTAAACAATAGATTAATGACAAGTCTGTTTACTAATATAAATTGCTCCCTAGGTGGTCCTTTTATTTCACATTGTTTTCATACTGGCAGAAAGGATTACTACAATAATGTCAAAATTTATCACATCAAATATCCTGCTAGAATTAATACTACATAAATAAAAAAGCCTTTAGTAGAATGTATTCTTCTTAATTTTATGATAGTATTCTAATCCAGAGTTTATTTAAACTGTCATTTCCCTGAAAGCAAAAGTAAGTTAAATTGGCTCAGCATGCTTTGTTTTCAGCCTGAAATTGGAAGTACCCTTCAATGTAAATGTAACAGTCAATTTAGTGGTACTTTTTAGCCATTCAGAATTTGTATCAAGTGAGAATGCTTATGTGTCTCTAACCCTGTTTCTCTAACATAGCACCCCTATTTCCACCCAAATCTCCTTCCCCCAATCCTATGGTAGGTTTTAGTTACTCAAATCCAGCCCAAATACCATCTCCTCATAATGATCCACCTCCAGCTATGTGTCTCTGTCCTATTACCCTGCTCTATTTTATTATACTCATAGAACTTGACAAGCTCTGACATGACTATATTCGAGTACTTGTTTGTTACCTCTAGCCCATGAGAATGTAAGCACTGTCCCCCTGTTCTGTATCCCCAGCATAACAATGCTGTTCTGTCCCAGTGAGCACTTAGGACCTTGTTGTCATGAGCTAATGTCATGTCTAGCCATTGTAGAAAAGATCTTAAGATAGATACCAGAAAGATCTTTTAGCCCAGGTCTCTAGACAATATGTTTAGGTTTGTGCTTTTTCAAATGGAGATATTATGTAGAACTTAATACCCAGAAGCAGAACCTGCTGGAATCTTCCCCTTGTATCCAACTATATTGTATTAGGTAAAACCTGACATGACAAGATTTATCTGGCACAAAACATACTTTGATAGACTATAGGATAATCCCTTGCTATTCTGAATTTCATACCATGTTTGGATAAGCCTCCTAAAAAAATTCTTAAGTGAACTAATCTTATTTGCTTTTTTTTGTTGGTTTTATTTGATTTGATTTGAACTTTTTTATAATACAGCTATATGAAGACTATAATAACTACATACAATGCCATAATAAAAGAATAAGCTTTGAACCTCTTATAAAATTTTATAATTAATATTTTATTGCTACCTAGTCTATTTTTGAAAGTTTATTTTAAATGTCTATATGATAAAAACAGAGGACCAAAATTACCAATATTAGGAATCAAAGAAATATTGTGAAGATCTACAGATAGCAAAGAGTAAAAATGGATTATTGGGAACAACCAGTGCATATGTGCCTAAAAATTTGGCAATTCAAATGAAATGGACAAGACCTTAATAACAAATAAACAAGATGAGAGCTAATCTGTATGGCCTTTTGTCAAAGAACTGAATTTATTTTCCAAAACCTTCTTACAAAGAAATGAATTCAAGCTCATCAGTTTCACTGGTGAAATCAGTGGAGCAGTTAAGAAAGAGGTACTACTAGTTTAGAAAATACAAAAGAAGCCGGGCACTGGTGGCTCACACCTGTAATCCTAGCTACTCAGGAGGCTGAGATCTGAGGATCTTGGTTCAAAGCCAGCCCGGGCAGGAGAGACCTTGAGACTCCTATCTCCAATAAACCACCAGAAAACCGGAAGTGGCGCTGTAGCTCAAGTGATAGAGCACTCACCTTGAGCTGAAGAGCTGAGGGACAGCGCCCAGGCCCAGAGTTCAAGCCCCACAACCGACAAAAAAAGAAAAAGAAAAAGAAAATACAAAAGAAGGAATACTTCTTTTTCCTGTTGAGATCATCATTACCCTAGTAACTACAATTTCACACAGACCTACCAAAAAAGGTAAATTATAGTCCTGTTTTCCTCATGAACAAAAGTAAAAAAATAAAATTTAACTACTTCACTGGATAGAACAAGTCAAGCACTATGTACATTATAACCTAAGTAAGAGCTACCAAGGAATATTAATTGATCTTAATGGTTGAGAAATCAGTTCACTACAGTCCATTATATTAACAGGACAAAGGAGAACCAATAAGATCATGTTAACACACAGACAAGCATTTAACAAACTAAACCATAAAAGTCAGCCAAATAGTAATGGTCCTTCCTTAGTCTTAAAGATAGAGGGGCTGGGAAGGTGGCTCAGTGGTAGAGTGCTTGCCTTGCATGCCTGAGGCCCTGGGTTTGATTCCTCAGCACCACGTAAGCAAAAAG
>NW_012267217.1:29387076-29389627 GCF_000151885.1 Dipodomys ordii | reverse complement strand
AAAAAAAAAAAAAAAAAAAGGAGTCCAGTGCAAGTATATTGTATGTTGAGCAGGACCCTGAGTTCAGTCAAAGCGCCAAGAAAACAAAAGGCAAAGCTACTTTTATACTGTAAGGAGAAATCCTAAAAGACTTCCTCTTCTGTTCAATATTTTCTTGGAGATTCTAGTGGTAACAAAAAGAAATTAAAAAGTTAGGAAAAAGCTGAGAAAGGATAGAGTTTATTTAAGCTGACATGATTTGATATAGGATATCCTAAGGAACCAGTAACAAAAGCAAAGATGTCTAAAATAATATGAATTTAAAAAGAACTGAAGATAGAAGATGAAGTGTATTCTTATATACTAGTGACAAACAGAAGATGAAATTAAAATCACTTGTTTGGGACAGTATCAAGTAACAAAATAATTAGAAATTAACCAAAATTTTACACTAAAAGCTTTAAATGTTCTTGGTAGAAATTCAAGGAGGCCTAGATAAATTAAGATACTAAGATATGCATCGTGTTAAGGAATTTGACTGTCTTAAATATCAGTACTTGCAAAATTTGTCTTAATATTCAACTTCCCTAAGTAAAATCTGAGCAGCCCTTCTGTGTGTATGTGTACCAAGCCTAGGCTTGAACTCAAAGCTTAGACACTGTCCCTGAACTTTTTCACTCAAGGCTATCACTTGAGCCATAGCTCCACTTGTGACTTTTTTGGTGGTTAATTGGAGGTAAGAGTCTCACAGACTTTCCTGCCCCAACTGGCTTTGAACTGTCTGTGATCCTGCCTCCTGAGTAGGTAGGATTACAGGCATGAGCCACCTGTCACCAGACCTGAACAGCCTTTAAAAAAGAAAAAGAGAGAAGAAAAGAAACTAATAGCTGCACCCTTGTGGTTCATAACTGTAATTCTTCCTATTCAGAAAGCTGAGGTTGAAAGCTGAGGTTGAAGATCGAGGTTGAAAGCCAGCCAAAGCAGAAAAGTCCATGATATTAACAAAAATGCTAGACTGGGGATATGGTTCAAGTGGTAGAGCACCAAGCAAGTACACAAAGTCTTGAGTTCAAGTTCCAGTGCCATCAAGAAAAATAATTAAAAAATAATTAATGAATAATTTTTTTTTGGTCAGTCATGGGGCTTGAACTCTGGGCCTGGGCACTGTCCCTCAGCTCTTCAGCTCAAGGCTAGCACTCTCCCACTGGAGCCACAATGCCACTTCCAGTTTTCTGAGTGGTTTATTAGAGATAAGAGTCTCATAGACTTTCCTGCCCATGCAGGCTTTGAACTGCAATCCTCAGATCTCAGCCTCCTGAGTATCGAGGATTACAGTGTGAGCCACCAGCACCCATCTACAAATTACTTATTTTTTTTAAAGGAAGTATCCAGGAACCAATGGCTCATGCCTGTAATCCCAACTACTCAGAAAGTTAAGATCTGAGGATTGATTCAAAACCAGCCTAGGGAGAAAAGTCCCCATGAGACTCTTATCACTAATAAACTACTCAAAAACACCATAAGTGGCCCTGTGGCTCAGGCCTTGAGCTTAAAGAGGCTCAAGGACAGCATCCAGGCCCTGAGTTCAAGCCCCAGGACCAGCAAAAAAAAAAGTTTTTGATATAAGCACAGAGCCTAAATAAAACATGTCAGTCTTAAGAAACAAGAACAAAGCAAGATAGCTCACACTGACAGACTCCAAGTCTATGACAATGACCGATGATACTGACTCATGAACAATAAATCAGTGGAGGTAGATCCATGAATGATAATAGACTTTATCCTCGTAGTCACTTAATTTTCAACAATGAACTAAATCAATAAATTGGAAAGCAAAAACTTGTTTACTAGATAGGCATATGGGAAAAAAAGCTTCTCCATATATAAAAATAGAAGGTGCTGTGACTCAAGCCTATAATCCTAGCTACTTGAGAGGCAAATATCCAAGGTTCAGGGTTCAAGGCCAGCCTAGCACAACAGTTTGAGAGATTCTATCTCAAGCAATGGCTGGTTGCTGTGGCATGCTCCTCTTATTTCAGTTATGTAGGAAGCACAATGACTGGGTGCAGTGGTGTGTGCCTGTCATCCTAGCTACATGGAAAGCCCAAGTAGAAAGATGATAGACCTAGCTAGCCTGGGCATAAAACAATTATCTCAAAAAATAACCAATTCATAAAGGGACTAGAGGCATATCTCAAGTGGTAGAGGGCCTGCCTAGCAAGCACAAAGTCCAAGTTTAAACTTCAGAAATGTGAATTTGGGGTGAACAATGAATACAAATGTAAAAACTAACACCATTAAACTTCCAGGTAGAATAATAAAGAGAATATCTTCTGAAAGACTGAGTCTTTCTGTTTTTTTCTTTTTTTTTGTTTTTTTTTATTATGAAAATACTGTACAGGGGGGTTATAATTACATGGGCAAATAATGAGTACATTTTTTTTATGAGTACATTTCTTTTTTGGGGGGGAGGGGGTCCAGTCATGGGGCCTGAACTCTGGGCCTGGGTGCTGTCCCTCAGCTCTTCAGCTCAAGGCTAGCGCTCTACCACTTGAGCCACAGCGCCACTTCC
>NW_012267217.1:29350927-29386911 GCF_000151885.1 Dipodomys ordii | reverse complement strand
TCCACCTGTATCCCTATTTAAACGATTTATTTTTTTTCCCTTCCCCTCCACAAATTATACCAACATCAAATACAGTGAAAGCAGGGGTTATACCATGGGGGAGGGACATGCAAAGCAACAAAGAAATCATCTTATAAATATGTTAGAAACAATTGCATGAAAGAAAAAAAACATTTGAATACTTATCTTCGGGTTCATTTCTCTAACATCAACTTATCTGACCTTTTCTGCTTGACTCAGACATATACTAGTTATTGCAAATACCCAGCCAGGTGCCAGTGGCTCACGTCTGTAATCCTAGCTATTCAGGAGGCTGAGATCTGAAGATCAAGGTTCGAAGCCAGCTCAGGCAAGAAAGTCCATGAGACTCTTATCTCCAATTAACCACCAGAAAACTAAAAGTGGTGCTGTGGCTCAAGTGGCAGAACACTAGCCTCGAGCTGAAGAGCTGAGGGACAGCGCCCAGGCCCAGAGTTCAAGACCCATGACCAACAAAAAAGAAAAGAAAAGTATACCCATGTGGCTAGGAAAGGCAATCCACCACTGAGCCACATCCATAGCCCCAGACAGTTTCCTAGGGCACTGAAAGCAGTAATGATAAAAAGAAAGTGATGAATTAGTTTACATCAAAATGTAAAACTTCTGCTCTGTTAAGAAAATAAGTAGGAAGTCAGGTGCCAGTGGTCACACCTATAATTCTAGCTACTCAAAAGGCTGAGATTTGAGATTTGAGGCTTAGAACCAACCCAGGCAGCCAAATCTGCAAGACTTTTATCTCCAATTAACTAGCAAAAAGCTGGAAGTGGAGGTATGGCTCTAGTAGTAGAGCACCAACTATGATTAAAAAGCCAAGTGAAAGTATGAGGCCAAGTTCAGCCCTAGTACAAGGGGGTGGGGTATGGTGAAGAAAAGGCAGGGAAAGAGAATAGGCTTGTTGTATTGGTGCTTGTCTATGATTCTAGAAGTCAGGCGGATAAGGCAGGAGACTCTGGAGTTTGAGGCCAGCCTGGGCTACTTAGTGAGACTTTGTCTGACAAAAAGACAGACAGGGAAGGGTGGTCAATTAGGAGAAAATACTTTGATAATACATGTCTGACAGAGGTCTTGTATCCAGAATGTATAGAGAACTCCTGCAACTTAAAGTTTTACAATTTAAGTTTAGCTGTTGGGATCTGGCCCAGTGGCAAAGCACTTGCCTCACAAGTATGTAATATCCTAGGTTTGATCCTCAATACCAAAAAAGAAAAGACTTTTAAAAAGAAAAATCAGAATGATGTATCTGTTTGAGCCAAATGTTATTGGCTCACATCTATAATCCTTTTTATTTGTGGTCAGTAGTGAGGCTTGAACTCTGGGCCTGGGTGCTGTCCCTCAGCTCTTCAGCTCAAGGCAAACACTCTACTACTTGAGCCACAGCACCACTTCCAGTTTTCTGGTGGTTAATTGAAGATAAGAGTCTCATGGACTTTCCTGCCTGGGCTGGCTTTGAACCGTGATCCTCAGCCTCCTGTGTAGCAGGCATGAGCCACCAGAGCCTGGCTACCTATAATCCCTACGGTGAAAGAGGCTGAAATCTGAAGGTGAGAAGGAAAGTCTGTGAGACTCTTATTTCCAATTAACTACCAAAATGCCAGAAACAGTGCTGAGGCTCACAGTGGTAGGTACTGCCCTTGAGCACAAAAGCTCAGAGACAGCACCCAGGTCCTAATTTCAAGCCCAAGGACTGGCACCAAAAAAGAAAGAAAGAAAGAAAAAAAGCGTAAGGAGAGTGTTCAGACCTCAGTTCAAGCCCCACAACCAAAACAACACATTTAAATGTACTTAATAAACAAAAGTCAACAAACACTTTACTGGAGAAAATATACAAATGTGTAATAAATACTTGGAAAAGTGTCCCATATGAACCATTAGGTAAATGCAAGTTAATAGTATGGTACACTTCCAACAGAAAAGGTAAAATTAAGAAGACTGGCCATAACAAATATTGGTGAGGAGGGCTGGGAAGTTGGCTCAGTGGTAGAGCGCTTGCCTTGCATGCATGAGGCCCTGGGTTCGATTCCTCAGCACCACATAAGCAAAAAGAAAGCCGGAAGTGGCACTGTGGCTCAAGTGGTAGAGCACTAGCCTTGAGCTGAAGAGCTGAGGGACAGTGCCCAGGCCCAGAGTCCCTACAACCAGACCCCCCCCCCCAAAAAAAAAACACAAAACAAATATTGGTGAGGATAGGAAGGAACCAGTTTGCTTTTGGGGGGGGGGGGAAGTTTACTAGTTTTTTTTGAAACATAATAGACATGGCTTAAGTGGCTAGCCATTGAGTGAAAGCATCAGATACTGAGTTTCAGTCCCAGTCTTGGACAAAAAAGAAAGAAGGAGAAAAAGGAAAATGGGGACATTCCAACTGTAATATAATATAAACGTGAAAATATAACATTGAAATTCCTTCTGTATAACTAAATAAGCTAATTAAAATATGGTATGGCTGCTGAGCACCAGATGGCTCACACCATCTCAGGAGGCTGAGATCTGAGGTTCACAATTGAAAGACAGCCAAGACAGGAAAGTCTATGAGACTCTTACCTACAATTAACCACAAAAAGCTGAGTGGAGCTGTGGCTCAAGTGGTAGAGAGCAACCTTAAACGAAAAAACTAAGAGGTGTGTACACATGAATGGTATGGCTAAGATTAGTACATTTTAAGATCTAATATTTTCTGTAATTTAGAGTTATTACTTGAAGTAATAACATAGGAAAAACAGAAGTACTAACTAGAAATAATAACAGAGGAAAACTAGGTAGAAGTAGAGGAACCAAGAATGATAGTGTGCTGATTATCACTGAAGTTAAGTAATGATTATGGTGGCTTTTTATATAATGCTGTTCATATTGTTTATGTTCGAAATTTTGTATAATAAAACTAAAGAGGACAGTGGAAAATTAAGAAATATTTGAGTCTTGAACCTGGCTTTAAGCTATTAACTTAAAACTTAAGAGGCTAAACAAAAATAAAACATTTCAGTGTTTCCCCCTGAACTAAGTAGTGAGCAGTCAGTGAAAACAGGGATATAGAGAAATAAAGATAAGCCACTTACTAAGATAAACATAATAGACATAGCTAAATTTGAGATTGAAACCAGGTACCAGTGTCTCAAGCCTATAATCCTTGCTACTTGGGAGAGAGAAATTGGGAGTGTTGTGAGTCCAGCAGGATAGAAAAGTCTGTAAGACTCCTTAGCTCGTAACTAGGCTCAGTGGTACCTGTCATCCCAATCTGGGAGATTGACACTGGGAAAATCTAGATTCCAGGCCAGCCCAGGTAGAAAAGTACATAAGTTATATAACATAAGTTATTATATCTCTATGGCTAGAAGCTGGATTCATTAACCAATGCCTGTGATCCTAGTAATGGTAAGAAGCCTAAAGTAAGCAGACACCTGTGTGAGAAGAGAGACATACTATCTTAAGAATAACCAGCAAAAGATAGGACTGGAAGTATGGCTCCAGTGATAACAAGCAAAAAGCCCTGAATTCAAACCCCAGTGTGATTTTTTTAATGAGATTAATCATTTCAGATTCAATTGCAGCAGTTTGCAAACTATTAACAAATTATCTAGGAAAAACCCAATTGCTTTATTTTATCCCTAACTTGGAATTTTTGTCTATATCTGATTTTTTAAAACCTTTTTTTTTTAATCTGCTTTCCTTGTGAAGATTGTTACAAAGGATTCTGAAAGGTAGGTAGGTTTTTCAATATACTCAGCTTCAAAGGAATATTAACAATTTTATAATTAATAGAAGTAAATCTTTGTTTTCCTGTCCTATAAATACATAAAAGAAGGAAACACAATATATGTATAGCATAAATAACTTAAAGAACCATATACTTGAAAATGTGACCATAAACTATCAGTGGTTAAAAAAAAAATTATGGATGAAAGTTCTTTTGAGAGGGCTGGGAAGGTGGCTCAGTGGTAGAGCGCTTGCCTTGCATGGATTAGATTCCTCAGCACCAGGTAAGCAAAAAGAAAAAAGCCGGAAGTGGTGCTGTGGCTCAAGTGGTAGAGCACTAGCCTTGAGCTGAAGAGCTGAGGGACAGCGCCCAGGCCCAGAGTTCAGGCCCACGACCAGACCCAAAAAAAAAAAAAAAAGAGAGAATTACACTAATAATAGTGTTAGTACTTTTATCTGTTTTATTATTTGATTTTTACATGGTCTAAGAGAAAGAGGATAGCAATTTATCATATAGAAAGTATGTACGTTTTTAAAAAAAGAAAGTATTTAAGTTAGTATTTAATAATATATTTTGAAAACTCCAGTAGGCAGACATGTAAACTCATGTTTGCAATCTTTTTAGCTGCAGAAGATTATAAGCAAACAAGATGACTTCAAGACAATGAAAACTAATGAAACAGAATGCCAGGTATGTACATATAGTCTAAATGTTTCCACAGGGGATGTTTATAATAATTGCTCTATTCTATTGGTTCAAATAAATGTCCTCAAGTAATTGGTAAGATTTACCAATAGCAATATTTTACATAAATGTACTATATTCACATGGTCCCAACTCCAAAAGGCACACATGAGTATACAGAGCAAGAGTTATACAGCAGAATTTTCCCCAGGCAGTCAGTCCCCCAGTTTTCCTCCCTGAGCAGTTAGTGTTATCAGTTTCTTATACACACTTCCATACACACACTCTCCAATATATATATACTCTCCAATATGAGCTATAGAATATGAACCAATTGACTGGGAAGGTGGCTCAGTGGTAGAGTGCTTGCCTTGCATGCATGAGGCCCTGGGTTCAATTCCTCAGCACCACCCACATAAGCAGAAAAAGCCAGAAGTAGCACTGTAGCTCAAGTGGTAGAGCTCTACCCTTGAGCTGAAAAGCTGAGGGACAACGCCCAGGCCCAAAGTTCAGGCCCCACAACTGGCAAAAAAAAAAAAAAAAAACAGAATATGAACCAATTTTTATTCCTACCTGTGCAAGTACATTTTTTTTTTTTGGTCGATCGTGGGGCTTGAACTCTGGGCCTGGCGCTGTCCCTCAGCTATTCAGCTCATGGCAAGTGCTCTACCACTTGAGCTACAGCGCCACTTCTGGTTTTCTGGTGGTTTATTGGAGATAGGAGTCTCACGGTCTCTCCTGCCTGGGCTGGCTTTGAACCTCGATCCTCAGATCTCAGCCTCCTGAGTAGCTAGGATTACAGGCCTGAGCCACCAGCGCCCAGCTGTGCAATTTTTAACTGATAATCTTTAAATTCAACCCTACCTCAGGATTTTCCTTGACATTTTCTTAAATTTTCAAATCATTTCATTTTCTAGAGCATGTTTATTTCAGAATTTGCAAATTATTAAAATCAAGGTGATTTTACATGTTATCCTCTTTGAATGATCCTGAACTGTTCTTCTTTGTCTCCCATCCAAGTGCAAATGTTATTATGTCCTTTTCCTAGATGTACACATCCTGTATCTTCTAGTACCTGTGTGCCATTGTCATGACGCTTCATCACATGTGAATAGAATTGTTTATTGCATCCTCTTCAGTGAAAACACCATGCAGCTGCTTTAGCTTGAGTGAGTTAGGAGCCTGGTTCAGTCTTTAAAAGACCTTACCATGTCACATTGATTCTTGAAATGCCAACCTTCTGTCTTCTGCCTGACTTCTGGTTTTCCTTGTTTACATTTAGTTTCTTCACCTTTGTTCCTCATTCCACCGCTGTCACTTGGCCAAGCCACTGTCATTCATTACTTGCATTCCCACAGTAGCTCCTGACTGACCTCCTTGCACCTACTCTCTCTTCTGTCTAATTCATTTTCTCATTTTCACCAGGGTGACTTAAGTACTCGTATAACTACTCTTTTTTTTTCTTTTTTTCTTTTTTTTTGTTGGTTGTGGGGCCTATACTCTGGGCCTCGGCGCTGTCCCTCAGGTCTTCAGCTCAAGGCTAGCACTCTACCTCTTGAGCCACAATACCACTTCCAGCTTTTTCTGCTTATGTGGTGCTAAGGAATTGAACCCAGTGTGGCATGCATGCAAGGCAAGCACTCTACCACTGAACCACTTTCCCAGCCCCTATATAACTACTCTTTAAAATTAAATAAATAAATAAGAAAATAAGCTCTAATAGCATGTAAAATTTTCATAGTTTCCCTTTGTTCTTAAGTTAAATTCAAAACTCCTCATAAATCTGGGTTATCCAACCCTCCTTCAGCCTTCTTCTATACCACTCACACTCAGAATCCTAGTTGCCTATATTCTGATGTTGCTTTCAGCAGACACTAGGCACACCTGTTTATCAACCTCAGAGAAATTGGAAATATTAAATGAATTAATACATTTTAGTCTCCTAGAACTAACCTTAACAGCCTAAGTTGTACATAAGTAAAAATTCGCTATCTAGGCCAAGCATAGTGGCTCACATCTGTAATATAAGCTACTTAGGAGGCAAAGATTAAAAAGATCGCAGTTGGAAACGATTCTAGGCAAAAAGTTAATGAGACCCCCATCTCAATCAATCAATAAACTTGGCATAGTGGTGTGTAGCTGTAATCCTAGATACCCAGGAGTCATAACTGGTTTACTAAAAAAGGATGGGGTAGCCAGTTGCTGGTGGCTGCCTATAATCCTAGCTACTCAGGATGCTGAAATCTGAGGAATGTAGTTCAAAGCCAGCCTGGGCAGGCCAGCTCGTGATTGTCTTATCTCTAATTAACCACCAGAAAACTGGATCCCACAATGGCTCAAAGTGGTAGAGCACTAGCCTTGAGCGAAAAAGCTCAGAAACAGCGCCCAGACCTGAGCCAGAGCCCCACTTCCAAAAAAGACAGGAGCATGGACTGAAGTCTTAGAAGGCCTGCCTAGGAAATACAAGGCCTGGAGTTCAAATCATAGTACTGCCAAACAAACAAAAAGAAAAACTTGCCATTATATATTATCATATTATTGTTGATTTCTACATCCAAGTCAGAGAGCATCATAATGTCTGCACCTTCAAGTTTTATACAAACTCCCTGTAAGCATGTTTATTCCCACTTTCTTTCTTAATTTCTATTGAGTCTTCCTATCACAATTTAAATTACATTTCTTAGGGAAATTTCCTGAGCTTCAGCCCCTGCACCATCACTATTTTTAATAATTTGTTGAATGGCCAGGAATGTAAAACCACAGATCCTCAAGCCCTAGGAGTGTGTAGTCATAATAGAAATTTACTACATCTTTATTGATGACTAATGGACTGCCTGCCTGCCTGACAGACAGACAGTACTATTGGGATTTTTTGTTTGTTTGTGTGTTTCCAGGGGACATAACTGGGACTTGAACTTAGAGTCTTATACTTGTTATGTAGGTGTGCTCTACCACTTGAGCCACACCCTTAACCAGATGAAGCAGAAATTTACATGACTGAAGTAGATAACTGTTTTATATTATTGGGGTAAGTAATGCAGTTGTATTCCCAATTCCATTGGATTTTGCTGCTGCTATTTAACAGCTAATACCTCAAATTTTAAAAAAAGGTCAAAAGACACGAAGAAGTAGCAGGATAAATACAAATAAGTAATAAACATGAATAATTAAAGAAAAAAGTTAAATAACAGCAACTGTTAAAATTTGTTTTCCTACCAGACTGGCAAAAGTACAAGGCTAATAGTCTGTAGTCCCAACTGGGCATGGTGGCTCATTCTGGCACACTCGCAGAGGCTGAGGTGGAACATTGTGAGTTCGAGGCCCACGTGTGCTAAGTAGTAAATTAGAAGCCAGCCTGAGCCAAATATAGCCAGATCCTGTCTAAAAAAACAACCAAAAAAAATCCCGGACCCAAAAAAAAAAAAGGTAGATCACTAGCCTTGAGGGCAAAGAGGTACTGAATTCAAACCCAGAACCAGAAGGGAAAAAAAGCTACCAGTTTTTAAATTATATACAAGGAGATATCTGTAGACACATATTACTAGTTTACTTTGCCATATTCTGAATATAGTAATAATAGCTAACCAGTTGTGATAGACAGATAGTGATAACCTTTTCACATAAAGTGACTTTATTTTTGGGGAGGGGGGTCCTTTCATGGGGCCTGAACTCTTTTTTTTTTTTTGCTTATGTGGTGCTGAGGAATCGAACCCAGGGCCTCATGCATGCGAGGCAAGCGCTCTACCACTGAGCCACCTTCCCAGCCCCAAAACTGACTTTATTTTTGTACAGGATATCTTTTGTCTGATATAGTCACTTATTTTCCTGGGTTTATTCATCAGTTACACATAATCACAAATAAGAATGTTCATTCTTGGAAAGATAGCATTAGTGAACTAAGAATACTTTTTTGTTTTTTATAACACGAGCATTGAATTCTCACTTACTCTACTTACAAGCAGTTGGCTTGCTCACAGCAGGAACTCTGCCCTTGAACTATGCCTCAGATCTGACTTTTTGTTGGTTATTTTGAAGATTAATCTCTGAACCGACTTCTCTGCTGAAATTGGCTTCGAACCCTCCAGATCTCAGCCTTCTGAGTAGGATTACAGGTGTGAGTCACTAACAACCAGCTAAGTTAGAATAGTTCAGGCCAAAAGCAAAGTAAATATCAAAATAACCTTTGAAACTTGGTAAGGGATAAACAATGTTTCACGGGTTGAAATATTAAACATAGCTCTCAAATCATAAGCCTTCATAAAAGCAGCCAGTAGAGTAATGTATGTGTTAGGCAATATAAGGAAGATTTTGAAGCTGGGCATCATGGCTCATGTCTGTAATCCTCGCTACTCAGGAGGCAGAGATTTGAGGATTACAGTTTGAAGTCACTTGGGGCAGGAAAGTCCATGAGACTTATCTCCAAATAACCAGCAAAGGGCCAGAAATGGAGGTATGGTTCAAGTCATAGAACTGGCACACAAAAAAAAAAATTGAACACGATTCAAAATCAGTCTTTTTAAGACTAGAAGTTTAAAATACATGTTCTGTGGGAAAATTACCTTTTGAGTTTGATTTAGCAGAAGTGAATATCCTTTTCTTTGTGTTCTTTTGAAAGAAAATGCACAAAATAACAGATATGTGCACAAATAAAAAACCCACTCAAATAGAAATAAAAACTTGAAAATATCTTTTAGAATGCATTAAAGTATATTTAAATTATTAAAACAGTGGTACACACTCGTAATGCTAACACTTGGGAGGCTGAAGCCTGGGCTACACATTAGCAAGACTTTGTCTCCAAAAAAAAAGTGAGGGCTGGGAAGGTGGCTCAGTGGTAGAGCGCTTGCCTTGCATGCCTGAGGCCCTGGATTCCATTCCTCAGTACCACATAAGCAAAAAGAAACAAGCTGGAAGTGGCACTGTGGCTCAAGTGGTAGAGTGCTAGCCTTGAGCTGAAGATCTGAGGGACAGCAACCAGGCCCAGAGTTCAGGCCCCACGACCAGACCCCCTTCCCCCCAAAAAAAGTGAAAATAGGAATATGAATGGTAATTTTTTTGTGAGTCCTAGCTTAAACTCAGGACCTGGGTTTTATCTCAGAGCTTTTGTGCTCAAGACTAGCACTCTATCATTTGAACCACAGCTTTACTTCTTGCTTTTTAGAAGTTAATTGGAGATATGAGTGTCAGGAGTCAGGCGCCAGTGACTCATGCCTGTAATCCTAGCTACTCAGGAGCCTGAGATCTGAGTGCCAGCCTGGGCAGGAACGTCCATGACACTCTTATCTCTAATTAACCACCAGAAAACCGGAAGTGTCCCTGTGGCTCAAGTGGTAGACACTAGCCTTGAGCTGAAGAGTTGAGGGACAGCACCCAGGCCCACAGTTCAAGCCCCATGACCAATTTAAAAAAAAAAGAAAGAAAAAGAAAAAGAGTATCAGGGAATTTCCTCCTAGGCAGGCTTTAGACAATGATCCTCAAATCTCAGCCACCTGGCTCATTATGGATGGGCACCAATGGTTTATGCCTATATCCTACTACTCAAGAAGCTGAGATCAGAGGATTATAGTTGAAAGCCTTCCAAGGCAGGAAAGTTTGTGAGACTCTTACCTTCAATCAGCCACCAAAAAGCCAAAAATGGAGCTAAGTGTACAGCACTAGTCATGAGCAAAATAATTCAAGGACGGTGCCCAAGTCCTGAGTTCAAGCCCCACAAGTGGCGCAAAAAGTAATAAAAAAATAAAAAGAAATAATAGGGTAAAACTTCTGTTTTATTCAGTTGTATGCTTAGAGCAATACTTGCATCTTATTAGAAAATATTACTGTGTTCTATCACTTCTGTGTTGCCATATGGTAAATAGCAAAATTAGAAGCTAAATTTCTTCAGGAAAATTTAACAGTGTATCATTCTGTCTGCAATGCATAGATAGCTGTAAACCTGGAAAATTAGTAATGTTCTTATGTTTAAAAGTATATAGTATCCAGGGGCTAGGAAGGTGGCTTAGCAGTAGAGTGCTTGCCTTGAATGCTTGAGGCCCTGGGTTCGATTCCTCCACACCACATAAACAGAAGGGGCTGGAAGTGGTGCTGTGGCTCAAGTGGTAGAGTGCTAACCTTGAGCTGAAGAGCTCAGGGACAGTGCCCAGACCTAGAGTTCAAGCCCCATGACCGAACAAAAGAAAAATATATATCCAGGTGCTGTTGGCTCATACCCGTAATCTTATCTACTCAGGAAGCTGAGATCTCAGGACAGGAAAGTCTGTAAAACTCTTATCTCCAGTTAACCACCAGAAAATCAGAAGCGGTACTGTGGCTCAAAGTCATAGACCACTAGCCTTGAGGAAAAGAGCTTCCCAGGCCCTGAATTCAAGCCCCACAACCACCAAAAAAAAGTAGACAGTGTTATCTCAGATGATTGGGAGATGCATAGTAGTCAGCTAATTAGATTTACCATCTGTGAATATTACCTAATGTTTTAGAAGATAATTTTTGCCAAGAATAAATTTTGTGCCATTTTAACTAATTATTCAATAGTTAATACACCCCCTTATTGGACCATAAAGCTGAGACTTAAATTAATGAAAGCTGAGCTGTAAATTAATTAGATATACAGAACCTGAGTCCTTGAAGAGACAGAATTGAATCCAAGAATAGAAGTGTCTAATTCAGAGCTACTTTGAACAGAAGAGAAAACAAAGTTTTGCACAAATCATGGTTTCTATTTGGGAATAAAAAAATACAGAAGCTGTAAGTCTAATTAGGGATGGGGATCTAACTTGCTAAGAGATGCCAAAGAAGCTCTGTATGTCTTTCATGTCTCCATTATAGAAATCCTGTAGTTTGGACTGACAATCAGTTAAATAGTCCAAATTAAATTGCCTATCTCTAAGGGGATGAGGGAAAGGAGCAAAGCTAAGCATGATGGGGTTGGAAATAGATGGACAGTTTAGGTGATAGAATTAGAAAAACATGTGACATGGGCATAGAACACTGATCTTAAACTTGTAATGCTCCTGCCACACCCTCTGAGTCCTAGGATCACAGGTGAAAGCCTGCCTTGTCCTTGAATTCTTATCATAGATGAACTTAATATGCATCTGAATTTTAATAACTGCTGCTTCTAGAAAGATGGAATTAATATACTTTCCCATATTCCACCCACTAGGTGTAACTTAAAACTCTGTGCATTATACATAAAACATTTAAGCAGACCTGGTAGTGTTGCTTTTAGTCCCACCAACTTTGGAGGGTGAAGTAAAAGGATCACTTGAACCCAATCTGGGCAACACAGGGTCTCAATTCAAAATATAATTTTTGTGAGTTTTTTTTTTTTTTGGCCGGTCCTGAGGCTTGAACCTCAGGGTCTGGACACGGTCCCTGAGCTTTTGTGCACACGGCTAGCACTTTACCACTTGAACCACAGCTTCACTACCAGTATTTTTGGTAGTTAAAGATAAGAATCTTACAGGCTTTTCTGCCTGGGCTGGCTTCACAATAATTTTTTTTTAAGCACCACATAAGAAGACTTAACAGGTGTCAAGATTTTGACAGCCTGGTCAAAATAGCAAGATCCATTCTAATAAATAAATGTCATTATTATCTTTTAAAATGTATAACATGAGCTGGGCAGGTGGCTCAGTGGCAGAGTGCTTGCCTTGCATGCATGAGGCCATGGGTTCGATTGCTCAGTACCATGTAGGCAGAAAAGGCTGGAAGTGGTGCTGTGGCACAAATAGAAAAGCACTAACCTTGAGCTGAAGAGTTGAGGGACAGTACCCAGGCCCAGAGTTCAGGCCCCACAACCAACCAAAAAATAAATAAATAAAATGTATAACATTCTGAATAATGGAAGAAAATGTAACAGAGTAGCTAGATCAAAGAATGTAAGGAAAGACAAGGTGTATTCCCTAGATTTTTTTTTTTTAGGGGGGGGAATCGGTTGTGGGGCTTGAACTCTGGGCTTGGGCGCTGTCCCTGCGCTCTTCATTGAGCCACAGCGCCTTTTAACCGCGATCCTCAGATCTCAGCCTCCTGAGTAGCTAGGATTCCCTGGATTTTTATCTTGACGTTATTTGTCTAGACTTAGCAACTCAGAAACACCAATAAGCCCAAACAAAAGCCACTTGCTCTAACCAGAAAACAAGAATGCAGCATAGCAAGACAAAACTTTAGAGGGGAAAATGCATAGAGCCTGAGGAACTTGGCAAATACCAGCAAAAGATTTGGGGACTGAGGCTGTAGCTTAGTGCTAGGTCCTGGGTTTAGTCCTCAGGCACAGAGGGAGGTATAGATAGATAGAGAGAGAGAGAGAGAGAGATGAGATAGACATCTTAAATTAATTTGTTAAAAGCATGAGTGCCTGTCTAGTTTCAGATAAAATTAACTTGCTAGAGATAGGAAGAGACACCCACTAAGGCAACATACCAAATTCTAATTGTGTATACAGTGAAACAACAGAGTTTAAAAAATAAGTGACACCAAAACTGATAGAACTAAACAGAGACATAGACAAATCTACAATTTTAACTGTAAATTCTAACAACTATTTGAACAATTAATAGAACATCTAGACAGAAAATCCACAAAGACATGGAGTTCAACAATACCTTCAGCTATCAGGACCTAACTGACAGAACATCCCTCCCAAGAACAGAATACCTGTTCTTCCCAACCACCTATAGTACACCACAACATACCACATCCCAGGCTAGAAAGCAAACCTCATCAAATTTGAGAGAATTGAAATTATACAGAGTATGTTCTCTCACCATGACAACATAAAACTAGAAACCAATAACAGCAAGATAACAAAAATCTCCAAACACTTAGGAACCAAATGTTTAAATAGGCCTTGAGTCCAAAGACAGATGCCTTTAGGCCAACCAAAAAATGTATTTAACTGAATGAAAATGAAAATGCAGTTTGTCAAAATGTGTAAGATAGAGGCGAAACTCTATTGAGAGGAAATTTAGTAACATGAAATGCCATAATTTCTTGGTTGGGCACAGTGGCATATACCTGTAATATCAGCCACTCAAGATACAGAGATCAGAAGGATCATATGAAAAGAGGATCAGCACCATTCATCCTGCTGTATCAGCTTGGATGATTTGAAGCAAAATATTCTGAGAAAAAGTAAAACTAATATCAGATGTTCTGTTCTGAATGATTCCACTTCTTTTTTTAATATATATTTTTTATTGTAAAGATACTATACAGAGGGGCTGGGAAAGTGGCTCAGTGGTAGAGTGCTTGCCTTGCATGCACAAGGCCCTGGGTTCAGTTCCTCAGCACCACATAAGCAGAAAAAAGCCGCAAGTGGTACTGTGGCTCAAGTGGTAGAAAGCTAGCCTTGAGCTGAAGAGCTGAGGGACAGCGCCCAGGCCCAGAGTTCAAGCCCCATGACTGACCAAAAAAAAAAAAAAAAAAGATACTGTACAGAGAGGTTGCAGTTATATGGGCAAGGTAATGAGTCCATTTCCTATGGAGCATTGTTATACCCTCCTTTATTTTTCCCCTACCATCCATTGCCTCCCCACCTCCCCAATTCCTCCCTCTCTGTCCCACCCTCCCTCCCCTTACCCACTCCCCCACCTATCCCCACCCTGCAAAGTTGTAAAGTTCATTTTCAACTTGTCTTATACATCTCATTGTTACAATGGGTCATCCTGTGTCCTTATTTCAGCATTTTGTTATTTCCCTTGTGATTCTATAACATTTTTTAAGTAAAAAAATTGTTAAGTAGAGACAATTGATTTAGAGTTACCAGAGGTTAAAGGCAGGGTGGGAGCAAGATAGACTTGGGTATAACTATAAAAAAAAGTATAAGATCTTTGTGATTTAAAAAAAAAAAATGTCTTGCCAGGTGCCAGTAGCTCATGCCTGTAATCCTAGCTACTCAGGAGGTTAAGATCTGAGGGTTACAGTTCAAAGCCAGCCTGGGCAGAAAAATCCCTGTGAGACTCTTATCTCTAATTAGCCACTCAAAATCTGGAAGTAGCCCTGTGGCTCAAAAGTGGTAGAGCACTAGCCTTGATCAAAAAGAGCTCAGGGTCAGCACCCAGGCCCTGAGTTCAAGCTCCATGACTAACAAAAAAATGTCTTTTGACAGACAAGTGATACTGTTCTATAATTTAGCAACATGTTACTATTACAGAAAACTGAGTAAAATGTACAGAGGATGTTTTTATATTACTGCATTTTTAAATTTTCTTTTTAAGTATATTTTTCTATACAAATACATGGATTATTTCAAAGATTTTTTTAAGACTTATAAGAGGTATATTTGTTCTTGAGTTATGCATTCCTCTAGATTGGGCTTTTGTGCATTTTGCCTAATTGGTTCTTACTATAGCACCTTTTTGAGGGTGTGGTGCAGTCTTTCCCTTATTCCCATGTTGTGTCCAGACCTCTTTGTACTGGTAGAGTACGAGAGAACTTCTCCTTGCTATCCATCCCATCTTATCTAGAATTTATCTTTTTCCCCTCTCCTGCAGGTATTGTATTTTGATCCATTATACTATAGATGGAAGGGTAGAAACAAAGTAGAAGGGATTTCCAACATGGGAGGTGAAAGAAAGGGAGTTCCCAGTAAGAAAAAAAAATTGTGACACCACAACCTTTCAAAGGCACTGTGTTTAGAAACACAGGGCTCTCCTGGGTCAGAAATGAATGGACACAAAAGAGATATGGAAGATTTCGTCAAGGCAATTTACTTTTGTGCAAAAGGGTCCAAGGCCATTACTCTCCCCAGAGCTAGGCAGGCACACCAGGCAGAGCAGTTTGCTAGGCTTTTATCACAATCTAAACTGTCCCTCCTCCTTGTAAAGGAGTTAGGCTGACAGTCTTAAGTACAATTGATTGCCAAGGTTAAAAAAAAGGGGGGGGGGAATTCTTTCATTCTTGTCAAAGGTTCACTTTTTTTTTTTCACTTAGCAATTACAGTTTATTATTTTAACTTCTTCAACACAAGATTTATCTCCCTAACATGGCTAGCTGGCAACAAGTAATACAGATAACAGTTACAATTGAAGTAAATAAAGCAAATAATTCCAGGAAATATCAATATACAATACCAAATACAATTTAGTTTGACAGAGAAGAATATGTTTTCTCCCAGCAACAACTAGAAAAAATAAATTAGCCCTTGGTGAGGACAGGGGGAGTCTAGATTCTGTTCTATGACCCCATGAAGTAAACTAGAACACAGATGACTCTACCCCTTCAGTGTATCCTGTCCTCTGGGCTACTCCTTACTTCTTCATTTAACATAGTGTCCTGGGAGATTATAGGCCTCAACACTCCCTCAAACTGCTCCAGTTTTACCAACTTTCGTAGAAGCTTCAATGGAGGGAAGTTGGTAAGAAGGTTCCATATGACCTTCTTAGGGCTGTCTTCTTACCCATCAGTCTGTTTATTGCTAAGTTGAGGATTTTTTTATTATTATCTTTAAATAGTTGTACAAAGGAATTGTCATTCAGCAAAGCAGTTTATGAATAAATGCATCTTGAGCAGTATCACCCCTTTCAACATTTTCACCCCTCCTTTGACCTACTCTTCTCTAACTTTTCTTAATTTTGTAATATATATGCAATGAGTTCTTGACTGCATTCTCCTCCTCTCTGATTCATCTACCCCTCTCCCTTTGACCTTACCCCTCCCCACCACACACACCCTAGCAAGTACCAGTTTTCTGGTGCTTATTTTGCTGGGCTTTAACTCTGTCTTTCTAAGGACATTATTTGAGTTCTCCCCAAAAGTCTGCCATATTTCAATTAATACATTTGTAACCACCTCCATACCACCCAACATGTTTACTTAAAGGTAAATTCTAGCTACCACAAATGAGGGAAACCATGCAATTTGTTTTTCTGAGTCTGACAATATAATTTTTATCAAGTCTTTCCATTTCCTCATAAATGGTACAATATCATTCTTTCTAATGGATAAGTAAAATTCTACTATGTATATACACCATATTTCCTTGATCTGTTCATCTAATCAGGTATATCTAGAGCTAATTCCCTATCTTGACTATGGTAAATAGTGCTGCAGTGAACATGATTGTTCTGATGGCTTTACTGTAACCTTGATTGTGCTCTATTGGATAAATGCCCAGGAGTGGAATTGCTGGGTCTTAGGGTAGTTCTATATTTCATTTTTAAGGATCCTCCATACTGCTTTCTAGAGTGATTGAACAGGCTTACATTTCTACCAATAGTGTATTAGAATTTCCTTTTGGCCACATGCTCACCAGTATTTGTTATTGTATGTTTACTGGATAATGGCCATTCTAACATTCTAACTGGAGTAAAGTGGATTCTCAGTGGCTTTTTTATTTGCATTTCCTTTATTTCCTTCAGAAATGTTGAGCATTTCTTCATGTGTCTCTTGGCCATTTTTACTTCTTTGGAGAAGTCTCTCTTGATGCCCATTTATTGATTGGGTTGTTTAAGGTTTTAGTGTTTTTTGTTGAGCTCTGAATACATTCTAGATATTAGGCCCTTGTCTGATGTATAGCTGGTGAAAAACTTTTTTTAGTTTTTGATAAACTTCTCACAATGCAATAATCTCACATCCCACTTCTATTCTCTGAAGCTGGTATAAGGAAAGGGTTAGGAGGAATAGACCATACCACACCTAACGTCTCTCTTTTTTTTTTTTTGCCCTAAATATTTATCTTACATTTATACCTCTCCTTTTGTTGTTTGGTTACTGCTAGTAATTTTTTTAATGATTTCATTTTTCTATAAATTGAAGGAAGAATCTCTCATTGCCTTTAATAAGAAAAAAAACAAATGTTTTGCACTGTGTGTGTATGTGAGTGTGAGTATGAGTGTTTGCTGGTCCTGGGACTTGAACTCAGGGCTTGCTACTGTCCCTAAGGTTTTGTGCTCAAGGCTAGCACTCTACTTTTTGAGCCACAGCTCTACTTATGGCTTTTTGCTGGTTCATTGAGGCTAAGAGTCTCACAGACTTTGCTGCCCAGGCTGGCTTCAAACCTAAGACCTCAGCCTCCTGAGAAGCTAGGATTACAGGCTAATCACATGTAAATGTGAGTAACCCAGACTCTATTTTGCATTTCTAACATTCAGTTTAGTCTCCTGCTTTAATTCTCTTAGCTCTGTTCATTAGGAACTACCTAGAGATCACATTTTGATCTCTATTCTCAGCTATTAGCCCCACCTAAGAATTTCTTTCCTGATCAAGTTTATCTTGAGTATTTCTAGTCTTTATTTTTCTTTTGTCTGAGCAAAGATGATTTTAGAACACTAATGATTATACAAGGTAGCAGACCAAAGTATCAGCTCTATCCTTTTCTCTTTTTCTTAACTAAAAATCATTTCTGGCTATTATCTCAAGAGTTCCAGTATACAAGTTCTGTTTTTACCTTTTTAAAGAGTTACTTTAAAATACTATGTACTTTTTTAAAGGAACCAACAGTTAAAGAACCTGAAATGAATACAACTCTTCAAATGCGTTTCTTTGGGAAAAGAGGAGAAAGGAAACTTCATTATAAAGAATTTCGAAGGTAAATTTAAATATGTTTATTTAGGAGAATTCAATAAGTAGGAAGTGAAAAACTGAACATATTTCCCAGAACTCCAGACGGTACACATAAATACTATTTCTGAGCCAAGTGCTGGTGGCTTATGCCTATAATTCTAGCTACTCAGGAGGCTGAAATCTGATGACCATAGTTCAAAGCCAGCCTAAGCAGGAAAGATTAGAGATTCTTATCTCCAATTAACACCAGAAAACTACAAGTGGTGCTGTGGATCAAAGTGCTAGCTAGAGTGCTAACCTTGAGCAAAAAAGCTCAGGGACAGCAGCCAGTCCCTGAGTTCAGGCCCCCTTACCTACAAAAATAAATAAATAAGATTTCTACATTTACATAGTAGTTATCTCTAAGAACTAAACTTAAGAAACATAAAGTTACTATGTTTAGGAAGTGGCTCTGTGGCCCAAGTGGTAGACCACTAGCCTTGAGCTGAAGAGCTCAGGGACAGCGCCCAGGCCCAGAGTTCAAGCCCCACAAGAGACAAAAAAAAAAAAAAGTTACTATGTTTAAAATAGGAAAAATACTATCTATCTCATAGAATACAATATTCTTTTTAGTAACTTGATATTTGTAACCAAGAGATATGCCCTTAGTGTCAATTTGTTGTTAATATAAAACAAATTGGGCTGGGAATGTGGCTTAGTGGTAGAGTGTTTGCCTAGCATGCATGAAGCCTTGGGTTCGATTCCTCAGTACCACATAAACTGAAAAAGCCAGAAGTCCACTGTAGCTCAAGTGGTAGAGCGCTAGCTTTGAGCCCAGAGAGGCTCAAGAACAGAGTCCAAACCCTGAATTCAAGCCCCAGGACTGGCAAAAATAAATAAATAAATAAAGTACAAATATAAAACAGACTACCCAACAATACTTTTTAAAAAAGGACCATTCATATTTGGGTACACAGGGTACAGTCTTCCTAAAGGAAAGGTTTTCCTTCCTCCTCCTTCCCCCAGAATTGGCTGATTTTAACTGGGCTTACTTTTGTGTTAGAATCTACTATAGGTTGGCCTACAGGTGCCTGTTTTAAAATTCTTCATCTGGAAAACAGACCTTTTCCATTCTTTAACACAAAGGTTGACATACTTTTTTCTGTAGAGACAAAACAGTAAATGTGTTCTGTGTCACTACTACACAGCTTTACTCTTTTTGTTGTTATTGTTTTCTGTGTCAGTCCTAGAGCTTGAACCAGGGCCTGGGCGCTGTTCCTAAGGGTTTTATTTGTTTGTTTGTTTGTTTGCTTACTGCTAGCACTCTATCCCTTGAGCTGCAGATACTTCTAGCTTTTTTATATACGTTTTTTAGGCTGCACTTAAGCAAAGCCATCAGCAGCCTAAGGGTGCTGAGATATAAGTAAGAAAGTGGCTAAGAGTGGAGTCTGAGCTTCAGTAAGGATGAAAATAACAAGGGTGCTACACCATATCCACAGTACTGTGGCATCTACTGTCAGTATCCACAGCACCTTAGCAGCAACTGTCTATGCAACATACATGGCGGTTTTTTGTTGTTGTTTTATTGTCTTCTATATCTTTCAAGGTCAGATAGGCATTCTTCCTTTTACAACTGGCACCAGTAAATATGTATCACATCATTAATTAACTCTATTCAGGAACAGAATCTTATCTTTCATTTCTCTCTCATTCTGTAGCCCAATGGCTATCAAATACTTTTAAGTTCCTAATCAAGAATGATCTCTTGGACGCTTCCACTTCTTTCTGTCCCACTTTCCCCACCTTCTCCACTATACCAGAAATGCAGCTGTCTTTCACAGAGCTCTGTTTTCTTGTCTTGTCTTCCTCAGTCAAGACCAAGTCTCAAGGCCACTATGAAAAGAACAGTTAGTTATGATTTTAAGCCAAATTTCCTCCTTACCAATTTACTGTGCATTCACTTGCAAGTAAAGCATTCTATTATGAATCCTAAATAAGAATCAGTTGAGGGCTGGGAAAGTGGCTCAGTGGTAGAGAGCTTGCCTTGCATGCATTAGGCCCTGGGTTAGATTCCTCAGCACCACATAAGCAGGAAAAAAAAAAGCCAGAAGTGGTGCTGTGGCTCAAGTGGTAGAGTGCTAGCCTTGAGCTGAAGAGCTGAGGGACAGCACCCAGATCCAAGAGTTCAAGCCCTACAACCAACAAAAGAAAAAAAAAAAAAAAGAGCTGGGCACCAGTGGCTCACACCTGTAATCCTAGCTACTCAGGAGGCTGAGATCTGAGGATCACCGTTCAAAGCCTGCTCAGGCAGAAAAGTCTGTGAGACTCTGATCTCCAATAAACCACTAGAAAACCGGAAATGAAGCTGTGGCTCAAGAGGTAGAGTACTCACCTTGAGCTAAAGAGCGCAGGGACAGCACCCAGGCCCAGAGTTCAAGCCCCACAACTGACCAAAAAAAAGTAAGAAAAAAAAAGAATAAGACAAGAATTCAATAACCTCAAACCTCAATCCTTCCAATTGCAACTTCTGAATAACTAGAATTACAGGTGTGAACCACTGTGCCTATTTCTTACTTTATATTATATATTGTTCTAAATATATTTAGAGTAGAACTTTTTTAAAGGTATTTCAAATGCAAAAGAAAAATATATATAATAGAAAAGACCATTTAAAATCACAATAGAAATATATAACAACTAGAAATAAATATAACAGGCCAGATGTGATAATGTATGCCTGTAATCTCCACTGCTAGAGAGGTAGAAGTAAGGAGATTGCAATCTGAAGTCAGCTTACTAAAGTGTAAGACCCTATGATAAAAACACTACAAGTGCCTGCTGCCAGTGGCTCACACCTTAATCCTAGCTACTCAGGAGGCTGAGATCTGGGGATCACAGTTCAAAGCCAGCCCAGGCAAGAAACTCTGTGAGACTCTTATCTCCAATAAGCCACCAGAAAAGTGGCAGAAGTGGCACTATGGCTCAAGTGGTAGAGCACTCACCTTGAGCTGAATAGCTGAGGGACAGCGCCCAGGCCCAGAGTTCAAGCCCCACGACCGACCAAAAAAAAAAAAAAAAACCTATAAGTAGCCAGCCGCCAGTAGCTCACACTTGTACTCCTAGCTACTTAACAGGCTGAAATCTGAGAATCATGGTTTAAAGCCAGCCCCGGCAGGAAAGGCCAAGAGACTCATCTCTACTAAAATATCCAAACTGTGGCTCCAGTGGAAAGAATGCTAGCCTTGAGCAAAATAAGCTCAGGGACAATGCATAGGCCTTGAGTTCAAGCCTCAGGACCAGCACCAAAAAAAACCACTACAAGCAAAAGGACTTTGGAAATGACAGGTCCCCATACTGTCAATAATTAACAACAACAACAAAATTAGGGATAGCTAGGCACTGGTCATTCATGCTGTAATTTAGCCACATAGGCTGCTAAGATCAGAGAATCCACTTTCAAAGCCAGCACAGATAGGAAAGTCCATAAGACTCTTTTCTCCAGTTAACCACCAAATAGAGAGAAATTTAGGTTTGGCTCAAGTGGTAAAGTACCAGCCTTGAGCACAAAAGTTCAAGGACACCCAAGCTGCCTGCATTCAAGCCCCAGGACAGACACCAGGGGAAGAATAAGTAAATAAGTAAGGGCTGGGAAGGTGGCTCAGTGGTAGAGTGCTTGCCTTGCAATGCATGAGGCCCTGGGTTCGATTCCTCAGCACCACATAAACAAAAAAAAAAATCCGGAAGTGGCACTGTGGCTCAAGTGGTAGAGCGCTAGCCTTGAGCTGCAGAGCTGAGGGACAGTGCCCAGGCCCAGAGTTCAGGCCCCACAACCGGACCCAAAAAAAAAAAAAAAAAAAGGTAAGTAAGTAAATAAATATATAAATAAATGAGAAAATTTGAATATACATATTTATATACGAAGACATTTTCATAACCTGGATAGATATAAAGGAAAATGCACTCCTATTTCAAGAGACTCTCTCTGTTATTGAGTAGGAATCTCAGTATTGAAAACAAAACTGTTCTTCTTTTAATTAGTCTATAAATGTAATGATTATATTAGTCAGAACAGCCCATACTTTTTCTAGTTACAAACTTAACCATAAAATTCTTATGGCTAACATCAATGAGTTCTTGTTCAACCGTGCTACATTTCAGTTGTAGGCTGGAAAAAGCACTGTCATAGTTCCTTAGGAATCCAAGTCTCTCCAAGGCTCTGCTGTCTTGGAGCCCCATCATCTGGTAGAGACACCATCCTCAAAGACTGTGTCAGGAAAAGAAAGGAAGGAATCACATTCTAGGAATTGAATGTCTTGGCCTAAAACATCACCTGACACTTGGTTATTGGCCAAACTAATCACATAACACCACCTAAATGCACAGAGGTGAAGAAGAGTGGTCTTTCCCCTGTGTAGGAGACAGAAAAACCCTGATATGAATGAACTCTAATGGGTCTCAATAAAAATGCCATTAAAGGGAAACTAGACAGGCCATACAAGTTAAAATGAAAAGAATGTCAAGATATGAAAGTTATCAAGCCTAGGTAACTAAAAGAGTTTCAGATATGAATTTGACAGATCAATTGAACAAGAATACAAAGTACAGAAATCAACTCATATGCGCATGAACATTTTCTATATGTAAGATAGTATTTCAGATTAATTCATAAAAATTATTAATAAATGAAAATTTCACTGGTCAACTGATGGACAAAGTAAGATAACTCTACCTCATTGTTCTAAAACAATCCAGATGGTTCAAAACTTAAATCTTAGAGAAAATGAACCTGAGTATGTATAGGAAAAACTTGGGGGAAAATATCTTAAAGAGGAACAGATATAGATACAGATCTTTAAAAGCAAAACTCAGAAGCTTTCAAGTAAAAATTGTTGAAATGAGTACCTAAAAATTAAAAAGTGTATCACCTCCTCTCATCTTCATTTAAAGATATAATCAAAGACACATGAAAAAATAAAATAGGGTGTGGGATCTTGGCATCACCCATTTAATACCATTCTCCTTAATTTGTAATTGAATTTTTAAAACTTCATGAATAACAAGAACTTTAAGGGGTCTGAGCTATTAAAAACCA
Organism: Dipodomys ordii; assembly: GCF_000151885.1. Lineage (NCBI taxonomy): Eukaryota > Metazoa > Chordata > Mammalia > Rodentia > Heteromyidae > Dipodomys > Dipodomys ordii. The sequence continues at coordinate 29,363,926 of NW_012267217.1, read as the reverse complement.
ACATGTTAGCCAGGCACTGATGGCTCACACCTGTAATCCTAGCTACTCAGGAGGCTGAGATCTGAGGATTGCAGTTCAAAGCCAGCCCTGGCAGGGAAGTCCATGAGACTCTTATCTCCAATACACTACTCAAAAGAAATAAAGCTGGAGGTGACACTGTAGTTCAAGTGGTAGAGTACTAGCTTTAGCAAAAAGAAGCTCAGGGACAGTCCCCAGGCCCAGAGTTCAAGCCTCAGGACCAGCAAAAAAAAAAAGTCATCGTGTTAACAACTGTAAAGTTACATATTTTTAAGTTGCTCTGTTCAATTTTATGACTCCTTACAGAAGCTACAAGATTAGAGGCAAAAAAACAACAACCTTAAATCTGTATTATTTGCATAATTTGTGTCAGCTCTTTTCTTACCAAGTCCTCTGAGGGTGATGCTGAGAAGCCAGATGATCTCTAGGATCATCTTGAAGTCAAATGAAAACTCATTTGAATACTCATTGCTCCACTTAGTAAACCCTTGGGAAGCTACTTACATAAGATTTAGGCCATGACCGCACGCACACAGTAAATGACAGAACTAAAGATTAAGCATAGTCCATCGCACTCCAAAACCCACTACTTTTTCAATGCTGTGTGCACTGCTCTAACCAAGTACAAATGTACTCAACAGTATTTGTCTCCTGCGCTGCCCTAGCAGAGCACACATTGAGAAGCTTACACAACAGAAATGGATTTCTTCACCATGCTGGAAGTGGGAAGTCTGAGGTCAAGGGGCTGGCTACCTTTCCAGTTACAGGGCACTTCCTCACTGTGCCCTTATATAGCCACACACACAGAGAAAGAGAAAGGAAGTGCGCTCTGATGTCTCTTTTCCTGTAATAGCAGTCCTACAGGATTGGCACCTCACCCCTGTAACCTGCTTCTACCTTCATTTCCTTAGGGCATCAAAACATGCATTGAGGGCAGGGACAACATTCATTCTGTAACCCAGGACCATGCCAAGGCTTACAGTATGCCTCTCTAAGAGCTCCCATTCACAGTGTCCTCTCTACACCACCATACACAGTGGCCATACACATCTCTCCTGGTTCCTCCTAAGTTCTAAAACCTATTTTTCTATTATTACTCTGTGTATCAAACTTTTTAGTAGATTTGCTTAGAGAGATCTAAGTTCATAAGCTTTATGATAGAAGACTCATCATTAAATTCATTTGATTTTTTAATGTATTCATAAAATGTATTCATAAAATTGTAATAACCTTTTATTTTCATTAGAGCATTAGTTTGGATGAGTTCAAGTCATTTTGCCATTTTACCACTCACTTGGAAGATTTCGCTATCGCCATGCAAATGTTTAGCTTAGCTCATCGTCCTGTTAGAATGGGTAAGTAAAATCATTGATGTTATCTGCAAGCATTTTCAGTCTATTTTTGAAGTAGTTGATACCAACCAAGGAGTGAGCCATCTGTAAAATAATTTGACTTCTATTCAATGTGATTATCACTTATTTAACATTTACTTTAGGGCTGGGAAGGTGGCTCAGTGGTAGAGCACTTGCCTTGCATGCATGAGGCTCTGGGTTCGATTCCCCAGCACCACATAAGCAAAAAGAAAAAAAGCTGGAAGTGGCACTGTGGCTCAAGTGGTAGAGTGCTGGCCTTGAGCTGAAAAGCTGAGGGACAGCGCCCAGGCCCAGAGTTCAAGCCCCACGACCGGAACTAAAAATATATATATATATATATATATATATATATATATATATATATATCCTGTAAAGCTTTGATTCAATTAAAAGTTACGGTCTTGACATTTCTCAACCAAATTTATGATTGAAATGCATTTACAATGAGTGGTGTTTAGTGTCTCATTTCCCAAATAAGAAGAACTTTTATTTTCACAATGAAATGTAGATCAAGTCTAGCCTGGCTGATGGCCTGTTTTATCTTCTGTTTTTTAGCGGAGTTTAAGAGAGCTGTGAAGGTAGCAACAGGACAAGAGCTCTCCAACAACATTTTGGACACCGTTTTCAAGATCTTTGACTTGGATGGTGATGAATGCCTGAGTCATGGAGAGTTTCTTGGGGTGTTAAAAAACAGGATGCATCGAGGTTTATGGGTAACCAATTTTGAATTTAAAAAAATTATTACCCAGCTCACACCTGTAATCCTAGCTATTCAGGAGGTTGAGATCTGAGGATTGTAGTTCAAAGCCAGCCTAAGCAAGAAAGTCCATGAGACTCTTACCTCCAATTAACCACCAAAATGCCATCAGTGGAGCTGTGGCGCAAGTGGTAAAATGCTATCTTTGAACAAAAAGTTAAGGGACAGTGAGTACACAGGCCCTGTGTTCAAACCTCAAGACGGGCCAAAAAAAAAGTTGTTAGCATGATGTTCATCCTAAAAATGTAGGGCAAATATGTAAGCTTAAATAGAAGTTTAATTATTTATAGAAATTATGAGGCAATGAGATTGTCACATTTTTCTGCACTTTTTTTTTAATCTGGAGCCAGGTGCCAAAGGCTTGTCCCTATAATCCTTGCTACGCAAGACACTGAGATCTGAACATTACAGTTTGAAGCAAGCTCAGGCAAGAATGTCTGTGAGCACTCTTATATCTAATAACCTACCAAAAAGCCAGAAATGGACCTGTGGCACAAGTGGTAGAGTGCTAGCCTTAAGTAAAAGCAGCTCAGGTTATAGCACCCAGGTCCTGAGTTCAAGTCCAGAACTGCTTCCCCCCCCAAAGAAAAACAAAATTGTTCCTGGATCTAATAAAAACTGCTGCTAAGAAATTATAGCCTAATATTTGGCTTAGAGCTCTGTAGTTAGACATACCTGAATTCAAATCCTGTATGCAAAGCCACTTCATTTTCCTCATTTCTGGATTATGATTGAACTAAGAGAATCTGCCAGGCATAATTATGAGAAATAAGATACCATTATCTGAGGCACAGCAATGTTAGTTATATCATTATTCACTCTCTATGGGAAGAATCAGCCCTAGAATTCTGTTGAGACTAGAAATCTACTACAAGTGGATTCCACTAATACTAGAAGTACTCTCATGAAAGAAACATAATAATTGGTAGGTATGGGCTGGGAAGGTGGCTCAGTGGTAGAGTGCTTGCCTTGCATGCATGAGGCCTTGGGTCCAATTCCTCAGCACCATGTAAGCAGAAAAGCTGAAAGTAGTGCTATGGCCCAAGTGGTAGAGTGCTAGCCTTGAGTTGAAGAGCTGAGAGACAGCACCCAGGTCCAGAGTTCAGGCCCCACAGCCAACAAAATAAATAATAATAATTGGTAGGTAGGAAGGAAAAGCAGGATATTAGAGAATGTGATGTTCTTGGTCATGAAGGCGAATCTGCTCATTTACAACTTAGAAAAGTGAGTTCAAGCCTCCTTCCACACACATAATTTACAGAAACTATATAAGATTTTTAATAGCAAACCGGTTTGAAACTATAATCTACCCCCAAGTATTTTTGGGGGTGAGGGAGTATATAAAGGAAAAAATAACTAAGTAAACATGAAATCGTTTAAAATGGAAGAGAATGATGATTTTTACTTTTTTTAATTTAATTTTATTTTATTTGTGAACATACTGTACAGAGGGGTTACAATTGCATGGGCAGGATAATGCATACATTTCTTACCAAGCATTGCAGCCTCCTCCTTTGTTTACCCTTCACATCCCTTCCCAGCCTCCCCCCCTCCCCCCCAATCCCAATCCTTCTCCTCCCCCCCCCCCGATTTTTACTTTTTTAATCAATTATTTTATTAGCATTCATTAGTTGTACAAAGGGGGTTTTGGTGTAACATTTTCACAATGTGTCCAAATCAACCCTGCCTTCTCTATCACTCTCCCTTAGCCTCTTCCTCCTTCTTAAACAGCAACAGTTTTCATTTTTCTATTTTTATATGTGCAGACAGCGTACACTGACTATATTCATCTTCCTTCACCTGCTTCATTATCCCTCCCACCTTCTGCTGGCACTCACCTCTCCCATCAGAGCCTGTTTTACTTTCCTGTCACTTTTTTAGTGTGTGTTAATTACACCATGGAGTCCTGCTGTGGTATTTCAGATATGCATATATTATATTTTGATCATGATAACCCTCTATTGCTTTCTCTTCCCTATTAATTTTTACTTTTGATTAACAGGTACCACAACAACAGAGTGTACAAGAATACTGGAAATGTGTGAAGAAGGAAAGCATTAAAGGAGTAAAAGAAGTCTGGAAACAAGCTGGAAGAGGCCTTTTTTAGAGATAATGTAGCAGTTATGTTATTCCACATGACAGGATTTGGGGATTGGTTTTTCATAGTACAAGCAGCTTTTGTTAAATCTTCATTGACTCCCTTTGTAATGTAAAGATGCCTTCTGATTTAATACTCTGTTGATAAATTTCCGTTAAATGACAATAAAAGGAAAAGAGCATATTCATTTACAAAATAGATTGGATCCTGTCAGATCGATATTGGAAGTAATGTTTTGAGCTTTGGTAGGATGGAAAGCATAGTTACTCTCTGACTTCTTAGGTTAGATCACATGTGCTTTCTGAAAGGTTGAATAAATGTTTGTGAGAAAAAGCAGTGGATGCACAATTCCAGATATTATGTGGGTCTGATAGAGTAAATGAAGTTTCAGATTTACTAAAAGTTGTTATCATCTTTATCATCTCAGAAATTTCTCATGTTTTATTTCAGTTAATAACGTAGCCATGTCTTTGTTGTCTTTAATGTATGTCTCTACATCTTATCTGGAAGCAGAATAAAGTAATTATACAGATTCAGAAAAACTCAGAGCTTTTTATTTTTAAATGTAAATGTTTCTTTGTTTTGTGGGTCTCACTGATCTGTATTCTTTTTTTTTTTTTGGTCATGGGGCTTGAACTCTGGGCCTGGACACTGTCCCTCAGCTCTTCAGCTCAAGGCGAGTGCTCTACCACTGAGCTACAGCACCACTTCCAGTTTCCTGGTGGTTTATTGAAGACAGGAGTCTCATGGTCTTTCCTGCCCAGGCTGGCTTTGAACCGTGATCCTCAGATCTCAGCCTCCTGAGTAGCTAGGATTACAGGCGTAAGCCACCAGCACCCAGCCTGATCTGTATTCTTAAAAACTAGTATGAGATGTCACTCAGAGGCAGAGTGTTTGCCTGGCTTGCAGGAAAGCCTTAGGCTCCATGCCCAGCACTGAAAAACACTAGCAATAGTTGGGAAAATTTGTGTCATAAGATCAGGGTACCATGAGATATACTGAGTTGTTTCAATAAATGTTTGAAATGGCCTTAGATATGGAAATCAGTACAAGGCTTCCCAAAAAACTAAATAGACATACCTTATAATTCTACTATATCACTCTTGGGTACATATCCAAAGGGGAGTAAATCAATATACAAGAAAGATATTGGAAGTAGCACTGTGGCTCAAGTGGTAGAGCGCTAGCCTTGAGCTGAAGAGCTGAAGGACAGCACCCAGGCCCAAAGTTCAGGCCCCACGACCGGACCCCCCCCCCCAAAAAAAAAAAGAAAACAGAAAAGGAGACTTTTTGGTTGTTGGTACTAGAAATTGGACTCAGGACCTCATCTCAAATATATGGCTGAGCCACTTTTTTACAATAGTTTTTGTTTGTTTTATTTTGTTTTGTTTTTGTCAGTCTTGGGGCCTGAATTCTGGGACCGGGTGCTTCCACTCAAGGCTAGTGCTCTAAACTTGTCATAGCACCACTTCCGGTTTTTCTGCTTATGTGGTGCTGAGGGATCAAACCCAGGGCCTCATGCATGCAAGGCAAGCACTCTACCACTGAGCCACCTTCCCAGCCCAACAGTGATTATAAAAAATATTTTAGATAGACTGCTGCTTTCTACCTAGGCATGTGTCTGAGCCATGATCCACTCTATTTTAGGCTTCCCCAATGGAGAGCCAGGTTTTGAGTTCAGTTGTATATTTGAGGGGTAGTCATTTTCAACTAGGCCTCTTTTAATGTCAGGATGAGAAATGTGGGTTGGCCGCTGGTGGCTCACACTTGTTATCCTAGCTACTCAAGGCTAAAATCAGAGAATTGTAGTTCAAAGCCAAGCAGGCCAGAAAAGTCCATTTGCAAAATAATTATCAAAGGGGTATAAGTTGGAGGCATGTCTCAAGCGATAGAATACCAGTTGACCAAGTACAAAGCCCTGAGTTCAAACCCCAATATTGCCACACACACACACACAAAAAGAGTTGAGATGAGGAACTGAGAAGACTCAAGTCATCCAAATGCTCAGTGAATGCCACAAAGGGTGAGGCACTTCCCTGGCAATGAGGAAATAGATGGGAACACAGACCAACCCCGTGTCCACACAGATCTTACATTCTGACACACACACTGCCAGTTAAACAGGAAGCAACATGTACCAGTGCTAGCCTTATTTTTTTTATATCCCTCTAAGCATCCCACATAGGTGGGATGACAGACACACCAACATGGCCTAGCCTATTTGGTTATTTGGGTTTAATTTGGTTTTGGTTTTGGTCCTTGGGCTGGAATTCAAGACTTGGGCACTGTTTATGAGTTTTTTTGCTCAAGGATAGTATGCTATCACTGGAGCCACAGCTCCACTTCCAGCTTTTTGGTAGTTGATTGGAAATAAGAGTTTCCTGGACTTTCCTGCCCAGCCTAGCTTCAAACCATGCTTCTCAGAACTCAGCCTTCTAAGTAGGATTACAGGCTTAAAACTACTAGCACCCAGTTATGCCCAGCTTTTTTTTTTTTTGTACTGGGAATTGAATTCAGGACATTGCACTTCACTTGCTAGGCAAGGGCTTTGCCACTGAGCTACATCCCAGCCCTATGCCCAGATTTTTAGTGGTTGAGATTGTTTTGCTCAGCTGGCCTTAAACTGGGATCTCCCTAGTATCTGCCCCCCAAGTAGCTATGATTACAGACTTGAACCACTGCACCCTGGTAAGACAGTATTTGGGTGATTAGAAATCAAATTTTTACACAACTGTAATCCTAGCACTGAAGCCAACCTGGACTATATTTCAAGATCCTGTCTCAAAAAACCAAAGCTGAAAATAAAATTGAGCTGAATTTTGGGGGGATTTAGTTTTGTCTTTTGAGGGAGAGTTCACTATGTAAGGCTAGCCTCAATTTTGCCATCACCATGCCTTGTTCTTCCAAATATTGCAATTACAGGGCTGGGAAAGTGGCTCAGTGGTAAAGCGCTTGCCTTGCATGCTTGAGGCCCTGGGTTCGATTCCTCAGCACCCATAAGCAAAAAACAAGCCGGAAGTGGTGCTGTGGCTCAAGTGGTAGAGCGCTAGCCTTAAGCTGAAGAGCTGAGGGGCAACGCCCAGGCTCAGAGTTCAGGCCTGCGACCAGACCCAAAATAAAAACCAAATATTACAATTACAAAAACACCCTGCCTCACTCTGAAAACAGAACTAGTTGTTTCAAATTTGAAAGAAAGTGCTTAATCTCAAAAGAACTGTACAAATAAGTAATTTAGTTTTCTATGATTTTTGCAAAACTACTTGATCCTATTTGAAAAGCATATGGGTTTGTACTAAATAAGCTAACTAGATTAGCCAGTGATGCCTCATGAGACACTCATCTTGCAAGCAGCTGTACTTCCTAAAAATCAAAACAGAACTTTTAGCCATGTGTTTCTTTACTGTCATTTTGTTGAATAAATGGTCATTAAGAATCCTAATGTTTGGTTGGTTATGTTGTTATTTCTCTGTTTATCTTTTAAAAGGTGGAGAGCATGATCTCCTGAGCTTCATCCATCTTCCCTACTGTCCAGGGATCTCATCATGCCTCTGGTTTCCATTGTCTCCCATGAACTCTAGGCACATTTGCTTCTGTGTGTGTGGTCTGTGTGTGTGTGTGTGTGTGTGTGTGTGTGTGTGTGTGTGTGTGTGTGTGAGCTTCATCCATCTTCCCTACTGTCCAGGGATCTCATCATGCCTCTGGCTTCTATTGTCTCCCATGAACTCTAGGCACATTTGCTTGTGTGTGTGTGTGTGTGTGTGTGTGTGTGTGTGTGTGTGTGTGTGTGTAATGGACCTTAAACAGAATTTTGCAATCTCAGGATTTTTGTTGATTTTTTTTTTTTTTTTTTGGCCATGGGGCTTAAACTTAGGGCCTGGGCTCTGTTCCTGAGCTCTTTTGCTCAAGGCTAGTGCTCTACCTCTCTGACACAGCTCTACTTCTGATTTTCTGGTGGTTAGTTTGAGATCAGGGTCTCATGGACTTTCCTGCATTGGCTGGCTTTGAACAGTGATCCTCAGATCTCAGCCTCCTGAGTACCTAGGATTACAGGCATGAGCCACCAGCTCCTGGCTGGCTTGAGATTTTTTGTTAGTTTAGTTTTGTTTTTTTTGCTCATGGGTGGTTGGTGCTCTACCAGGATTGTGCTCTGCCAATTGAGCCTCACCCTCACTTCCAGCTTTTTGCTGGTGAATTAGAGATAAGAATTTCTCAGGGCTGGGAATATGGCTTAGTGATGCATGAAGCCCTGGTTTCGATTCCTCAGAACCACATAAACAGAAAAAGCCGGAAGTAGCACTGTAGTTCAAGTGGCAGAGCACTAGCCTTGAGCTGAAGAGCTGAGGGACAGTGCCCAGGCCCAGAGTTCAGGCACATGACTGACAAAAAAAAAAAAAGATAAAGGGATCAAGATGCAGATCAGTAACAGAGTACTTGTCTAGCATGCTCAAAACAAATTCAAATCATAATGGAGAAAGTAATGTCAGCAGATAACAGACAATGGAGCTTCAAGAATCTTTTACTAAAATAGCTGTGAAACTGGCAAGAACTATTCAACTGTTTTGAAACTGAAGTCTAGCAGAACACCTTTAGCATCTGTGTTGACGCTTGATGAAGAGGCTGATACATTTTGTGCATTTTGGCAGCAGGCAGGCCACTTTCCAGTGCAGCCTCCTGAAGCCATGAAGAGCAAGGAAATTGTCACCATGAGTCAGTCGAGGTTGGGTGCTTCAGGAAGCCCATCAATTGCTGCTTTTGATCTGTAGAAGAACCAGCACATAAAACAGTCATCTTTAATTATTATTTATATAATTTTAATTTATTTGTACAAAGGAGGTTCAACTGAGAAGAATTACCAGTACCTGGCCAAGTACACTGTATCTTGATCAAAGTCAATCTTCCAATTCATCTCCACAGGCTGAAGCAGCTTCTCAACCACAGGTGATTTAGGAAGACAGGAAGAAAGAAGGAAGAAAGAAAAGAATTTAAAGCCAGTTCCTGGTGGCTCACACTTGTAAACAGAAGGCTGAATAATAGTTCAAAGACAGCTCACGCAGACATATCAGAGTTTTATATCCAATTAGCTAGCAAAAAGCCAGAAGTAGTATGTGGTTCAAATGGTAAAGCACTAGGCTTGAGCAAAAAAGCTAAGCAAGAGTAAGAGGCCTTGAGTTCAAGACTCAATACTGGCACAAAAAAGCTGGGCTGGAGGCATGACTCAATGGTAGAGCACTAACCAAGCAAGCTCAAGGCCTTGAGTTCAAATTCCAGTACCATCCCTCCCCCCCCCAAAAAAAAAACAATGACCTTATTGGCTAGGCAATATAGATCTGTTCAAGTAGTTAAGCCTGGGAGAATAATGGGTTTAGATCAGCCTGGCAAAAATATTCACAAGACTCTATGTTAAAAAATAAAAAGCTGAGTATAGTGGCACGTGCCTGTTATCCCAGTGATATGCCCAGGCTAAATGTAAGACCCTACTCAAAAAATAGCTGCATCTGGGCACTGGTGGCTCATGTCTGTAATCTAGCTACCCAGGAGGTTGACATCTGAGGATCTCAGTTCAAAGACAGCCCTGTCAGGAAAGGCTGTGAGACTCTTTATCTCCCATTCAACCATCTAAAAACCAGAAGTGGAGCTGTGGCTCAAAGTGATAAAGTGCTAGCTTTGAGCACAAAAGCTCAAGGACAGCACTCATGCAGAGTTCAAGCCCTATGACCAGAAAAAAAAAAAAAAAGCTAAAGCAGAGACAAGGTGTGACTCAATTACTGGAACATCTACCTCACAAATACAAAGCCCTGGGTTCAAGCCCTAAAACCACTAAGAAATGGAGCCACTAATACTACCTCAATGTCATAGGATAAACGTGACAAAAATGATCAGATATGCAAGGGGGATAAAAAGGATCCTACAATCTGATTAGAAATATCAGAATTCAATACAAACGTTCCACAAGATGGCACCCTTGCTATTCCAAAAACTTTTATCTTTCTTGGGCCCTGAGCATGAGCTTAAATAAAAAGCACAAAAGAAATACAGAATATTTCAAAAGCAACTAGAAAGGAAATACTGTGGGAGACTTTGAATTGGCATACTTTAGCTAAATAGTTACCAAAAATGGATTCATGAATTATGCTGTAATTGTACAGTGGAATTCTAGACAGCTGTTAAGTGGTGACTGAAGAAACTAGCTGATTTTGCTGACTACTAAACTATTCTCTTTCTCCTCCCTTCCTGGCATGCTTGGCCTTGGCATGGCTGGGCAGCCACCCTAAAAAGGCCCCATTCTTTTTTGCCTGTTGGCAGCATGCTGAGCTCTGCCTCTAGGGGGCAGTAGATGGAAACTGAAAGCTTAGAGTTAGAATGTGCCTGTGTCCTATCAATGTGACTTGTGTCCAATCTCAGCTTTCACCCTGCAGCCCTTGGTACCAGTCTCTGGCTTTTATTTATTAATTTATTTTGGCACTCTCAGAACTAACCTCTTTGTTCCCCCTACTCCTCCCATCCTTCATTCCATCCCCTAAGACACCCACACCAGCCTCCTTTAAGCTTCTCGATTCAAAAACCTCTAACCCTTTCCCTCTGTTCCAGTGACAGCTGCTTCAAGCAAGGACTTACTCTGTCACTCCATTGCTTCTTGTTTCTTATGTATCCTAACGCCTGTTTAATTTCTTCAATTACGTTTTCTCTGTTGTAATCATGTAAACTTTGATATAATAACCCTGTGTAGGGAAACAGACAAAAGCTGGAGGAATAGATGCAAAACACCTATGTATATAAAGTTGTACATATATGGATATAGATGAGAAGATAGGCGGGGGAGGTGCTTGTGGGTGTGTAACAGTCCTGGGCTTGAGCTCAGGGCCTAACCACCATATGTAACCTTTTTTTTTTTTCTGAAGGCTAGCACTCTACTACTTGAGCCACATCTCTACTTCCAGCTTTTGTATGGTTAATTGAAGATAAGATTCTCACAGTCTTTCCTACCTGGGCTGGCTTCCAAATGTGATCCTCAGATCTTAGCCTCCTGAGTATCTGGGATTACAGGCATGAGCCACCAGCACCTGACAGGCATATTTCTTATATATACTTTAATTGCCCCATCTATTTATCTACCATAGATCTTTTTTTTTGCGGGGGGGTCTGGTTGTGGGGTCTGAACTCTGGGCCTGGGTGCTGTCCCTCAGCTCTTCAGCTCAAGGCTAGTGCTCTACCACTTGAGCCACAGTGCCACTTCCGGCTTTTTTCTTTTTGCTTATGTGGTGCTGGGGAATCAAACCCAGGGCCTCATGCATTGCAAGGCAAGCGCTCTACCACTGAGCCACCTTCCCAGCCCCTCTACCATATATCTATCTAGAGATATCTATAGCTCTGTAACTAGATCTACATCTATATAGAGATCCATTGATAGATTATAGATTTCTCTAGATAGCTCATATTAGATATATTGCATATAAAAATGTATCAAATCATCACAACAAATGCTATGAGAAAGATACTGTTGTCCCTGTTATAGAAGGAGGAACATTGTCTCAGGGAGGCTCAACAAACATAGCTAAGAGGAGATTAGGCTTCAATTTGTACCCAAATATCCCTAACTCCATAATCTGTGTTTCTTCCATCATATTCTTAAGGTTATTTACATATTTGCTCCTCCTGCCCCCCAAGGTTCATGTGATGGAAGCCTGGTCCTAATTATGGTTGCACTGAGAGATGGTGCAGCTTCACAGAGCTATAATAAGAGTTGGCTGGATCACTGGGAAAAGAATTAAGGTAGTTCCCCTAATAGTTGTTATAAAAGAGTGAACCTGAGCCAGGACCTAGTGGCTCACACCTGTAATCTTAGCTACTCAGGAGGCTGAGATGTAAGGATCGTGGTTTGAAGCCAGCCTGTGCAGGAAAGTCTGTGAAACTATTATCTCCAATTAACTACTCAAAAGCCAAAGTAGAGCTCTGGCTCAAAATGGTAGGCAACTAGCCTTGACCAAAAGAGCTTAAGGACAGCACCCAGGCCCTGAGTTCAAGCCCCATGACCTACAAAAAAAAAATAAAGTGGACCTGATCTCTGAAATGCTCCTCAGCTTTCTGTCTGGTGATCACTGCATCTCACACATGTAGATCCAAGATGCTCAACCAGAATGCCACCTGCTGTTTCATATGAAGTGAGGAGGGCCCTCATCGTGAACTTGCAGCATCCTAAACTGTGAGGTAAACTTTTCTAACTGTGTGTGTGCACGTGCACTTTTTCTTATTATATTTAAGTAGTTGTATGAAGGGGTTTCAATTCAATATGTCAGTTTGTGAATACAATGCATTCTGGCCAGTGTCACTCATCATTCTCCCTACCCATATGCATATTGCCCATTATTACTGTATTTGCCCATCTTTCCTTTCTCCTTTTGTCTGCCCTCCCTCCCCTCTTCCAACCACATATTTCAGCTTCCTGCTATTCATTTTGTTAAACTATGTTTGTTGTTGGAAGGATCACTGGAATCCTCCCCTGCATATAACATACTTTAGTTAATCCACTGCATATGTTTATGATGCTGTCAGTGTTCTCATATTGTATTTATAATTTAGATCTAACTCCCACATATAAGAGGAAACATGTGCCTTTTGCCTCTCTTAGTCTGACTTGTTTCTTTGTTTGTTTGTTTGTTTTGGGTCCGGTTGTGGGGCCTGAACTCTGGGCCTGGGCGCTGTCCCTCAGCTCTTCAGCTCAAGGCTAGCGCTCTACCACTTGAGCCACAGTGCCA
>NW_012267217.1:29340842-29350082 GCF_000151885.1 Dipodomys ordii | reverse complement strand
TCAGCTCTTCAGCTCAAGGCTAGTGCTCTACCACTTGAGCCACAGCGCCACTTCCTGGTTTTTTTCTTTTTGCTTATGTGTTGGGGAATCGAACCCAGGGCCTCGAGCATGCAAGGCAAGCGCTCTACCACCGAGCCACCTTCCCAGCCCTTGTTTGTATTCTTGATGATGGCCAATCTTACTGGGGTGAGATGGAATCTATTTTGTTTTTATTTGCCTTTCCTAATAAATCTCTTCTATTCACAAATGTCCTAACTTCACATATCTCATCATAGCTCTGAAAAAAGATTAATACAGACCTCAAAATCAATTATGCTTAACTGTAATTCAAGGCTAGGGATATAGCTCAGGGGTAGAACATGTGCTAGGTATGCACAAAGACCAAAACTACAAAGATAAAACTACTTTCTTTTTGTTTTTCCTTTGTCAGTCATGGGGCTTGAACTCTGGGCCTGGGCGCTGTCCCTCTGCTGTTTAGCTTAAGGCAAGTGTTCTACCACTTGAGACACAGCACCACTTCTGGTTGTTAATTGGAGATAAGAGTCTTATGTACTTTCCTGCCCAGGCTGGCTTTGAACTGAGATCCTCAGCCTCCTGAGTAGCTAGGATTACAGGAGTGAGCCACTGGTGCCCGGTAAGATAAAACTACTTTTTACAGCATAGTTCAAGCTCTAGTCACAAATATTGTAAATTTTATTTATAATAATGTAAATAAAATAGTATACTTTTTTTTCCTTCTTTGCCTGTATTATGGCTTGAACTCAGGGCCTGGTCATTATTCCTTAGCTTTTTTGCTCAAGACTGATGCTCTACCACCTGAAACACCATCTACTTCCAGCTTTTGGGTGGTTAATTGAAGATAAATCTCATGGACTTTTCTGCCCAGCTGACTTTGAATCTCAATCTTCATATCACAACCTCCTGGGTAGTTAGGATTACAGGTGTGAGCCAGCTCATAATACACTTCTAATAACACTAGAAAATATAAGCATCAGCTGCAAGGCTTCAATTATTGAAGCTATGACATTGAGGGAATTAGAGAGGAAGCATGTCCGTCCCTAATTCCAAGTTACTTATCACTTGATTGCTGTTATATGACACCTTTCGTGAAAACAGACCTGGACCTTTCTTCAGCATGCTTAAAGACTACGGAATGTGCCTTTCTTTAATTAAATCATACATAGCAGTTCTTAACTATATCATACAGGATTTAGCTTAGACAGGATTTGGGACTGCAAGGGCAGTTCCAGAGACTCCATCCTGCAGCCCCACTCAAAAGCCCATTTCTTCCCAGTTCAGTGCCTAGCGTAGTGTAGCAACTCTACTATGAATTTGTCAGTTCTTAAATCCAAAGTGATTTTACAGAAACATCAGAGCACCAGAGACAGTGATAGCAAGTTCCATGTTTCCTAAAAGCCTTTCCTCTCTGCTGATTTAACTCCTTGTTTCCCACATAGCCTTCCATTGATAACACCTGAGCCCACAGACACCTTGTAGCCTAAACACAGTGAAAAATGTATGCCCAGACCATGGCCAGGAAGACTTTCAGAGTGGAGAAACAATCTAACTGGACCCAAAATTCATGTAACAGTCAAAAATGTACCTAATCACTGTGCCATGCCAGCTAACTCTGAACCCCTCATTTTGGCTGCATTTCTTTCTTCAGTTAGGAAACTGAGCCTTAGGATTAAATCACAAATCACAAATCACAAAAAGAAAAAGTGAGTCGGGTATCAGTAGCTCACGCCTGTAATCCTAACTACTCAGGCAGCTGAGATCTAAAGATCCTGGTTTGAAGCCAGCTTAAGAGGGAAAATCTGTGAGACTTTTATCTCCAATTAACCACCAGAAAACTGGATATGGTGCTATGGCTCCAAGTAGTAGAGTGCTAGCCTTGAGTGCAAAAGCTCAAGACAGCACCCTGATTTCAAGTCCTAGGACCAAGAAAGAGGAAAGAGAAGGGGGAGAGAGAAAGAGAGAGGAGAGGAGAGAAGAGGAGAGAAAAGGGGAGGGGAGGGGAGGGAGGGAAAGAGGAAGAGAGGAAGGGAAGGAAAGAAGGAAATGAAAGGAAGGAAAGGAAAAAGAAAGAAAAAAATGCCAGACACTTGATGGCTCACACCTGTATTCCTAGCTACTCATGAGGCTGAGATCTGAGGCTCACAATCTGAAACCAGCCCAGGCTCGTGTGTGTGTGTGTGTGTGTGTGTGTGTAACCCACATTTCGCATATATCCAAAACAGATTAAATCAAGCTAGTGCATGTGTTGGTCACCTCAAACTAATTGGGGGGGGTAAGAAGGTAAAAACATTTTCAATTATTCTAGGTAATTTCATATTTCAAATGGTCATGAACTGTATTTACTTTGCTTGTGACAGGTCACCAAAACAAATTTCTCATGTTTCACTCAAGCTTTGTAGCTTTGACCAACATCTCTTTACCCTCACCTCCCACTTTTGTAGCTGTAATTCCACTCTCTGCTTCTGTGAGTTTGATTGTTTAGATTTCACATTTATGTAAGAATATGTAGTCTTTGTCTTCCTGTTTTCCTGTAAAAAACTAAAAAGACTGTGCTAGAAGCTAGTGACTCACACTTGTAATCCTAGATACTCAGGTGGCTGAGATCTAGGAATCAAGGTTTAAAACCAGCCTGGGCAGGATAGTCCATGAGACTCTTATCTCAAGTTAATATGTAAAAAGCCAAAAGTAATACTGTGCTCAAGTGGTAGAGGCCAACTTTGAGTGAAAAGCTAAAGGACAACAACCAGGCCCTGAGTTCAAGCCCCAAAACCAAAATAAAATAGAATGTCACACCTATAATTGGAACAGGGTTACATGAAACTATAGTCACTTTGGTCATCCTTACCCAGCACTGTCCTTTCTATAGACTCTCTAAGGCATGAAGATAATAACAGCCAGATGTGGCGATGTGCTATAATTCCAGTATTCAGGAGGCTGAGCAATGAACTGCATTACCTCACTGTCTCAACAAACATAACAAAGAAGAAAAAAGAGAAATCAGAGCGAACACCTTTTTCTGCTTACCTGTTTCTGCCTCCCTCCTTCCTACCCTAATGCTGGGGATGGAATGAAGGGCTTCTTTTATGCTAGCAACTCTGATTACAATTCTTTCCTGGGTGTATTAAATATATTCAGGAATAGTCATCAATCAATATCTGGGTAATTTTACAGAATAGTTTGCCATAACCATCACCTCCTCCTCCTCCTCCTCCTCCTCCTCCTCTCTCTCTCTCTCTCTCTCTCTTTCTCTCTCTCTCTCTCACACACCATCAACCTATTCCTGAGCTAGGTATATAGCCAAAGCAGTTGTTGTGTGTGCTTTGCATATGTAAGGCCCTGGGTTCAATGCCCAGCACTAAAAACAAATTATTTATAATAAAACAATATAAATATCTCAAAAATAGGCTTATACCTATAATCCTACACAGGAAACTAAGATCTGAGGATCTCAGAGCCAGTACCTGCCCTCCCCCCTCTCCCCTTCCCCTTCCCCTCCACCCCCCACCCCCACAAAAAAAGAGATTCCTGGTATCATTTAGTTCCCTCTGTTAACCATTCTTACACTGGTTCAGATAGTCTTTGTTTTCATACTGTGTGCCATTATTTGCCTTTTCAGGTTGACTATATCTTTCACTAAGTCAATTTCAGAACTGGGGTGTGTGTGTGTGTGTGTGTGTGTGTGTGTGTGTGTGTGTGTGTGTGTGTGTGTGTGTGTTCTGGGGCTTGAACTCAAAGCCTTGTACTTCTGCTCAGCTTTTCCATTCACAGCTGGCACTCTACCTCTTGCGCCTCCTGTTCTGGATTTTTGCTGGATACCTGGGACAAGAGTCTTACAGAGCAGGTGCTGCTGGCTCACACCTGTAATCCTAGCTGCTGAGGAAGCCGGCACAGGCAGGAAAATCTTTGAGATTCTTATCTACATTCAACCACCAGAAAACCAGAAGTGGAAGTGTGTGGTTCAAGTCGCTCAAACACTAACATTGAGCTGAAAAAACTAAGGGACAGTGTTCAGGCCCTGAGTTTAAGCCCTACTACTTGTTTAAAAAGAAAAGAGTCTCATGGACTTATCTACATGGGCTGACTTGGACTGACTTGGAACCTTGATCCTCAGAGTTCAGCTTACTGAGTAGCTAGGATTATAAGTGTGCCCAACTTCTGATTTCTTTTTTTTTTCTTTTTCTTTTTCTTTTTTAATTTTTTTTGGTCCGGTCATGGGGCCTGAACTCTAGGCCTGGGCACTGTCCCTCAGCTCTTCAGCTCAAGGCTAGTGCTCTACCACTTGAGCCACAGCGCCACTTCCAGCTTTTTTTCTTTATGTGGTGCTGAGGAATCAAACCCAGGGCCTCAGGCATGCAAGGCAAGCGCTCTACCACTGAGCCACCTTCCCAGCCCCCTTTTTCTTTTTTTTTTTTTTTAGTGAGTTGTGGGGCTTGAACTCTGGCCTGAGCACTGTCCCTCAGCTCTTCAGCTCAAAGTGAGCTCTCTACTACTTGAGCTACAGTGCCACTTCCAGTTCTCTGGTGGTTTATTGAAGATAAGAGTCTTGGGGGGGAGGGGATTGGCTCAGTGGTAGAGCGCTTGCCTTGAATGCCTGAGGCCCTGGGTTCGATTCCTCAGCACCACATAAGCAAAATGAAAAAAGCCGGAAGTGGCGCTGTGGCTCAAGTGGTAGAGCGCTAGCCTTGAGCTGAAGAGCTGAGGGACAGCGCCCGGGCCCAGAGTTCAGGCCCCACAACCGGACCCCCCCCCAAAAAAAAAAGAGTCTCACGGGGACTTTCCTGCCACGGCTGGCTTAGAACTGTGATTCTCAGATCTCAGCCTTCTGAGTATCTAGGATTACAGGTGTGAGCCACCAGTACTGGCTTGGAATTCTGAAAGAATATTTTTATTGTAGGTCACATGGGAAAGAAAAGATTTTTCACTTGTTGGAAATTTCACCACTGAGGCAACACCTATGATGAAAGATAAGTTAGCAAAAGAAAAGCAAACAGATATGTTTAATATTAAGTCTTTTGGAATGTGGAACCTTTGAAATAAGGACCCAAAGAAAGTGGGAAACAGCTGGAAGCTAGTGTCTCACACTTAAAATCCTAGCTATTCAGGAGGGTGATTTCTGAGGAACACTGTTCAAAGCCAGCCTGGGCAGGGAAGTCTGTGACACTCCTATCTCCAATTAATCACCAGAAAACCAGAAGTGGAGCTGTGGCTCAAGTGGTAGAATGCCAGACTTGAGCTGAAGAGCTCAGGGACAGGGCTCAAGCCCCAAATTCAAGCCCCACAACCGACAAAAAAAAAAAAAAAAAGATAAAAGAAACAGGGTAACTTGAACTAAGCAGTTTCACAGATAGTAATGAAGAAGTGTGATTGGAACAAAGAGAATTTAGCAAGGCCTGTTCAGATCCTTCTTGGTGTCCCTCTGTCTTTCAGGCTAAGGATATTTCTCCTCTGGGTACAGGAAGGAGACTTCTTGACTGGAAGAATCTTCTAATCTACTTAAGATAAAAAAAAATACATTTTTACTTTCTGTGGTGTGGGGATGGAATCAAGGACCTCACATAGGCTAGACAAATGCTCTACTGAGCCACAGCTACAACCCCTGAATTCAAGTTGTGACTCACTTTTTTGTATGCTGGTACTGGAGTTAGAATTTAGGGCCTGGACACTGTCCTTTAACTTTTTGAATCAAGTCTGGTGCTCTACCACTTAGGCTACATACAGCTCTACTTCTGGCTTTTTGATGATTAATTGGAAAAGAATCTCATGGACTTTTCTGCCAAGGGTTAGTTGTTTTTTTTTTTTTTCCCTTTCTTCATGCTTTTTTTTTTTTTTTTTTTTTTTTGGTTGTGGGGCTTGAACTCTGGGCCTGAGCACTGTCCTTCAGCTCTTCAGCTCAAGGCTAGTGCTCTACCACTTGAACTACAGTGCCACTTCCAGTTTTCTGGTGGTTTATTGGAGATAAGAGTTTTACAGACTTTCTTACCCAGGCTGGCTTTGAACTGCAATCCTCAGATCTCAGGCTCCTGAGTAGCTAGAATTACAGGCATGGGACACTGGCACCTGGCAAAGAAATCTTTTTTGGGGGGAAGAGTTCTTGTTTTTATTTTTTAAATTAAATTTTTTTTTCTTTTGTCGGTCATGGGGCTTGAACTCTGGGCCTGGTCACTATCCTTCAGCTCTTTAGCTCAAGGCAAGTACTCTACCACTTGAACCACAGCTCCACTTTCTAATTCTTTTATTTATTGCCAGTCCTAGGGCTTGAACTCAGGCCTGGGCACTTGTCCCTGGGCTTCTTTTGCTCAAGGCTAGCACTCTATCACTTGAGCCACAGCAGTATCACTTTTGGCTTTTTCTGTTTATGTGGTACTGAGGAATCAAACCCAGAGTTTCATGCAAGCTAGGCAAGCACTCTACCATTAAGCCACATTCCAAGCCCCAAGGGCTAGTTTTGAACTGTGATTTTCAGATCTCAGCTACTGATTAGCTAAGATTACAGGTGCCTGAGCTTCTAGCTTCCAGCTTGTGATTGTTTTTTATTTGCATCTTTTCATCTGTGTGTGTGTGTGTGTATGTGTTGTGAATGAGTCATGGGGCTTGAACTCAGGGCTTGGGCTCTGTCCCTGAGCTTTTCTGCTCAAGGCTAGCACTCTACCACTTTGAGCCACAGCTCCACTTCCTGCATCTTTTAAAAATTCTATTTTTGGCATGTTTTGGAATTGTAGCTTTAAATTTATGGGTTTCTTTTTTCTTCATTCTATCTGCATATGTAATGTATATGTATTATATATAATATATATTACTTCTAATGGCTTCAAAGCTGCCTTCACTTGTCCTTATTTCTACTCAGACCTTGGTTCAGATAGAATTTATTGAAAAACAAGAACTTGATCAATCACTGGCCAATTGGCAGCTGGATTCACTCCTAAATTACAGGCCTGCCATCCTTCAGTCTCTATTAACTTTTTTTTTTTTTAACCCAATGATATAGCAATTGCTCAGCATGTTAAGATTCTGGGTTCTATCCCAGAACTTAAAAAAGCCATGATCCCAAAGATTGATGAACACAGTTTCTTTTCTAGGATTAGTTATGAGTTGTTTTTGCAATTTTCCTTCCCCCCCCCCCCACTGCTATTCTTTGGAGCAGAGCAGCAGCACTCAAAATAATCTGAAGTTCTAAAGCTTTTAGTGAGTGTGTGTATGCCTACACTGGGGCCTAAACTTAGGGATTTGGCTCTATCCCTAACACTCTACCACTTGGATCCACTGCCCCACTTACAGCGTTTTGCTGGCGAATTGGAGTCTCAAAAGATTTTCCTGCCTGAGCTGGTTTTGAACCATGATCCTCAAATCTCAGCCACAGCTGAATAGCTAGATTTTACAGATATGAGTCACCAGTGCTCAGCTTAAAGCAACTTTCTTATCAGCTTTTTCACTGCCAGCGGACTAGTTTAGGCCACTGTCAACTAATACTGAGAGTATTGCTATAGCCTCCCAATCCATTCTGGTCCTCCAGACTGCAGACTTTCTCCTCTCTAAATCATTCTTCTCACTATGACTAGAGTGATTGTCATTATGACCCTGGCTAAAGTCTTTAAATGATTCTCTGTTGTCACAATCAGTAGCAGAGATGGAAGGGTCCCACACATCCATCCCAGGGGACCACACTGAGGCAGCCAGGCACAGGAGAAAGATTATTATAAGGTTTATTGGAGGAGCCATATTTCCCCGAAGAGGGAGCACATGGCCTCCACCACCATCCAGGTAGCAGGAGGGGTCTGTGGGTCGGAAGTGATGGGAACCCAGGTGGATCTGGGCAGAGAGAGGGAAGGGCCAGCTGTATGGCACGAACTCCAGGGATGGGAGGGGCTCGGGTCTGCGTGGAGCTGAGGACCAAAGGTGGGCATAATGCTTACAGGGATAGGGTAAAATTACTCACCAACATGGAGAACGAAAAGATTATTAGCATACTGGATCCTTTGCTTATAGGCCAAAGAACATTAACATGTCTGTAAGCACTAAAGATAGAAACATTCAGAAAAGAATGAACATGTTCCTCCCCTTCCTTCCCCTCCCCACAATGTGGCTACACTGGAATGGCTTTGGGATAAGAAGGAAATAGATTTGAAATATTTTCTAGAACTCAGGTAAGAGTCAATACCTTCTTAGAACATGTGGCAATCATTTAGAAATCAGGAACAAATGTGATCTAGTTGGTGACTAAATGTTGGGAAGAACTGGGTAACTACAAAAACCTTCCAATATTTGTTCAACAACTACTAACGATTTCCTACTGTGTGGTGCTAAGGGGGGGAAACCATGTGTAAGGAATACCTTCTATCTTGTCAAGGTAATTCATTTCCACTAGAATTTAAACTGGGTTACGTGCTCAAGTGTGTGTCCCCCGCCCCCCCGTACCCTCTCCGAAAAAGAAAATAAGATAGGCTATCAGGCCTATCTTCCATCTTTATCGAGGAGAGAGAGTTTTCACCTGGCGGATCTCCCTAGCCAATGAGCCATTCTCTTTCCCTACCGCACCCCTGCCCCGCCCCGAGGGCGGTCCCGATAAAGGCCACGCCCCTTGCCCCGCCTCCTCGGGCTTTGAAGCCCCGCCCCCTGCGGCGCGGGGGCTGCGAACCCGGGCCGGTGCGGGAGGAAGAGGAGGCGGGATGTGGGGTGGGGGCGGCCCGGGGCCGCGCGCCTCAAGGGGCGGAGTCAAGAAGACTCATCGCTCAATCGCGAAGGCGCAGCGCCACAAGCCGAAGACACAGCGCCCAATCGCGAAGGTGCATCGCCCAATCGCGAAGGTGCATCGTCCAATCGCGAAGGTGCATCGTCCAATCGCGAAGGCACGGCGCCCAATCGCGAAGGCGGACAGCCCTGTCCGTCCGAGTAGCCTTGCCTCGCCAGTGGCGGAGCAGAGCGAGCGCTCGCCTCAGGAGGTCTCGGGCTCCTCCGAATCGAAGGACCAGGACCAGGGCCATCCCCAGGACCATCCCCAGCAGGAATCGAGTGAGCCGGTCCAGCATCAGCAGGAACTGAGTGACCACGAGCAGCGCCAGCAGAAGATGGCGCCCTGGACGCTGTGGCGCGGCTGCCAGCGTGTGGTAGGCTGGGTGCCGGTGCTCTTCATCTTCTTCGTGGTGGTCTGGTCGTACTACGCGTACGTGGTGAAGCTGTGCGTGTGTGAGTACCGGGCGGCGGGCCGGCGGGGCGGCGGGCCAGGCC
>NW_012267217.1:29323666-29336312 GCF_000151885.1 Dipodomys ordii | reverse complement strand
GCTCAAGGCTAGCGCTCTACCACTTGAGCCACAGCGCCACTTCCGGCTTTTTTCTTTTTGCTTATGTGGTGCTGAGGAATCGAACCCAGGGCCTCAGGCAAGCACTCTACCACTGAGCCACCTTCCCAGCCCCCCCTCCCAACACCTATTTTGAAAAATACTTAGTATTTTTATAAGCACTGGCTCTTTCACCAAAATAGATATATAACTTTATAGGAGGACTTTAGATTCATAGACATGTAAGTTTACTTGAAGTGCTATTTTAATTCAAACTCCTATAAAATGGTTTCTGTCCTCTTTTCTCTCTCCCCTCCCCCCTCCTTTCTCTCTGCTAGATATCAAAACTAGAGCCTTCTACATGTTCTCTACCACTGAATTACATCTCTGGACCCCAGCCCTCTGATAATCTGACCGTAATAACATTTCCACATGTAGTATTTATTTAATCCTCATAATAACACAATAGGTTAAGTAATTTGCCTAGGATGAGAAAGCTAGTAAATCACATGATCAGAATTAATACTCAAATGCTTTGGCTCCAGGGCTTGTGTTTTTGACAGTATCTGGTACCCAGGACAATAAAATTTAGTGGCTGCTTCAGAGTTTATAGCATACGTCCTTATTATAGTTTACTTCCAGGGGTTACATTTTTAAAAAGTAAAAGCATTCTTCCAGTCTTTATGCATTTCTTTTATTGTAAGACTCACATCATATTGGTATTATTTTAAGTGGTTGCCTGTCCTGGAACTTGAACTCAGGGACTGAGCACTGTTCCTGAGCTTTTATGGTCTACCTCCAGCTTTTGGGTGATTAATTTGGAGATAAGAGTCTCACAGACCTTCCTGTCTAGGCTGGCTTCAAACTAAAATCCTCAGCTCTCAGCCTCCTGAGAAGTATGAGCCAACGATGCCCAGCAGTAGTTGACTATCTTTTGGAAAGATTTAAATAATAAAAACTAATCTTACATTTTTCCCCCCCAGTCCTAGGGCTTGAACTCAGGGCCTGGGCATTATACCTGAGCTTCTTTTGCTTAAGGCTAGCACTCTAGCGCTTGAGCCACAGCACCACTTCCAGCTTTTTCTATTTATATGGTACTGAGGAATTGAACCCAGGGCCTCATGCATGCTAGGCAAGTGCTCTGCCAACTAAGCCACCTTCCCAGCCCCCAAACTTAGATATTCTTTATGTAGTTACCATTTCTAGTACCCTATGTTTCATTTTATAGATTTGTATTTCCAGCTCTTGTTCATTACCTTCTGCCTCAAGGGTCTCTTCCTTTGTTGTTTTGTTTTTGTCGGTTGTAGCACTTGAATTTAGGGCCAGTGACTCATGCCTGTAATTCTAGCTATTTAGGAGGCTGAGATCTGAGGATTGTGGTTCAAAGCTAGCTTGAACAGGAAACTCTGTGAGACTCTTATTTCCAGTCAACCACCAGAAAACTGGAAATGGAGCTGTGACTCAAAGTGGTAGAGCATTAGCCTTGAGCAAAAAAAGATCAGAGAGACAGTGCTCAGGCTCTTACTTAAAGTCCCACAACCGGGGGGAGGGGGGGGGGAAGGAAGTAATGTATTTACAGGACTGAAGGTGTGGTTCAAGCTGTTCCAGTGCCAGCCAAGCGAGTAATAACCTGAGCAAGCATGAGTCCCGGAATTCAAGCCCTGGTACCACCAAAAAAAAAAAAAAAGCTCAAACTGAAAGATCTTTCCTATTTTCTTCCACATAAATTGAGTCTTCCTTGAGGATTCCAGTTCTTTTTTGTTTTTGTTATTTGCAGTTCTAGATCAGACCCAGGATGGCATGCATGCTAGGCAGGAGCTCTACCACCAGACTGCATCCTTGATCTTTCTGTCTGTTTCTCTCTCTCCTTCGTCACTCTCACTTTTTTTTTCTTTTTTTGGGGGGAGGGGGTCCGGTCCTGGGGCCTGAACTCTGGGCCTGGGCACTGTCCCTCAGCTCTTCAGCTCAAGGTTAGTGCTCTACCACTTGAACCACAGCACCACTTCCGGCTTTTTTCTTTTTGCTTATGTGGTGCTGAGGAATCGAACCCAGGGCCTCATGCATGAAGGGCAAGCGCTCTACCACTGAGCAACCTTCCCAGCCCTCACTCTCACTTTTTTGAGGTTTGAATTCAGGGCCTCCCACTTGCTATATAAAATCTTGAGCCATGCCCCCAGTCTCCACCAATTACTTGAAGGGCAAGAAACAGGGAAGGAAAAAGCATTGGACAAATTAGAAAGCAGGGCAAAGCAATTTGGAAGAAAAGATTTGCTTCTAACCACATAAGGGCACAAAAATTGTAGTGTGTCGAAGTCCAGCCTCAGCTTCGTTCATGAAGCCAGCGGTTTTTCCCTGTACCACTACAACTAGACATCTTCAAGCCTGTGACCTCTGTTTTGTGAAATGGTTCTCCAATTAGGAGGTCTAGCCTTTCATTAAATCTGGGCTGGTCTCCTCCTACTTGATTGGCCAGTAGACCTTGGTGGAGTGATTGATGTGTGAATTCTAGAGCCAAAGCTTCAAGACACTGTGCATTTTTTTGCCTTATCTCCTTTGGTATATTCTAATCATCATGTAAGAGTTAGAAATCATGCATGGTCAAAGCTTCTGCTGTGTGAACAAAGCTGGCTTTCGCCATAAGGGAGCTGCCTGATGGACTGCAGGTGGTATAGAAACACCCTAATTGATGATGACAGACTGCTACCCACACAGTTGTAGGTAATAATAACTGGTTGTTGCTTAAAGGTACTAAGTTTGAGGATGGTTTGTCAGGCCACCTGGTCACTAATATCATAGTAGTAAGCTTTGTCTCTTTGCACTCCACTCCTGCATTGACCCTATCTGCCCTCTAGGAAACAATGAACAGATTTGTCATTCCTCAAAATCTTGGCTGGATTTCTACCTTGTTTTGTAGGATCTCAAGCCTTATAATGGCTTGAAAGCATTACTTCTCTGATGCTTTCCTGCCTTGGTGTCACAGTTTGAGCCATTCCTCCAGCCTAGTATTTTTTTCAGATAAGGTCTCATACCTTTTTCTCAGGCCAGCCTTAGATTGTGATCCTTCTATCTGTGTTTCCTGCATAGTTGGCATTGTAGGCTTGAGTTACCCAGCTTGTTCTTTGAGATTATTCTTTGCTCTTAACTCTCATCAGCCTTTTTGCTTGGACTGGCCTCAAATCTCAATCTTCTTACCTCTCCCTCTTAAATAGCTGGGATTAGAGGCATGTTTCACTATGCTTGACCTACAATTTCCTTTATACTTGCCCCCTTTTTCCTCCTTTAGTATTGTGGATTGAACCCAGGGCCACACATACACTAAGCACGCACTCTCACTGAGCTACACCCCATCTTATCTCAAAAAGTAATATGTTCTCTATAAAGGTGTTGTCACCTTCATTTATTTCAGTACTGGGGATTGAACTCAGGGCCTTGCACTAGCAAGGTAAGTGCTTTACCACTTGAGCTCTGCCACTGCCTTATCACTGTAATTTAGTATCTGTTATTTCAGCATTGAAGTGTAGATGCCCATCTGCTGAGGTGTGTGTGCTGCACGTCAGCAGTACTTAAACTTGTGCTGCTTATGTGCTTACAGGAATAGTGTCAGGTGTAATCGTCTTAAAGTTCCAAGTGATGAGGGTATGAAGGGCTCCCTACCCTTCTCTTTTCTCCCCGCCCCGCCCCTACTAGAAGCAACCCACAGCCCTCACTCTCCTTGCTATCCCAGGATACAATGTGCCTCGTAAATTATTTTATCTCTCAGAATTTGTTTTCCTGCTACAATGTGGGCTAATAGTACCTAACTTACAGATTAATGTAGTTTTTTGACAGCACAGATGTTCAGATTTTATTGGGGATGGCAAAAAGATTTAAGAGCCGCTGGCACACTCATTCTTGCCTTTTCTTTATGGCAAGAGTTGGTCTTTTTGTTTGTAAAAGTTTCTTAAGCCAGGTGCTGGTGACTCTCGCTTGTAAAACTCAGGAGGCTGAGATTTGAAGATCAGAGCCTGAAGTGGAGGTGTGGCTCAAGTGGTAGAGCGCATAACCTTGAGTATAAAAGCTAAAGGATGCACTCAAGGCCTGAGTTGAAGCCCAGGACCAGTAGATGCACACAACAAGGTTCCTTAACAGTCCTTAAACGTTTTATTGTCTCTCAAGATCTCCAGTGAGTAACAGGAACACATTCTCTCCTAGTTTTTCCCTAATTGGCTTTATATGAAGATCATTTACAAAAATATACTTATTTTGCTATAAACTGTTGGTAGTGCCAGAAGTGTGTGTATGTGTGTGTTGTCTAAGTAACAGAAGGAAGGAGCTCTCCACAATGTCATTATCTGTGATTTTAAGGAGATTAGTGCTTCATACTATTTCTGTAAGCGTATAAGTAACTTAGAAGGCCAGTAGGTAGGCATTTGGACCTAACTGTTAAAACAACATAAAAAAAATAAAAGTGACTACTATAGTTTCAGAGAAGATTTCTTTTTCTTTTCCTTTCTCTGTCATGGGGCTTGAACTCTGGGCCTGGGCGCTGTCCCTGAGCTCTTCAGCTTAAAGCAAGAGCTCTACCACTTGAGCCACCAGCGCCACTTCCGGTTAGAGATAGAGTCTTTTGGACTTTCCTGCCTGGGCTGGCTTTTCACCATAATCCTCAGATCTCAGCCTCCTAGTAGCTAGGATTACAGGCATGAGCCACCAGCACCCCAAATGGTGATTTCTTTAAGCTAGAGATCTAGAGGTCTTGAAAAAAAAATTTTAATTTTAAATTGTTATAAAAGTGATATACAAAGGGGTTACAGTTTCATTAAGTCAGGTAAAGATTGGGGGAAAAAAAATCTTCCCCTTCTTTCCACCCAGCTTTTTTGGTCTTTTTGTTTCTGGACAAGATCTCACTATACAGCCCCTCATTTCACTATATTTTCTCATCCCTCAAAATCCTTCTGCCTCAGTCTGTGGAGTGCTAGGATTATAGGTGTGAACCATTTTGCCCAGCCTAAAAGTCTGTTTTGAAACACTTTTCGAAGTTCTTTGGCATTTCCCAGTGTTTGGTTATGTTAGTGGGAACTTTGAACCAATGGGGATTGGAATCTTAGGAAGAATTAATTTTGACTAAAGTATCAATTGAGCAACATATGAAAACATGCATGCTTATTAAATATGAAGTCCCCAGAGAAGCTCTTTAAATTTAGCTGTAAGGAATGGTATTATCAGCACTTGGTGGAGATAATACCAAAACCACTAAAGTGTTAGTAGAATTTGTCAGTGGGTGTGAAATTATACTGGTTTATTGGATGTTCCTCAGTTTCTTTTTTCAATGGATAACTAGCAGGCTTCTAACTATTTTTTAGTTTTTAAATTTTAATTATTTTGTCCATCATGGGGCTTGAACTCTGGGCCTGAACACTGTCCCTGATCCTTTTTTGCTCAAGGCTAGTGCTCTACCACTTTGAGCCACAGCTCCACTTCTGTTTTTTTGGTGGTTAATTGGAAATAAGAGTCTCACAGACTTTCTTGCCTGGGCTGGTTTTGAACCACAATCCTCAGATTTCAGCCTCCTGAGTAGCTAAGATTACAGGCGTGAGCCAACAGTGCCTGGCTTCTTCTAAGTATTTTTTAAAAGGAAGGTTTCATGGCCATGTATCATGCACACATATACAGTACTCTCTTAAGGGAAAACTTTCAGACTATGTTTTTCAGCCCTTAAGATTGAATCTTCTAAAACTAAATTGATGGCTACTCCCCTGTTTAGCACCCTCTAGTGGCTTTTAATTTGCTCTCTATGAAGCCCTATTTGTGTGGCTAAGGCTTTAGATGCTGGGCCCACTAGTTCTGACTTCATCTTCCAATGGATGTTCAAGAATGAACAGATTGAAGCAGAAGCTTCAGTCAGACAGGCTGTGTTGCTTTTGATCTGTCAGGCCAGGCAGGATTACACCTGAGTATCCTTCTGCTTCCTGTTCTACTTGGAGTGTTTTTATTTTTTTCAGGAGGAGTTTCTTTATTTTCTATATTCTTCCAAAAGCATTATTTTTATTCCATGACTGCCTTTTTTTTTTTTTTTGTGTCAGTGTGAGGCTTGAACTCTGGGCTTGGGCGCTGTCCCTGCACTCTTCAGCTCAAGGCTGGCGTTCTACTGCTTGCGCCACATAGCACCACTTCTGGTTTTCTAGTGGTTTATTGGAGATGAGTCTCATGGCCTTTCTTGCCCAGGCAAGAACTGTGATCCTCAGATCTCAGCTTCCTTAGTAGCTAGGATTACAGGTGTGAGCCACCGGCACCTGGCTTCCATGAGTGATAAGAAATAACATTAGAATTAGAAAGACTACAAAGAAATGGCAAATGTGGATAATTTCTTATATATATATATACACACACACACACACACACATATATTTTAATTTTTTTAATTTTAATTTTTGTTGGTCGTGGGGCCTGAACTCGGCCTGGGCGCTGTCCCTCAGCTCTTCAGCTCAAGGCTAGTGCTCTACCACTTGAGCCACAGCGCCACTTCCAGCTTTTTCTGTGTATGTGGTACTGAGGAATCAAACCCAGAGTTTTATGCATGCTAGACAAGCACTACCACTAAGCCATATTCCCAACCCCTGTTCAATTATTTTTAGCAACAGCATTATAGGACTCTAATACCCTGATTTTTCAAGAAATAAACTCTTTAAATATAGGCCTGTGGGCTGGAAATGTGGCTTAGTGGTAGAGTGCTTGCCTATCATGTGTGAAGCCCTGGGTTCAACTCCTCAGTACCACATACACAGAAAAAGCCAGAAGTGGTGCTGTGGCTCAAGTGGTAGAGGGCTAGCTTTGAGCAAAAGAAGCTCAGGGATAATGCCGAAGCCCAGTGCTCAAGCTCCAAGACTGGCAAAAAAAAAAAAAATAGGCCTGTGTCCAGCTACAAAATTTTCCCCGAGCTTTGATCATAGTTACCATAGTTATCTTTTTGGAGTGGGGAGGATTGCTTCTAATGGCATGATATGCAAAACATTCAAGTTTTTCCTGGTTAATCCCAATGCAAAATGTTAAGAACTATTAATGAAAAATCCATGAGTTATCAAGTGTACAACACTAATTACCATTCAGCTGCTAGTATTCTGTTTTTAACTTAGTTCTCCCAAAGAAAATTCTTAAATTGAATCTTTAGCAGAATGAACCTTATATATAGCCCTAAGCAAAACAAAGGCTTTTGTTTACACAATCCTTAAGATTTTACTGTTCCTAATATTCCAAACCATAATTACCATATTAACTTTGTCATGTATAATTGTATGCAAGTCTGCCAAGCAGTAGTATACCACAAGACCCTGAGTTTAGGAAAAACATGATCTGTTACCCCAATTTAACAACAAATCTAACTTTTGCTAGTTGCCAGTGTATGGTTTTAATCTAAGCCGTGACAGTACAGGAGGTGGAGACATATCTCAATATCTCATCTTGGTTTTCCCAAGTTGTCAGAGGTGTTCTTCACAGTTTTGCTTTGCCTGCCTGAAGTTGAAGACTCTGTAATTTCATTGCCAAGCCCATGTTGCCACTGATTTTTAGTTTACCTTGCAAGAAGGCTGACTGAGGATTCATTTTCCCAGTCATCAAAGCCAGCAAGTGTGAGTTGGCCATGGTGATTGTGCAGTCAGCCTTCTTATCTGAGTTCAGAAGCACTGATCCTTTGCTGTTCTTTTTTTTTTTTTTTTTGCCAGTCCTTGGGCTTGAACTCAGGGCCTGGGCACAGTCTCTGAGCCTCTCTGTGTTCATAGCTAGCACTCTACCACTTGAGCCACAATGCCCCTTCTACCCTTTTCTGTTTATGTGGTACTGAGGAATAAAACCCAGGGCTTCATCACGCTAGGCAAGCACTACCACTAAGCCACATTCCCAGCCCCCTCTGCTGTTCTTTACATCCACTACCCAAGTGGCTCCTTTATACCCAGGGACATCCTTTACCCTGAAGACAAAAATGCCACCAATTTTCTTCACAAACTGTTCACCTTCCTCTTCAAGCTTTCTTCTAAATCTTCTTGAGGATATGGTCTGCCTTGAACCCCCTGCCTGCAGAGCTGGTGGGTGCAGCCTCGATCTGATGTGTTCTGGCAGCCTCAGGGAAGCCCATCCTGTAGAGGGTGACACCAGGACAAGGCCCCTGCAGTGCTTTTAGCCATGATTTCCACATAGCTAGCTAGCTCTCCTGGTTTGTTTATATTGTTGCTCTTTTCCCCCACTGGTCCTGGGGCTTGAACTTTGAGCCTGGGCGCTGTCCTTGTGTTTCTTTTTGCTCAAGGCTAGTGCTCTACCACTTGAACCACAGCTCCACTTATGGCTTTTTTGGGTGATTAATTGGAGATAAGAGTTTCACAGACTTTCCTGCCCTGCTGGCTTCAAACCAGGACTCTAATTTCAGCTTCCTGAGTAGCTCGGATTACAACCACGACATTTTGATTTTTTTAGTCTAGGCTGAGCTGGGAGCTGGTGTCTGTAATCCTAACTAGTCAGCTGAGGATTATGGCTCAAACTGGGCAGGAAAGTCTATGAGACTTTAATCTTCAACTAACAAAAAGTAGTGGCATGGTTCAAGTGGTAGAGCTCCAGCCTTGAATGGAGCAGTCAGCATGAGGCCCTGAGTTTCAGTCAAATGATGGATATCAGCACCAAAAAATATAAAAAAGACTCCAGGCCTATTTTGTAGAGTTTCCTTCAGTTTGGTTTATCTGAAGTTTCCTCAGATTCTAATCATTCCTGATTAGATGCATCAAGAGTGCCACAGAAGTGCCACAGAAGTGCCCTTTTGGTCACTTCTGTGAAGTTACAGTTCTTGTTTCGTATTCTGGTAGAATCACTGATACACCGTATAGATTGGCCTTCGAGGAAGAACTTCCTGCTTCATTGTGACAAATGTGTTCTATGGCCAGCTTGCAGCTGCCAAGCTCTTTGAGCATGACTCACCTCACCCAAGGTCAACACCCTTCCTGATTTGGCCTGCAGGGCTCCCAGCTTGAGTGAGATGGAGCTAGATTTCTCCCCCAAGTGTCCTGCCAGCCTGCATTGCACTTAGATTTCCCCTCCTTTCCAGTCACATGTTTTTCCTAGTAAATATACTATACCTCAGTGCCTCAGCAGGATTCCAGAAGACAACTTCAGATTTCTTATGAGGAAACACTGTCAAACACTAAATAATCTGTCCCTTCTTACTATTACTTAACTGTGCTTGGGGGGAAGGAGAAGGGAAACCAAGACTTAAACTCAGGGCCTGGGTGCTTCCCCTTAGTTTTTTCTCTCCAATCTGGTGCTCTCCACTTCTAGCTCTTTGGTGGTTAATTGGAAATAAAGAGTTTCATGGGCTTTTTTGCTGGCTTCCAACCATGATCCTCAGATCGCAGTCTCCTGAGTAGCTAGGATTAGAGGCATGAGCCACCATCACACCACCATGTAACTCTTTTTAGCATACTTTGAGGATTTGTACTTGAAACAGTTTACTGTGCTATTTGCCAAATGGTGATTTTTTTCCCCCTAATTCCATCATTTCCTCTACATGTATTAGAACCCTATGGCATGGAATAGTTAGTCCTTCTAGTTATTGATTCACTTGTTAACATATACATACAAAGTAGATTTTATTATATGGATAATAACCTAGTGGTTATTCTGTTATTCAAATTGGCCAAGATTTGGCCAATAGCAAACCCCTCCTTCTGGTTTTTGTAGGTGTTTGGCAGGTCTTCCTCATTTTATAATATTTTTTTGTGCTGGTACTGAGACTACAGGGCCTTGAACTCAGGGCTTGGGTGTGCTGTCCCTTAGCTTTTGTTGTTGGTGGTGGTGGTAGTGGTGGTGGTGGTGGTTATGGGGCTTGAACTCTGGGTCTGGGTGCTGTCCCTCAGCTTTTTAGCTCAAGGAGAATACTCTACAGCTTGATCCACAGTGCCACTTCCAGTTTCCTAGTGGTTTATTGGAGATAAGAGTCTCATGGACTTTCCTGCCCGGGCTGGCTTTGAACCTCGATCCTCAGATCTCAGCCTTCTGAGTAGCTAAGATTGTAGGCATGAGCCACCAGTACCTTGGCTTCCCTTGGCTTTTTTTGTTCAAGGTTGGCCTTTTATCACTTGAACCACAGTTCCACTTTTGTTTTTTTTGTGGGATTAATTGGAGATAAGAATCTCAGAGACTTTACTACAGTGATCTTCAGATATCAGTCTCCTGGGTAGTTAGGATTGCATGCATGAGCCACCAGCGCCCAGCTATAAAACTTGCTTTCATCCATCACAATATTTTTCAGGGTCGTCTGGGTGGTTTTTCTTTATTTGCCATTTCAAAATGCTTATATTTGAATTTTTAAAAAAACAAAAACATTAAAGTACCAGAAGGAAATATGTGTTGCTGCACCCTAGTGGCTCACGCCTGTAATCCTAGCTACTCAGGAGGCTGAAATCTGAGGATCACAGTTCAAAGCCAGCCCAGGCAGGAAAGTCCATGAGACCCTTATCTCCAATAAACCACTAGAAAACCAGAAGTGGCGCTGTGGCTCAACAGTAGAGTGCTAGCCTTGAGCTGAAGAGCTCAGGGACAGCGCTCAGGCCCAGAGTTCAAGCCCTATGACCAATCCCTCCCCCCCCAAAAAAAAAGTGTGTGAATGATTATCAAATTTGTGTGAAGACAGCAATCAAAGGTTCAAGCTCCAAAGTTCAATATTTTTAATCCCAATAGAAAGAAATGGATATATAATGTAAAAATTCACAGAGAGAAAATGAAAATGGCCCACTAACATATGAAGAGATGCTTATTCTCATTTGTAAATACAAAGTAAAATTAAAACTAAAAGCTTAAAAACACTCAATTGGGTAGACTAAAGAAAAACAGGCTGTCTCATGCATTTTCACTTCAGGATTTATTTTTTTATTTGCTGATTAATTGGAGATAATGGTCTTAAGGATTTTTCTGCTGGGACTGGCTTCAAACCTTGATCTTCAGATCTCAGCCTCCTGAGTAGCTAGGATTATAGGCATGAGCCACCAGCACCTGTCAGATTGGCAAAGACTTTTAACTAGGACATACCACATGAATCATAAAGAAAAATGGAGGTGAGAACTGGTGGCTCATACCTGTAATCCTAGCTACTAAGATCTAAGGGTCAGTGTTAAAAGCCAGTCCAGGCGGGAAAGTCTGTCAGAGACTGTTCTCCAATTAACAGCTAAGAAGCCAGTGGTGGAGGTATGACTCAAGTGGTAGAGTGCAAGTAAGAACACAAAGCTGTTGAGTTCAAACCCCAGTATTGGCACATGTACACACACAAAATGTTCTGTGTGTACATCACCCAGTGCAGTTGTTGCGGAAAAGCTCTCAGTCCTGTGTTACAATCAGTTGTGTTAAAACTTTGCATCCTAAGCATTCATGGGTTTTCCTCGTGCTGGTCTTGGAACCTTATCAGCAGATAACAAAGGTTTATTGTACCAGTAAAAAGGAGAACTAGAATGCATAAACTCGTAACTCAGTGATACAAGAAGCACATGCGCGCCCGCTCTCTCTCTCTCTCTCTCTCTCTCTGTCTTGTGCATGTGCGCGCGTACACACACACACACACGTGTCAACCAGCGTTGAAGGTATAGCTCAAGTAGTAGATTGCTTGCTTAGTAGTACCCATTAGGCCCTGGGTTTTCTTAAGAAAAACAAGGTGCCAAGTGTGTGTGTATACCCATACTATGAATAGAACGAAGTTGTGGTGCTCTGCAGAATAGGGTAACGTATAACAATCTTATATATTTCATGAAGAGCTAGAAAACAGAAATAGGAGTTTAAAGACTGTATGCATAAAGAAATCACATATAAGGGCAGAGAAATGCTAATTACACTGATGAATGCATGTTTTGAAATAACACATATCACCTAAATAGGAGTGGTATTATGTGTTCATTTTTAACATTTAATTTGAGTATAGCTTTTACAAAGAGATTGGATAAAGTACATTACAGGCTAATAAGTTAGTTTTGAGAGAGTAGTAGTATTTTCTTGCAATTATCACTGTTAATTCACTTTTATAACATTGATCTAAACAATAATTTGAGTAATTGTACTGTTAATAAGAATTTAGGGGTGAAGGCATGGCTTAGTGGTAGAGCACCTTACTACAAACACCAGTATCATATGTGTGCACACATACACATATCTTAGTAGCCAGGCACTGGTGGCTTGTTTCTGTGATTAACTACTCAGAGGGTTGAAATTTGTTGAGTGCCGGTCCTGGGCCTTGAACTCAGGGCCTGTTGACTGTCCCTGAGCTTTTTTGCGCAAGGCTAGCACTCTGCCACTTGAACCATGGTTTTTTTGGTGGGTACTTAAAGGTAAGAGTCTCATGGTGTTTCCTTCCTGAGTTGGTTTTGAACTGCAGTCCTCATTTCAGCCTCCTAAGTAGCTAGGATTATAGGTACAAGCTACCAGTGCCCAGGCAAGAAAAGAGCAAGAGATTCTGTTTCTAAGTAACCGGCAACAAGCTGGGATGGAGGCATGGCTCCAACTATGAGTAAACTCAAGAAGAGGGAGAGGGCCGGGCGCTGGTGGCTCACGCCTGTAATCCTAGCTACTCAGGAGGCTGAGATCTGAGGATCATGGTTCAAAGCCAGCCTGGGCAGGAGAGACTGTGAGACTCCTATCTCCAATAAACCAC
>NW_012267217.1:29304551-29319560 GCF_000151885.1 Dipodomys ordii | reverse complement strand
GGGGGGGAGGGGGGAGGCTGGGAAGGGATGTGAAGGGTAAAAAAAAAAAGATATCTGTTCTGAAGAATACAGGGTAGCGTTATTTAAATTTGCCCATCATAATTGGCGATTTACTTTCACTTACCATTTACTTCATGATTTACTTTCATTTACTATTGTTGGATTTAATATTCAGTCTTGATTGTTCTAAAAAAATTCAAGTTGTTTAAAATGAACATTTAGGGAAAACTTAAAATACAAGTTGGCTGGGCATAGTGGCAGTGCACACCTGTTAGCACTAAGGAGGCTGAATGAGTTTGAATCTAGTTTGGGCTACATAGTGAGTTCACGGCTAAATAAATAAATAAGAAACAACCCAGAGACTTGAAACAACCTCAGGAACTTGTCAAATCTCAGCTTAGGTAGTCTTTAGTTACAGACCAGACTGATAATCCCTTAAAAATAGGGACAGAATATTTTCTCATATCTATTAATGTCAGTATGCAAGTAAAAGAATTATACGTATTTGATGTTTTAATGAGTCTTAATTTTTTTTAATTGGATCTGGTCACCTGACCCAGATAATGTATTTTTTATGTAATGCTTTTTCCTGTTGTCACTTGGACTCATTGAAATGTTATTTGTTTTTATTTGCCAGGAAAGACCGTTGTTTACCTTGTGGCTTTCCATCTGTTCTTTGTTATGTTTGTATGGTCCTATGGGATGACAATATTCACAACTCCCGCTACCCCCTCCAAAGAGGTAAAGTCAATGTTGGTTAATTGACAAATGCTTTAACTGATGATGGAAATGTTTTCCCTTGTGTTACCTAGTTAAGACTTTATATAATATATTTGTTTTGTTTCCATTCATAAAATTGTTTACTAACTGTATTTTGAATGTGAGTCATAGCCTATTTTCAGATACACAATTCACTGGTTTACTGTAGTAAAAAGTTCAGTTGTACTAATATCTCTGACTCTCTCTATATTAAAAAAATATATATATACTCAGGGCCTGGATGTTGTCCCTTAGCTTTTTCATTAGAGGCTGGCACTCTGCCACTTGAGTCACAGCTCTACTTTCAGCTTTTTGCTGATTAATTGGAGATTAATTCTGCCCACGCTGGCTTCAAACCACAGTCCTCAGATCTCAGCCTCCCAAGAACTACAGGCATGTGCCACCATCACCTGTTTATTTCCTTAAATTAAAAACATACTCTTTATTTCTGAGGTAAAAGTCCTAAGGGACACATTGAGTTATGGAAGTAATGTATTTTTGGAAACCCTCTTAGTATATTTTCTTAGGCAAGAACAAATACACTACAACTAAAAAAAGTGGTGGTAAAAAATTGTTCAGGTCATTGCTTCCTACATCTTACTGTGATTAGTTTGTTGGGTTTTTTTCCCCCCTATATAACTAGATAATCAAAATTAGAATCCTTGGCCATGTGTGGTTGACTACATCTATAATAAACATTTACCTGTAGGTAATTGGCGGTCATCTCGAGCAAAAAACATGAGACCCTATCTAAAAACTAACTAGAAAAAAGGCTGTCTAGCAAGCAATCTCAAGACCCTAATTTCACTCTTCAGTACCACCAGAGAGAGAGAGAGAAAGGTGAGGGAAGAAGGTAGAGAGAGGCTGAATGAGAAGGCTGGAGGAGGAAACGAGAAGCAGAAGAGGGAGAGAAAAGAGGAGGGGTGAAGAAAGAAGTGGAGGGAGAGAGAGAAAGAAGGAAGGTGTAAGAAGAATGAAGGAAAAAAGGGAAGGGGAGGGGAAAAAGGAGAGGAAATGAAAGATTCACTGAGTAAGGCATGGTGGCACATGCCTATAATCCTAGCGTTTGGATGGCTGAGGCAGGAAGATCCTGAGTGTGTTACATGGGTGGATTTTGTTTCAAACTCCTCCCTTAGAGGAAAAAAAAAATTTTTTTTGGTGGGGGTCCGGTCATAGGGCCTGAACTCTGGGCCTGGGTGCTGTCCTTCAGCTCTTCAGCTCAAGGCTAGCGCTCTTACCACTTGAGCCACAGCACCACTTCCGGCTTTTTTCTTTTTGCTTATGTGGTGCTGGGGAATCGAACCCAGGGCCTCAGGCATATAAGGCAAGCGCTCTACCACTGAGCCACCTTCCCAGCCCAGGAAAAAAAATTTTTAAAAATATTCCCTAGAATTAAACTAATCTGGATTTTATTTTCTACTCTAACACATTATGTGATCTCTCTGAGATTATTTTTTAATCACAAAATGGAGCTAAATTAGATTTATCCCAGTGAAATATTAGATAATGATGGTAATTGTTTCCCTTCATGTTGAAGATATTTATCATATGGTAAAAAAAATCAGCTTCCATTGAACACTTTGTTAAACACACATGTAAAAAGAATACATGCTATAAATTTCCATTTGATAAGATTTCACAAGCTAAATACACCTTTTAACTACTGCTAGGCACAGTTTCAGGAAACTGATCATTCCCAGCCCCCTCAGTCCCCTCAAGCTTCCTTCTGGTCATCCATATCATGGAAATCACTCTTCAGCCTTTCACCAGCAAGGGTTGATTTTTGTCTAGTTTTCTCTTCAGTACGAATCATCATGAAGTAATACATGTAGTAGCCATTGTCTGTATGCTTGTGCAGCTTGCATTCTGTTTGTGAGATTCACTTGTGTGGCTGTAGGTAGTGGTAGATCGTTCATTTTCATTATCATATAGGATTCTTTGGTGGCATATAATACAGTTTATTTACCAGAGCTACTGTTAGTAGTCTGTTTGGAAGAATCATGAAAAATAGGCTTTCTGAAACATCTTGGGGAATGTATGTGTGGTTCTTTTGTGAAGACCCCTAAGACTAAAGCATCATGTACAAAGAGCAGAACATATCATATGTGCTATGTATAATAAACATCAGTAGATAAATTCCTTGCCCATTGTGTACCTTTTGAATATTTTTATTTAACAAAAAAAAAAGTAAACCATAAAGCCAAAAACTTGGTGGCTCACGCCTGTGATCCTAGCTACTCAAAAGGCTGAGATCTGAGGATCACGGTTCAAAGCTAGCCTAGGCAGGAAAGTCCATGAGACTCTTATCTCCAATAAACCACTCAGAAAAGTGGCACTGTGGCTCAAGTGGTAGAGTGTTAGCCTTGATCTGAAGAGCTGAGGACAATACCCAGGCTCAGAGTTCCAAGTCCTAGGTCTGATCAAAAAAAAAAAAAAAAGGCTAAGATCTAAGGATTGCAATTTGAAGCCAGCTCAGGCAGGAAACGCTGTAAGACTTATTTCCAACTAAGCATCAAAAATAAAAGTCAAAAGTAGAGCTTCCCAAGTGGTAGAGCACCAGCTTTGAGCATAAAAGCTCAAGGACAGTACCCAGGCTCTGAGTTCAGGCCTCAGGACTGGCAACACACACAGAAAAGTAAATCTCCTAAAGGTTTCTTCAACCATATTCATGAGATCTTGATAATAGCCCTTAAAGTTATGCTATAAACTACTTAATTTCTCAGTTCATGGTGGGTGTTTAATAAATGTTGAATGAAATAAACTATTAATCTCTTGGTTTTGTTTTGTTTTTTATCAGTCATGGGGCTGGACGCTGTCCCTGAGCTCTTCAGCTCAAGGCTAGTGCTCTACCACTCGAGCCATAGTGCCACTTCCAGCTTTTTCTGCTTATGTGGTGCTAAGGAATCAAACCCAGGGCCTCATGCATGCAAGGCAAGCACTGTACCACTGAGCCACCTTCCCAGCCCCAACTATTAATCTCTTAACATTGCAAAGGACCTAATTTTATTATAGTAATTCCTAGTAATAATGACTGTTGAAAACATTGTAAAAGGAGCCTAATTGATGTTTCAGTAGCATCATCTGAACATTGAATTTTAAGATAGTAGTGCAACTGTGTTTCAAGTGTTTTAGTGAATTACGCTATAGTCTTGAGCAAAAAACAAAAACAAAAACGCAGGGACATGGGCTGGAAAGGTGGCTCAGTGGTAGAGTGCTTGCCTCGCATGCATGAGGCCTTGGGTTCAATTCCTCAGCAACACATAAGCAGAAAAAGCCGGAAGTGGCGCTGTGGCTCACGTGGTAGAAAGCTAGCCTTGAGCAAAAAAAGCTCAAGGACATCACCCAGACCCTGACTTCAAGCACTAAGACTGGCAAACAAACACCCCCCCACACACACACGCACACACGCACGCACGCACGCGCACACACTCACTCCTAAGAAATTCTGACTGGAAGTTTCAAGTGCTTAAGGAGCACTTTGTTTTTCTACCTGCTGACTCAAATACCAAAACATCCAATACATTTGCTGCCCCAATCACTGCTAACAGCTTAACAATGTTGTTTATTTTGTTATATGATAAGAGCCGGATTCAGAAAATTATGACACCCAAAAGATTAGGGAATTGTCAAAGATTACAGAATTACTAGTAGAGCTGCTATTAAGATGTTGGCCTTCTGTATTCTTGCGTAGTACTTTTTTTTGTTTTTGTTTTTTGGGTCAGTCATGGGGCTTGAACTCTGGGCCTGGGCTCTGTCCCTGAGCACTTTAGACCAAGGCAAGCACTCTACCACTTGAGCCACAGTGCCACTGCCAGTTTTCTGATGGTTAATTGAAGATAAAAGTCTCAGGAACATTCTTACCCAGGCTGACTTTGAACTGTAATCCTCAGGTCTCAGCCTCCTGAGTAGCTAGGATTATAGGTGTGAGCCACCAGCACCCAGCTCCTAGTACATTTTTCTATGTATTGCTAACATCTCTTCTTGCCTTCCCATATTAGTAGTATAGCCTGAGTTCAAGTGTACTTTAGGAAGTAAAAGACCTTCCATCCCAAATAACCAGCCCAGTCAGAGAGATTTTAAAGAAGTCTTAGAAGGGGAAGTTGGGGGGGGGGGGGGGAAGGGGAAACAAAGGAGGAGGCTACAATGCTTGATAAAAAATGTACTCATTATTTTGCCCATGTAATTGTAACCCCTCTATACAGTATTTTCACAATAGAAAAAAAATATATATATAAAAAGAAGTCTTGGGGCTGGGAAGGTAGCTCAGTGGTAGAGCACTTGCCTTGCATGCATGAAGCCGTGGGGTTCGATTCCTCAGCACTACATAAGCAAAAAGAAAAAAGCCGGAAGTGGTGCTGTAGCTCAAGTGGTAGTACGCTAGCCTTGAGCTGAAGAGCTGAGGGACAGCGCCCAGGCCCAGAGTTCAGGCCCCACGACCGGACCCCCCCATCCCCACCCAAAAAAAAGAGGTAGTAGTGTACTAACAGAACAAGCCAACCCAGTAGTTTTGAGGCTCAGACTTCAAACCCTGATAATACCCCTCCCGCCCCCATGGTGTTTATTTCTCCAGGGTACATTTACATGGATTGATAATTAAGTGCATATACAATGATTGGTCACAATTGGTGTCTACTGGAAAAAGATGAACTAGTTTCTTTTTCTTCATGGTGTTTTACATATAGATAGATATGTAATTATCTCATCAGATTTTCTTAAGGAGCTTGCTTTTTTAAAAAATTTTAGCCAGGATTTATTTTAGTAAAACAGGATTATGAAGTAAGGAGAAATGTCAGAGAGAAATATTTCTTGTTCCTCTCATAGGAAATAGGAGTTAAAGACTGTAAGGGGCTCATTTTAATATGAATCTCTATCTTCTACCTATTATTCTCTCCCAACTCACCTTTTATATTTAAAAATTTCAAGTATTATTCCTAGTAAGCCATCATTTGGAAATTCTGGTTTGAATTGGTTTATTATGTGTCAACACTGAGTAATAAATCCAGAACTTGCTAAGAATGAGGAGCAAGTCCAACATAAAAAGGTTCCAGGTGTGGTGGTATAGGCCTATAATCCCAGTTCTTCTGGAGGCTGTAGGGAGGAGAATCACGGTCTGAGGCCAGCTGGGGCAAAAACAGGATACCTTACCCAAAAAGCAAACTGCAAGTAAAAGGCTGAGAGTGTGGCTCAAGCAGGCCCCAAGTTCAACCCCCTGTATCAAAATGTAAAGCAGGGAAGAAAGGGAAAGGGAGAAGGTTAGGAGAAACTTAACCCAAACAGCTGATATTCAGAGACCAAGCCATGAAGTCATGTTTATTAGCTCTGAACTCATGCTCTTTCCTCTGTACCACTTTTTTGTCGGTTGTGGGACTTGAACTCTGGGCCTGCATGTTCTCTCAGCTCTTCAGCTCAAGGCTTAGCACTCTACCACTTGAGCCACAGTGCCACTCCCGCTTTTCTGGTGGTTTATTGGAGATAAGAGTGTCACAGACTTTGCTGCCAGGCTGGCTTTGAAATGCGATTCTCAGATCTCAGCCTCCTGAGTAGCCAGGATTACAGGCATGAGCCACCAGCGCCCAGCTTCTGTACCACTTGTTTCACTGAGGTTCATGACTGAAACAGCACTTTCCTTTCTCAGAGTTAGCCTTTTGATGAGGGGAATCTGTGAGTGACTAAGCTGTTCATTTAAGTATAGGAATTTGTTTTAAAGTATATATTACACACTTCATTAATTGATTTAAACAATAGACAATAATGTCAGTTGTGTTTTACTTATGAACTCTTTTTTTTTTTTTTTTCAGTCGTGGGGCTTGAACTCTGGGCCTGGACACTATCCCTCAGCTCTTCAGCTCAATGGCTAGCACTCTACCACTTGAGCCACAGCGCCACTTTGGCCTTTCCTGCTTATGTGGGTGCTCAGGAATCGAACCCAGGGCCTGATGCATGAGAGGAAAGCATTCTACCACTGAGCCACCTTTCCAGCTCCTACATATGAACTCATTTAAAACATAATGTGACTTAGAGGTAGAATGCTTGCCTATCATGTATGAAACCCTGGGTTGGATTCCTCAGTACCACATAAACAGAAAAAGCCAGAAGTGGTACTATGGCTCAAGTGGTAGAGTTGCTGGCCTTGAGTAAAAGAAGCTTAGGGACAGTGCCCAGGCTCTGAGTTCAAGCTTCAGGACTGGCAACAAAAAACAGACAAAAAACAAACCCCCTATGAAGTAGGTACCATAGTGCCTATTTTGCATATGAAGAAACTAAGGCACTATTCTGGGACATGAAGGTCCATTGTATGAGAACCAGCCTAAGGCATGGTGACCAGAGAGAAGAGGCAACACAGATCCAGAAGAGCACCACGTGCCGTTTATTGAAAGACTTACTAACAGAAACTTGGTCCTGCTTAGCAGGAAGATCAAGTGGATCCCCGATGGGTCTACATGTTTAGACCAAAATGACATCATTTAACCCAGAAAGTACCTGATTATTCTCTGTCAAGAATCAGGCACCAGGCATTATGTAAAGCTGAACATACTGCTTCAATGACTTTGTCGACTCCTAGAGTGTGGGCAGCTATGCAGAGAAAACCAGCTAGGATTACTCTGGTACAGTCATGGCAGCCATAACTCCCCATAACTCCCAGTGGCTGCAGTCATGTCAGGGTGAATCTATTTAGACACAGAGAAAGTTGAGTTACTTGTTCAATGTCATATGGGCCATATGTGAGAAAGAGATTTCAATCCAGAACCCACTGGGCTTTTCAGCTCCAGAGGGAAATAGGGTGATGGGCAACTTGTAAATCAAGACAGTTTATGGGCTCGAGGCTTATCTCAAGTGATGGAAAAGCCCTGAATCAAGACATTAGCATGCACAATGAGAAAAAAAATTTTAGGAGATAATCTGATTGACTTTAAAATGCACTTAATACTAAGATTTTACAGTGCAGTTTTTCTGTTACGGCTACAGTACAAATTACTTGAACTTTCTAAGGCTTTCATTCTTCATTTCAAAATGAGAATAAGCGGGCATTAGTGGCTCATGCCTGTAATCCTAGCTACTCAGGAGGCTGAGCTCTGAGAATTGTGGTTCAAAGCCAGCCCTCTCGGGCTGAGCACTGGTGGCTCACACCTGTAATTCTCGCTACTCAGGAGGCTGAGATCTGAGGATCGAGGTTCAGTGCCAGCTGGAACAGGCACCTCAGTGAGATTTTTATCTCCACCAGAAAACCAGAAATGGTGTTGTGGTTCAAGTGGTAGAGCGCTAGCCTTGAGCTGAAAGCTTAGGGACAGCATCCAGGCCCAGAGTTCAAGCCCCATGACCGACAAAAACAGACAAACAAAAAACAGGAAGTGCAGCTGTGATTCAAGTGTAAAGCATTAGTCTTCAATGAAAAACTCAGTGACAGTACCCAGCACTATCATATACATAATTAATACATACATATACATACCTAAATTAAGAATGTCATTATATCTGGTTTGGTAGACATATTAAATTTTTTTTTTGGTTGGTCGTGGGGCTTGAACTCTGGGCCTGGGCACTATCCCTCAGCTCTTCCGCTCAAGGTGAGCGCTCTAGTGCTTGAGCCACAGCACCACTTCCAGTTTTCTAGTGGTTTACTGGAGATAAGAGTTTCGTGGACTTTCCTGCCCAGGCTGGCTTTAAATTCTGATCCTCAAATCTCAACCTCCTGATTAGCTAGGATTACAGACGTGAGCCACCGGTGCCCTGCAGCATATTAAATTAGATGGTATAAATGTGAACATCTTGGCATGTATAAACTTTTCAACAAATTTTATTTCCTGTACTTTAAGTATATGATAGCTAAGTTAAAACAATCTGTTTATTTTTTTAGGATTTTTTTAGTGTACCTTAATTGTACGGAGGCAGGCTCATTGTGACATTCTCATACATACATACAATGTATCCTCTCCATCCACCTACTCTCTCTACGGCTCTCCTTTATCTCCCACGCACCCTTCTTAAAACCCTTTCAACTGCTTCATTGTTCTGTTTTCATACGTGTGTATAAAGTTTTCCCACTGTCTTCATTCACCCCTCCCACCTCCTGCTGGACCTGTCCCCCGAACAGAGCATGTTTTACTCTTGTCATTCATTATTTTTGCTGCATATTAATAATATGTTCACATTTCTCAGGTTCTCTTCTATCATGACTTTTTGTTTTGTGAACTTCCCCAATGCATTTTGGTTGTTCATCTTGTTAAATTAAAGCTAGGTGCTGGTGGCTCATGTCTGCAATCCTAACTACTCAGGAGGCTGAGTTCTGAGTATTTCAGTTCAAAGCCAGCCTGGACAGGAAAGTTCATGAGATTTCTTATCTCCAGTTAAACACCAGAAAACCAGAAGTAGCACTTTAGCTCAAAGTGGCAGAGTGCTAGTCTTGAGCAAAAAGAGCTCAGGGTCAGTGCCCAGGCCCTGAGTTCAAGCTCCATGACTGACCAAAAGAAAAATAGAACAAGAAAATTGTTGGAATTGTTTTCGGAAGTAGGTAATGTAAGGGAGTATAATGGAGGAGGGGGTGAGACTGATTGGAACACATTATATACATGTGTTTAAATGCCACAGTGACACCCCCCCAGGTATAACAAATGTGTGCTAATAAAACTGTTTAATTGTCCATTGACCACAGTTGTTTATTTTAAAAATTAAGCCTTACCATCAAAATACTTCAATTTGTACATCCTTCAGCATCTTCTTTTACCTCTTTCATGTAGCTATCAGATACTGTGAAAAATGTCAATTGATTAAACCTGATCGGGCGCATCACTGCTCTGCATGTGAC
The DNA here is from genome assembly GCF_000151885.1 of Dipodomys ordii. Classification (NCBI taxonomy): domain Eukaryota; kingdom Metazoa; phylum Chordata; class Mammalia; order Rodentia; family Heteromyidae; genus Dipodomys; species Dipodomys ordii. The sequence continues at coordinate 29,309,998 of NW_012267217.1, read as the reverse complement.
ACGTAAGTGTTACTCCTTTGCTCTCATTTAAGCCCAACACTGGAAATCAGTGATGGGGAAAAGAGAGGAGAAATTGACATTTTATGCTCTATATAAGCTTAAAGGAAAAAGCAAACTGAAGAAAAATATTTAGCAAAAGTATTTTGTCCTCTTCTATTTGCTGTGGATAAATAGCTAGCAAAAAACATTTATGCAAGCCAAAATATATGCAAAATATATATGATAAGTTTTCTACTGGTGGACAGAATTTTCCTTAAGTATGCTTTCTGTTTTTATACTTAATATGATATTGACAAGGTAATAATTATAACCCTCTTCAGAAAGGTAACTTTTTTATTAAAAAGACTTTAATGATGGTTTGCTTGCTTGTTTTACTTTTTTTTTTGGTCGTGGGGCTTGAACTCTGGGCTTGGGTGCTGTCCCTCAGCTCTTCAGCTCAAGGCTAGCACTCTACCACTTGAGCCACAGCGCCACTTCCAGTTTTCTAGTGATTTATTGGAGATAAGAGTCTCATGGACTTTCCTGCCCCGGCTGGCTTTGAACCGTGATGCTCAGATCTCAGCCTCTTGAGTAGCTAGGATGACAGGCGTGAGCCACTGTTATTTTTATGTATGTATCTACTTGTTTATGTAACTATTGTGTCCTACCAGTGGGGCTTGCATACAGCCTAAGTGCTGTCCCTTTGGTTTTTGCTCAAGGCTGGCATTCACGCTCTTGAACCGCAGCTCCACTTCTGGTTCTTTTTTCTTCGCAGCTAATTGAAAATAAGAATGGCACAGACTTTCTTACCTAGATTGATTTGAACTTCAGTCCTCAGCTCTCAGCCTTCTGAGCAGTTAGAATTACAGATGTGAGCCACCAGCTCCTGACTCAATTCTTATTACTGATACTGATATTAAAATCTAAAAGTTAATAAAGTAATTTTGGAGGTTTTCCTTCAGTTTTTTTTAACTAGAAAAAGGTAAAATAATTTACCTCTGTGGCATATATAGGAAAGTGAGTGTATCAAAGAAAAGACTGCTTGGAACCTCAATTAATCATTGCTCTTGAAGTAAACAAGGGCTTTAAGGTTCACATTTGTTATATATTACTTGAGTTGACTTATAGGTAACTTTATGCAATTGTAAAGTTACTATTAAGGAGGCAAATATGAGTGTTTGGTTTTTGTTTTTTGATCATGGGACTTGAAGTCTGGGCCTGGGCGCTGTCTCTGAGTTCTTCAGCTTGAGGCGAGCACTCTACCACTTGAGCCACAGCACCACTTCTAGTTTTCTGATGGTTAATTATAGATAAGAGTCTCATGGATTTTTCTGCTCAGCCAGCTTTGAACCATGATCCTCAGATGTCAGCCTCCTGAGTAGCTAGGATTGCAGGCATGAGCCACCAGCACCCAGCTGGTATAGTATTGCTTATAAGTAGTGTAAATTTGTATTGGCAAATATGGAAAGAACCATTTTTAGTCCCATCAGTGTTGCTGTTTTAGAATATTCACTTCTAGGGGCTGGGAAGGTGGCTCAGTGGTAGAGCACTTGCCTTGCATGCATGAAGCCGTGGGTTCGATTCCTCAGCACCACATAAGCAAAAAGAAAAAAGCCGGAAGTGGTGCTGTAGCTCAAGTGGTAGTACGCTAGCCTTGAGCTGAAGAGCTGAGGGACAGTGCCCAGGCCCAGAGTTCAGGCCCCACGACCAGACCCCCCCCCAAAAAAAAAGAATATTCACTTCTAATATTTTTATGATGTTAATATTTAAACATAGGAATCTTTTCATTACATTCTACCTTCAACTAATTTTTAAGGTAGACCTTTCTAATGTGGCAAGTATTGTCCTCAAAGCTGACTATTAAAATGTCATTTCATATATATAGTACACTGAAGTAGATCTGCCCAGCTGGTTTAAAAGTCTAAATAATTATGACCCTGTACCCACAAAAGTATCAGAAATTGTATCTAACCTAATGCTTCTGAGTTTGTTCTCTTATGGTATCATTTAAAGGGAAATTTCTAAGTGAGAAAAAAATTACAAGAAATTAGAATTGACTTCTGCCTAAATTTTCTTATACTTATTTTTTTTCTTAGATGTATTCTTAAAATGGATCATCACTGCCCGTGGTATGTATTACAAAGAAAAAATGCCCTAAGGGGTGGAGAGTTGGAAAGAAGAGAATTTATAGTTATTTACTTCAGTATTATTAATTTTCTTTCTACATCTGAGCATGAAACCTAGAACCTCACACAGGCTAAAAAAGCCTTTCTATTGGGATGGACTCCTAACCCCCTCTGCCATAGTTATGTTTGGAAGGTCAATTTAATAGATAAAATTGATATAATTACATGTAGCATATGTATCTAAAGCTTTGTGTGTGTGTGTGCACGTGTGTGTGCATGCGTGTGTGTGTGTATGTGCGTGTGTGTGTGTGTGTGTGTGTGTGTATGTGTGTACAGGGGTTTGAACTCAGGGCCTGAATGCTGTCCTTGAACTTTTGTGTTTAAGGCTAATGCTCTGCCCCTTAAGCCACACTTCCTTCTCTGGCTTTTTGGAGGTTAAATGGAGATAAGAGTCTCATGGACTTCCCTGCGTGGGCTGACTTCAGACTTTGATCCTGAGCCCCCTGAGTAGCAAGGAGTCTATAGGTGTGAGCCACCCACTCAGCTGTATATTTATGAGACTGACTCTTTTTTCCCAAATGGTCCATTAATAAATAATAATGTTTTCTGATTTCTTACTTTTTTATTATGGTTAAAAAAACATGAAATATATGACCTTAACTATTTCTGTAAGTATAGGGTTCAATAGTTAAGTATATTTATATACTTATACATTCCCCAGAACCTGAATATCTTGTAAAACTTTAACTGTGTTTCATTGAGCAATTCTCCATTAACCTTCCTACCAGCCCTTGGCAACCCCCATTCTGCTTTCTATTTCTGTGAATTTGTGATCTGTCTTATTTTTATAGTGTGACTTTCTTTGTTCTTCTAGGGTGAATAACTGTGTGGGATTTTCTAATTACAAATTTTTCCTGCTGTTTTTGTTGTATTCCCTATTATATTGCCTTTTCGTGGCAACAACAGTTTTAGAATACTTTATAAAATTTTGGACGGTAAGTCTTTATTTCCTGTCTTAAAAAAATGTGTTAAAGACATTTTTATGATATTATATTCCTAAAAAATTGCTTCCTTACTATAAATGAATACCTTTATTTTCATTTTACTAGACTCTGAGATATTTACAGAACAGTCAGAGATAAAGTTTACATTTCCAGACATGTCTGTGTATAAATCAGAGTGTGTATTATACAGGTAGAGACAGCTTCATTTGGTGATCCAAATTGTTTGCCACACTAACAAAGATATACCAGTTTTTGAGTAAGTAATTGCTTTTTTTGGCTGAATGATGCTTACTACAGTTTTATAATAAAAGTGATATCCTCAGCCCCTTAGAGAGCTTTTTTTTGAGGGGGTGGCATACTGAGATTTGAACTCAGAATGTCATACCTAATAGTCTAGTGGTCTGCCAGTTGAGCCATGTCTGCAGCACAGTTTTTTGATGGTTATTTGGTGATTTTCTTCTCTGGCTGACCTTGAACTGTAATTTTCCAAATCTCAGTTTCTTGAGTAGCTAGGATGATAGGTTTGAGCTATTGGCAGCCATCAGATTTTTTCATCTCTAGATTTTTTAAACATTTGTAAAAATGACAAATAACTAAAAGTTTGTTTGTTTTTGACAGACGAACTAGTTAATCTATGGTTTGTGCCATAAATTACCAAGGAATGCAGCATAGCTCAAAAAAAACCCTAAGGCAACTGTTTAAAAAAATATGTTGTGACCTTTGAGATATGTTGTATTATTTTTTTTTGTTGTTGGGGTTGGGGGCATTGTACTAGGATTTGATCTCAGAGTCTTATACTTTTTAGATGAGGCAGGCACTCTGCTAGAAAGCTATGCCTCTAGCCCTTTTTTTACATTATTTTGAGGTAGGATCTTGTGCCCTGCCTCGGTGTATATGACCACACACAGTTTCTTCCATTTTGAAAGAGACTTGCAGATTTTCTGCCCAGTCTGGCCTTGAACCATGATCCTTCTGATTTCAGCCTTCCAGGTAACTAGGAGTAATGAATTATTATGTGAAAGAAATTAGGTCCAAAAAAGTACACGTAGGTTAGGTGCAATGGCTCAGGTTTGTAATCTTAGTTACTCAGAGATTGAGAAGACTGTGGTTCCAGGCTGGCACTGGCAAAAAAGATAGCCAGACCTATCAACATGGCTGTGGTGGTATACATCTGTCATTCTAGGTAGGAAACAGGATTAGAGTCCAGGTTCATTCCTGGGGGAGAAATGAGACCCTATCATAAAACTGTGAATACAAAAAGAGGACTAGAAACATGATTTAGTGATAGGGTGCCTAACAAACACAAAGTCCTGAATTCGTTCAGCAGTACTGCTCCCCACCTTCCCCCCAGAATGAATACATACATTGTGCTACTAGGAAAATAACATAAAAGTGTATAATGTCTTAACTGGAAAAAATGTATTTAAAAATTGTAATTTATTTAAACATTGTAATTGTAAAAAAATTGTAATGTATTTAAAAATTGTAATTACCTCTGGGAAGATTTAATAGAGACACATGCTTTTAAAAATTACCTTTTGAACTGGGTTTTGGTGGCTCATATTTGTAATCCTAGCTACTCAGGGTGCTAAGATCTAAGATTACAGTTCAAAGCCAGCCCAGGCAGGAAAAGTCCATCAGACTCTTATCTCCAATTTATCACCAAAAAGCCAGAAGTGGAGCTGTAACTCAAGTGGTAGAATGCTATCTGTGAGTGAAAAGGCTTAGGGACCGTGCTTAGGCCTTGAGTTCGAGTGTCAGTACCAGGACTAGCACATACACATACACACTCACCCACACACTAAGGGTCTCTGATGGCCAAGCTAAGTATATGGGAGAAGGGTCAGAGTTAGTGTGGCTGAAAATGTCTAGCAGTAACATGGTCATAGCTACAGAAACAGGTGGTATGAAGTCAATTAAATCTGCTTGGGGGACTGCTAACTAGATAGCCAGAGATATATTTATTTGCTAGCACATATTCTTTTTAGAAATAAATCTGTGTTTTTTTTTTGTTTGTTTTGGTAGTTTTGTTTATTTTTGCTTTATTTTGTTTTTGTGCCTGTCCTAGGGCTTGAATCCAGGGCCTGGGTGCTATCTATCCCTGAGCTTTTTCTTGTTTGTTTCTTCGTGGTCCTGGATCTTGAACTTAGGGCCTGGGCTCTGTCCCTGAGCCTCTTTGTGCTCAAGGCTAGTGCTCTACCATGAGCCACAGTGCTTTTTCTGTGTAGTTTATTGAAGATAAAAGTCTTGGGCTGGGAAGGTGGCTCAGTGGTAGAGCGCTTGCCTTGCATGCATGAGGCCCTGGGTTCGATTCCTCAGCACCACATAAGCAAAAAGA
>NW_012267217.1:29295570-29304321 GCF_000151885.1 Dipodomys ordii | reverse complement strand
TTTTTTTTTTTTTGCAGGGGGGGTAGTAATTGGATATAAGAGTCTCATAGGCTTTGCTGCCTGGACTAGCTTCAAACCATGATCATTAGATCTCAGCCTTTTGAACAGCTAAAACTGGAAGTATGAACCATCAGCTCCCAGTGTTTTTTTTTTTTTGTCAGTCGTGGGGCCTGAACTCTGGGCCTGGGCGCTGTCCCTCAGCTCTTCAGCTCAAGGCGAGCGCTCTAACACTTGAGCTATAGCACCACTTCTGGGTTTTTTGTTTTTTGTTCTGTTCCTGGGGCTTGGACCCAGGGCCTGGGCACTGTCCTTGAACTATTGTGCTCAAGACTATTGCTCTACCACTTGAGCTACAGCCCCACTTTTGGCTTCTTTTAGTGGTTAATTGGAGATGATGATCTCTCAGGTTTGTCTGCCTGAGTTGCCTTTGAACTATGATCCTCAGATCTCAGCCTCCTGAAAGCAAATCTGTTTTTAAAAAACAAATCTCTGCTTTTAAAACTGAGGATATCTGAAATCCACAGGAAGAGCTAAGTGGTCTGCTTTCTTATGGATTTTGTAAAAATGTTTTAGATGACCCTTAGAAAGTAATGTCTTAGTGGGCTGGGAAGGTGGCTCAGTGGTAGAGCGCTTGCCTTGCATGCATGAGGCCCTGGGTTCAATTCCTCAGCACCACATAAGCAAAAAGAAAAAGCCAGAAGTGGTGCTGTGGCTCAAGTGGTAGAGCGCTAGCCTTGAGCTGAAGAGCCGAGGGACAGCGCCCAGGCCCAGAGTTCAGGCCCCACGACCGGACGCAAAAAAAAAAAAAAAAAAGTAATGTCTTAATATTCCTCCACACATACAGGATTTATAAAACCACATATTCAGGATAACTGTATAAAAATTGGTTTCTTACTATATTGTCTCTATTTGCACAAGCTCTGCCGCAGGAAATCCACAGAGAATTGTCCAAAGGTAAAACATCATTGCCATGACATTCTCATAACCATTTCTATGACATTTTTAGTGAATGTGTGTAATAAAAACTTCACAACATGGTGAGGGAGCAGAATCACTTAATGTGTTTTAGTTATATAGTGGTGGCTCTGGGAGAAAAAAAAAGCTATGTCAGAATACCCTAATGCCTGAGTAGTAGCTCAGGAGCCTGGAGAGTACAGAAAATAAAAAGAAAGCCCAACCACAAGGAAGAACACTGCTTCTTCTAACCTTCCTTTTAGTATGCCAGAGGCTTTTTAAGTCATGCCGGGTAGCCTCTTGTTCAGAGAGAATAGGTGACTCATTTTAACAGCTATCACTGAAAGGCTTCCTCCTCCTCTTCCTATTAATAGATACTAATTTCTTCTAGGTTAAAACTTTGCTTCTGTTAAAATGCTTGTAGCCATAAGAAGGAATGGCAGAGGAGCTGTTTTCATTCATTAATACCTGTGGTAGATTTATTTATCAAAATTGGCAATTAACCTAAAAGGCTGTGTCTGTAGAAAATGCAACAAGGATGAACAAGGTAGGCTTAGCAGTTCAAGGCACAAATAGCTTTAAGGTGATATGGCCATAGAGATGAGTGTACCGGGAGAGTAACGTGTAAATATGTCACAACTCTGCTGCTCACAGCATGCAATATGTCATGAAGCAAATGTGTTAGCATAGATGACAGCCAGAGCCCTGTGCATTCTGCATGTTGGAGAAAGCTTGACTATATACAGAAGTGTAGATGAATCCATTTTTTCATCATATGACAAAAACAAAATTTAAATATTTAAGAGCCCTTTTTAAAAAAAGAGAACAACTATTTCTGATTTCATGTATAAACACTTCAATATACCAGTTCCTTGTTTTTGCAAATTGTTTCTTTGGGGATACATTTTTCTAATTTAGTGTATTCTTCATCTGTAGAGGATTTTTGGTGAATTCATCTTTGGGCAGAGCTAAGGAATAAATAATACTGTAGAGGTTCAATATTCTCCAGGTTAACTCTTCTTTTTTCTCCCCTCAGAATGAGCTGGCAGATCCACATGTGAAATTCCATGTACTTTTCCTGTTCTTTGTGTCTGCAATGTTCTTCATCAGCATCCTCTCACTCTTCAGCTACCACTGCTGGCTAGTTGGAAAAAATAGGACAACAATAGGTAAGGAAGCTAGAAAAGCCAGGCACCTGTGGCTCACACCTATAATCCTAGCTACTCAGGAGGCTGAGATCTAAGGACCATGGGTTCAAAGCCAGTCTGGATAGGAAAATCCATGAAACTCTTATCTTCAGTTCACCACCAAAAAGCTAGAATTGACTTGGTAGACTGCTATCTGAGCAAAAACACTTAGGGACAGTGCATCAGCCCTGAGTTCAAGCCTCTACCAGTGCACACGCACGTGTGCACGCACGCAAACACACAAACAAATTACATTAAAAATAAATAGGCTTCACTACTATCCAATAACAGCACACTTAATTAGAAAATTAATCTCAACTATTTGAAATGAACTCGGGTATTTTGTAGTCTAGTTTGAAATCCACACTTAAGTTTATTCCATGGCCTTTTAATGGGTTTGCACACTTTGACAAACAGTTCACCACTTTCGTTACAGCCTCACCTCTTACACCATGGTCTGTGGCTGTTTCTCCACTGCTACAACCAGGGTTTTCTTCTATCACTTCTACCCTTCTTTATAACTGTCACCTACCAACCATGAAGTCATTTTCTCATAATTTAATAAGTTTCTGTAGTCAAACTAATGCCATTATTTCAAATGATTATTTCATTATTTCAAAAGAGCAAATCAGCCCCTTTGATTCTGGTGGCCCCTCATTCCCATAACATATTGATCGACTTAGAACTCAGAGCCTCCGGAGATGATTTTTTTTTTTTTGTTGGTGGGGCTTGTTTGCTCTCATGGCCTGGGTGCTGTTCCTGAGTTTTTGTCGTTCTTGTTCTTTTTGCTCAAGGATAGCAACCTCCTAGGTTTTTTCCTTCTCTTCTGCTTTCATTTCTCATTCTGTCCATTCTAGAGCTTTTGATAGTTTTTGAATAGCACCCATAAATATTCTACCACTAAATTTTCTCCCAGAATTCCTTACTTCCATTGAGATTGTTAAATCTACAGAGTGAAGGTTCACTGTTCTGCTGTAAGTCATGGGGTACTGGTCCTCCTCTTCATCTGTTTCCTACAGCATAAAAGTAGATTTGCATCTTTTTCTCCATTCCTTACCTTCTGAGTCCTTCAGAGAAAAACTAAAAGGACTCGTAAGTAGGCTCTCATCTTTTCCCCTTTACATTGTTCTTTTTCTCCTGTTCCTGTCACCTTCACTCTTAACTTCTGATGAACAGTGTCCTTTAGGGTTCATCTTAGAATTCTTCCATGTACCTTCCCATCTCTTCTGAGATCCTTTCCTGCAGTTTTCACTTTGCTTTCCTATGTTGCCAATCTCTTCTGAGGTCCTGGCTTCATCTTAACATTAGCTTATAAAACATGCTGAGTGCATTCTGGTTCTAAAGAAACACATTTCTTGTGAACCCTGTATCTCTTTCTAGAACTCACTGTGTATCATTTGACAACTGATAGCAAGATACTAGTCTATATAATCACTTTTTTGTTGTTCTTGGTCATGGGATTTTAAACTCGGGGCCTGGGAACTGTCCCTGATCTTTTTGTTTTTTTTCTCTCAAAGCTAGGGTTCTACCACTTTGAACCACAGCACCACTTTCAGTTTTCTGGTGTCTAACTGGAGATGAGTCTCACAGCCTTATCCTGCTTGGGTTGGCTTCAAATCATGATCTCAGATCTCAGCCTCATGAGTAGCTAGGATTACAGGGGTTAGTCACCAGCACCAGTCACTGATCAAAATGTGTCACTTCCTCCACTACCACCACCAACAGCCCTAAGGCATACATAGGTGTCTTGAACCTGTTCGGGCAAACATAGGTCCTCAGATCTCTGTGCTCTCAGGGAACCACTTAGCCCATGTAATTTTACTAGAAAGTAGGTTCTTGGGTAGGAATGTCATAAAAATTTTTGTTCGGATCCCAAATACCTAGTACTACCAGACACATAGGAAGCTCATAGTGAGTGAAGCTGAAAGAGGTATAATATCGGGCTGGGAAGGTGGCTCAGTGGTAGAGCACTTGCCTTGCATGCATGAGGCCCTGGGTTTGATTCCTCAACACCACATAAGCAAAAAGAAAAAAGCCAGAAGTGGCGCTGTGGCTCAAGCGGTAGAGTGCTAGCCTTGAGCTGAAGAGCTGAGGGACAGCACCCAGGCCCAGAGTTCAGGCCCCACAACCGGACCCAAAAATAAAAAAAAGAATTAGAATATCTTTTTCTTTTTGTGTGCAGGGGGAGACAGTACGAGGGTTTGAACTCAGAGACCTGTGTTTGCCAGCCAGCTGTGCTGGCTTTTTTTTTTTTTTTTTTTTTTTGCACTGGTTATTTAATAGGATCTTGCTTCCCATCTAAGTGAATCTAAGACCATAACACCTATTTTAGGCTTCCCATCCTATCTGGGATTACAGGAGCATGCCACCACACTCACCTTCTGCCCATTGAGATGGAGTCTTATGGAATTTTCTACCTGAGCTAGCCTGGAATTTCAATCCTCCCAATCTCAGCCTCCCAATATTTTAGGATGACAGGAGCGGCTGTTCCTAGCTTTCACTTAAGGAGTCTTTTGAACTTTTCTGCCTGGCCCATTTGCTGCTTCCCAAGTAGCTAGGATTATAGGCATGAGACACCAGCACCTGCCTGAAAGAGAATATCTTTAATAGAAAAACTGTGAGCCAGCTGGGCACCGGTGGCTCACACCTGTAATGCTAGCTACTCATGAGACTGAGATCTGAGGATCTTGGTTCAAAGCCAGCCTGGGAAGAAAGTCTGTGAGACTCTTATCTCCAATTAACCACTCAGAAAACCAGAAGTGGTGCTGTGGCTCAAGTGGTAGAGCGCTAGCCTTGAGCTGAAGAGCTGAGGGACAGCGCCCAGGCCCAGAGTTTAAGCCCCGGGACAGACTAAAAAACAAAAAAGTGAGCCAGTTACTCACATTTGTAATCCTAGCTACTCAGGAGTTTGTGATCTGAGGATCATGATTGAAAGCCAGCCCAGGTGGTCTCCTTGAGACTCTTTTATCTCCAATAAACTACCAAACATACAAAAAAAACAGCAGTGGAACTGTGGCACAAATGGTAGAGCACTAGCCTTGAACAAAAGAAGCACAAGGGCAGAGATGGGAGAGAGGGAATGAGAGGGAAAGAGGAAGCAGCTTACTCTAAGCAAAAGGAAAGAGTTGTGCATGATTTGGAAGAAATAGTTCATTGTCAAAGCTTATAGAATTCACAAACTTTATAGATCATGATAATGATAATTTGTCTTGTGAAGGTTAAAATGTGTTTGTGACTTTAAGTATCACTATCTCACAATACTGTGAAATTTATACAATCACTTAATCTCAATAAAAAATTATTTTAAAATTTTTTAAAAAGCACAGAGACAGTACCTAGGCCCTGACTTCAAGCCCAGGACTGGCAAACAAAAAGAGAGAGAGAGGGAGAGAGAGAACCAAGTAGTAATCGTTATACATACTTTATTTGATTTTCAGTAATATTAAATAGTTATTTTGGTATGTTATTTTAGATGGTTGATAAGATAAAAAATATACTTTTTCCCAAATTAGTTTCAGAAATCTGTTTTTTAAATAACATTTTTAGGGCTGAGAATGTGGCTTAGTGGTAGAGTGCTTGCCTAGCATGCATGAAGCCCTGGGTTTGATTTCCCAGTACCATATAAACAGAAAAGGCTGGAAGTGGCGCTGTGGCTCAAGTGGTAGATTGCAAAACTTGAGCACAGAGATAGATGCTGAAGGACAGTGCCCAGGCCATGAGTTCAAGCTCCAGGACTGGCAAAAAAAAAAATTGATACATAGTAATTGTATTTATTGGACACAGTGTGACATTTCAATATACTTACGTACCCATGTGTCAGCTCTGAGTAATTGTTATATCTGCCACCACAGATGTCTTACCATTTCTAGTTATTTTTGATTGTTGTAAAACTACTAGTCATTTTAAATTATATTCTAGCTTTTCATGTGAAAAATATAAGCGAGCAGCAAATTAATATTTTCCATCCTTTATTTTTGTTTTTGTTGTTTTTTTTTTTTTTGGTTTGGGGCTTGACCTTTTGGTCTGGGTATGGTCCCTCAGCTCTTCAGCTCAAGGCTAGCACTCTACCACTTGAGCCACAGCACCACTTCTGGTTTTCTGAGTGGTTAATTGGAGATAAGAGTCTCATGGACTTTCTGCCCTGGCTGGCTTTGAGCCTCGATTCTCAGATCTCAGCCTCATGAGTATCTAGGATTACAGGTATGAGCTACCAGTGCCTGGCTTCCATCCTTTATTTTTAAATAGATTGGTTATGTATACCTACGTATATATATGCACATGTGTGTGACTATATACGTATATGTATATATGTATATTCTTTTTTGTTGTTTTGAAACAGAATCATTCCGTTCACCTACATTTTCATATGGAACTGATGGAAATGGTTTCTCTCTTGGATATGGTAAAAATTGGAGACAAGTATTTGGTGATGAAAAGAAATATTGGCTACTTCCAGTATTTTCAAGGTAATTTTTAAAATATAGGTCTAAGAAATGAATGGTATATGTGGTGGTTTCTATATTGGGCTAAATGTCTTAATATTCAGAGACAATGACAAATGTTTTGGGTTTTTTTTGCGGGGAGTGGGGGTGGGGTTGGAAGTACTGGTATTTGAACTTGGGGCCTCTCCCTTGCTAGGCCAGCACTCTACCATTTGAGCGATGCCCTGAACCCTTTTTACTTTATTTTTCAGATAAGAGCTCCCATTTTTTGCTTAGACTGCCCTGGACTGCAATCCTCCTCTCTATGCCTCTGCATAGTTCTGATTACAGATGTGCACCACAGTGCTTGCCCAGGCTGGCCTTGTGCCACCATTCTCCCAATCTCCACCTCCCAAGTAGCTGAGGTTACAGGTGAGAGCCACCACACCTGTGACAGTTCTGTGGGCCTTTCAAATGAAAATTCTGAGTATCATCAACATATCTTTAGTGTTCCTTTTTAAAAATATTTTTTAGATATGTTAAATGAGAGTTTGAGCATATCATCATTGAGCAATCATCATAAAGATGATTCATAAAATATAATCCATTAAAAAAAATTTTTGTTTCATTGGCAGTACCACGGCTGAAAATTGGGGCCTTGTGCATTCTTGGCTTGCTTGCTCAGCCGGCACTCTTATCTCTTCAGCCAAGCCTCTAGCCCAGCTTTTTTGCTGGTTATTTTTTTGGACTTTGCTGTCCCAACTCGCCTCAAACCATGATCCTCCCTGATCTCAGCCTTCCTGAGTAGCTAGGATTACTGATATGAGCCACAGGTGGCCAGCTAAAAACTTTCTTTTGTTTCTGTCAATGAAAATTTGAAGTGAAAAAACATCACTAAAGTGTATTCTTATTGGTTGTAGCTTTAAAGAATCTATCAAGCTGGGTGCTGGTGGCTCACGCCTATAATCTTAGCTACTCAAGAAGCTGAGATCTGTGGATCATGGTTCAAAGCCAGCCCAGGCCGGAAAGTCCTGAGACTCTTATTTCCAATTAACCAGCAGAAAACCAGAAGTGGTGCTGTCACCTTGAGCTGAAGAGTTCAGGGACAGCACCCAGACCCAGAGTTCAAGCCCCACAACCCACAAAAAAAAAAAAAAAAGAATTTATCATAGAACAGTGCACGGGGTTGGTAGAATGGTGCCTGCCTAGCAAGCACAAGGCCCCAAATTCAATCCCCAGTACTGCCTCTCCTCCACGAACATAAAAGAACCGTGTATCTTTTTTTTTCTTACAGAGTAGTTAATACATAAAGGAATTTTAGCTCAGGTATAAAAGAATATGTTTCCTTTTATGCTTCAATTCCAGCCATCTAAGGCTGTTTTATCTCAGTTATTTTAGAGAAAGAAAAAAATATTTGAACGTGATGTGCCAGTCTTGGCAAAGAATTGTAGAGTTTTCCTTAATCTAATTGCCAACTTTTTGTCTATAAAGGCCTCATTTGGCCCTCACTTTTGAAGGACTTTTTTGCTTGTATAGGATTCTAGACATTACTTCCCTATCTCTGGCTTATATTTTTTCCATGAGAAGTTTGTGGGCACACCTATTTTCATATGTAATGTATCTTTTCTCGGCTGCTTTTAAAACTTTCTGCTTATCATGACTTTCATGAAATTTGATTTTGTATTTGTGTGTGTAGTGTAGCAGCCTTACTGCCACAGATCCACTTTTGGCAGATAATTGGAGATAAGTCTCACAGACTTTTCCTGCTCCAGTTCACTTTAAACTCTTTTCTTTCTGGTAGTTTTGTTTTTCCTTAGCTGAAGATCACATTTTCTGCTACCTTCCATGTCAGTAACTTCTGACTGGATAATGGACATGTCTACTGCTACTTTGCTGAGTTGCCTAGATTTTATTGTCTACACTTAAAGAATTCACTCTTTGTTTGAACAGCTATGTCTTATGCTCCAGCTTGGTCTTTTTAGGTGGGTTTTAAGCTTTATTATGTAGCATTTTTTTTTCCTAGGGCTTAATTTAGTCATGTAGTTAAAAGTTCAGCTTTTCAAACTATCCTTTCAAATCTTTTTTTTTTGGGTCCAGTCATGGGGCCTGAACTCTGGGCCTGGGCGCTGTCCCTCAGCTCTTCAGCTCAAGGCTAGAGCTCTACCACTTGAGCCACAGCGCCACTTCCA
>NW_012267217.1:29248477-29295030 GCF_000151885.1 Dipodomys ordii | reverse complement strand
CAGCTCTTCAGTTCAAGGCTAGTGCTCTACCACCTGAACCACAGCGCCACTTCCGGCTTTTTTTTTTTTCTGTTTATGTGGTGCTGAGGAAGCGAACCCAGGGCCTCATGCATGTAAGGCAAGCGCTCTACCACTGAGCCACCTTCCCAGCCCCTGCACTGTGTAGATTTCTATAATCATTTTCTCCTTCTTTTTCTTCCCTCCCACTTTCTTCTCTTCCCTCCCTCCCTTCCTTCTAAGACTTCTATAGCCTTTTCTCTGCCTGCCTTTCTCTTCCTACCTCCCTTCCCTCTCCCTTCTCTCCTCTCCTCTCCCTAGCTCATGTTGAGTTTGTTCTACCATTGAACACTTTCCCAATACTTACTAATCTTTCCTTTCTCCCTCCTTTCAGCCTTTTCTCCCTCCTCCCTTCCCTTTCTCCACTCCTCACCCCCCACCCCATACTGGAGATTGAACTCAGGAGTTACACTTGTTAGACAGTTACTCTAGCACTTAAGCTACTTTACCAGACACTTTTTACATTGGTTATTTTTGAGATAGGGTCTTTGCTTTATGTCCAAGGCATCCTCGACGTCAATCTTCATTTTTGTGCTAGCCCACTTCGCTGGGATGACGGGAGCACACCAGAGTACCCCGCCATTGTGCTGCTTCTGTAGCTGGGATAAAAGGCATGCACCACTCTACCCCAACCATTGGTTGAGATATGGAGTCTCACAGTCTTCCCCTCACACCCCCCTCCCCAGGCTGAACTCCAACCATGATCTCTTGATCTCCATCTCCCAAGTAGCTAGGATTACAGGCTTGAGTCTGCATATTTTCCTTTTCTCACTTTATATAGTACGGTCAAACCTCAAAGCTCCGTGTCTGAAACCTTACTTCATACAAACTGCTTGTCTTGGCTTGAATTGCCCTCTTGTTGCTGCGGTCCTGCCAAAAGGCTGGGAGCACTTGTTGTATTTCATTTTTTTCTCTCTGAGACCATTGTCCTCTGCTTCCTATTTTGAAGTCCATCATTTTTGTATACTGGGCTCTTTTTGACTATGATGACATGTCAAATTTATAGTTATTTAGTCTTGGTTAGAAGTGAAAGAAAGATACGCTTTGTCTTTTTTAAAGATTAGAAGTTTCTTTAGGACAGAGGTTCTCTTTTATTCATTGCTACATACTTTGTTCTCAAAATATTTCTAAGAACATCATAGGCATTATGTAGCTGTTTGTGTCACAGTGTTGGAGAACCAAACCAACCTAGGGCCTTGTGTGTCCCAGGCAAGAACTGAACCATTAGATATTTTGTGTAGTTAATGTTGTAGAATGGATAAATAGGTAGAGCTTGTATCTTATATTTCAATTTTAGCCTAAAAGATATCTTAAATGGTTGTGAAACAATAGATCAGTTATCAAGCCAGGTGCTGGTGGCCTCACGCCTATAATCCTAGCTACTCAGGAAGCCTGAAATCCGAGGATTGCAGTTGGAAGCCAGTCTAGACAGATAAGAAACTCTTATCTCTGACTAACCACTAAAAAGCTAGAAGTGGAACTGTGGCTCAAGTGGTAGAACAGTAACTTTGAGCAAAAAATATCCCAGGCACGAAAGAAAAGAAAAGAGAAAAGGTCAATTATCCAAATGATTGAATAGCAACATTTAAGGTACTAACTAGGCATCATGATCTTCATAAGCAAGAAAGACATTGTTTTAAATATATACATAAAGGACTAACATCATCATTGGAGATATAAACAGTCTAAACTAGAAACTTAGGAATTATTCAGTTTGACTACTTTAATTAATTTATGTGATTCAAATAATTACTATTCTTTCATTATGCAGTTTGGGTGATGGTTGCAGTTTTCCAACTCGCCTTGTAGGGATGGATCCAGAACAAGCTTCTGTTCCAAACCAAAGGTGTGTTTCTTGTCCTTAAGTTTTTCATTATTTATGGTAAAACAAACTGTATGTATGTGTTACACATGCATGTCTTACGGATGTCTATACTTTCAGTAAGCCAGCCTATGTAGGGAAAGAGAAGTTCTGTTTAAGCTTTTTTGAATTGAGGGCTGATATGTGGTATGTGCTTAGGATAACCATATTTCTCTTTAGCACCCAAACACATTCCATCCATATTAAAAACATAGGATACTTGTGTCTCATTACTGGACAGAGGCTGTGCTAATCTTCTCTGTGCCATTTGAATTTTAGTGTACGTGCTTCCCAAAGTGAGCACCAGAACACTTTGGGAAATCAGAAAGAGAGTACTGTGTCTAAAGCAAGTTAAATGTTATGTTACACTAGCCACATGCAGCTGGGAATGATGGCACCCCAGGAAGGAAGTAAATATGCTACAGCCCCCTAGGATGTAAGATTTTTCAAGTTTTGATTATTGGCTTCTACCAAAGTTCTTTCTGTTTTGTTTTGTTTTTTTCAGAGAATTTGAACAAACTCACTGGTTTGTTGTTGTTGGGGGTTTTGACTAGTACATTTTAATTTTTATCAATATATTTCAACTGCAGTAATGAGTATTCAAATTTTATTTTTTTCTTAATCATTTTCCATAATTTCATGGTGAGAAAATAGCTCTATAAACTCAATGAAAGAGTATATTTTAGGTAAAATTCTAAAGAAGCTAATTATTTTTTCTGTGAGTGAAACAGTTGAAGCACATTACAGCTACCAATTCCAAATCAACATATAAGTGTTAGGATGTAGGTCTTAGACCTTTGAGTTCAAACATTTATTGTGGTTCTGAACAAGTCATTGAAACTGTCTGAGTCTCAGTTTCCACCTGCCTCCAAGGGTGGACACCAAGCACCTAGCCAGTGTTTAGCCCCTTATAGGTACCAGCAAATTCTAATTCCCCTCCCTTTTTCCCACCTCCATTCCCTCCCTTCCCTAGTTCTCTTAGTTAGAAAAATAAGTCTACGCTAAATCACTAAATCATTTTTTCCCCTTAGATCTAAACTGCAGAGGTAGAAAGCAGAAAACTTGGGAAATGACAGGTAATTTTTTTGTACTGGCCGCAGACATAGCTCTTCACCTGTCCTTATACTACCTTATGGCTCCCGATTAACATGTTCAAACATTTCAGACTGGCCTCTGAAGCTTTTTTCTTAATCTAATTGGTTTCATTGGCAGTGTTACAGTACACAAGCCTGGGTATAGAAAGCCAGGGGGGGTGTGGGCATATTTTCCTTTACAGATAAACATTCAGAGCACTGTGGTCTCATGACTTGCCCTCACATATTTAGGAGAAAGATTACTAATTTGCTGCTTATTAATTTTTAAATGCCCTTCAGTGAACAGTAAACTGCTTAGTAAATTATTTGTTCTCTCTTTTCAGTATTGGCTCAAATCAACCTTTTCCTACCAAACCACTCAGTGAGTCAAAGAACCGTTTGTTGGACAGTGAATCTCAGTGGCCAGAAAATGGAGCTGAAGAAAGTGTCGCCAGAGCAGGTAACAACTGAAAATACTGCTTCGTTAGCTCAAATGAAAATCACCAGACTTAATAAATGTGGAAAAACAAAATGAAATTTTTGGTAAAACATCGTGTATCTGGGATGTTTGTGTATAATGGTAGCTTCAGTGGGAAATAGGCAGAGGCAGACAGAGGTAGTGGTTCTTTTGGCTTTAGGAGTATTTTAAACATTCTTTTGAGTTAGTATCTGTAGAGTCTTCATTAGGATGCTTTTTAGACTTCTTGTGTAAGACCACTGGAAACTTTTTTTTTATGTACACACCTTAAAACTGTTACCTATGGCTGGGAATGTGTCTAACTGTTAGAGTGCTTGCCTAGCATGCATGAAGCACTGGGTTTGATTCCTCAGGGCATCTTAACAGAAAAAGCTGGAAGTGGCGCTGTGGCTCAAGTGGTAGAGTGCTAGCCTTGAGCAAAAAAGAAGCTCAGGGACAATGCCCAGGCCCTGAGTTCAAGCCCAGCACTGACCAAAAACAATATAAAAATAAACAAAAAACTTGTAATCTGAAAGCATTCTTACAAAACATTACAAATGGTGGTATGAAAAAATAATCTTGAAATAACTCAAAAGTTCAACTGGACCATGTCCTCGTAAATTGGAAGGACAGTGGCATTTTTGAAATTTCAAATTTCCAGGGTAAACAACTTTTTAAAAATGTAGCAATCACATAAACAATTTATGACCTAGGTAAAAGCAAATTTTCTTTCTTTTTTTTGGGGGGGGGTCCGGTCGTGGGTCCTGAACTCTGGGCCTGGGCGCTGTCCCTCAGCTCTTCAGCTCAAGGCTAGCACTCTAGCACTTGAGCCACAGTGCCACTTCCAGCTTTTTTCTTTTTGCTTATATGGTGCTGAGGAATCGAACCCAGGGCCTCTGGCATGCAGGACATGCGCTCTACCACTGAGCCACCTTCCCAGCCCCCAAATCTCTCCTTTCTGACTGTTGAAATTTAGGTGCCTCTCAGTGCTATGAGAACTCTAAATTTGTTCAACTTTCATTAACCAGCCATCCTTTTTTTCCTGATTCACCTGTATTATATGATCAAAATACAAGTACTGGGGCTGGGAATGTGGCTTAGTGGTAGAGTGCTTGCCATGATGCATGAAGCTCTGGGTTCAATTCCTCAATACCATATAAACAGAAAAAGCCAGAAGTGGCACTGTGGCTCAAGTGGTAGAGTGCTAGCCTTGAGCAAAAGAAGCTCAGGGACGGTGCCTAGGCTCTGAGTTCAAGCCCCAGGACTGGCCAAAAAAAAAAAAAAACAAAGACTGCATTGTGTAGATTTCTTTTTTTGGGGGGGGGGAGGGAGGGGAGTGTCTGGTCGTGGGGCCTGAACTCTGTACCTGGGCACTGTCCCTCAGCTCTTCAGTTCAAGGCTAGTGCTCTACCACCTGAACCACAGCGCCACTTCCGGCTTTTTTTTCTTTTTGCTTATGTGGTGCTGAGGAATCGAACCCAGGGCCTCATGCATGCAAGACAAGCGCTCTACCACTGAGCCACCTTCCCAGCCCAAGCAAATTTTCTTGATACTTCACAGATCTTATACCAAGTAGGCAAGGATTTTGGCTGGATTTTTTGAAAAGCAGCTCATCCAGGGAAAGTTCATTTTTGGAATTCTTTATTATTGCCATTTCACAACAATCCTGTGTTTTAAGACCAGTGGATATTTTCACAAGGATAAGCATGAAACCAAACATTTGACTCTTAACCACTCTCTACTCACTCCTGTGTCCTATACAAGGGAAAATGGTTGGTGCCCAGAGCCTATTTAATGCTTTACATAATAGTTGTTTGATGTAATTAATTTTACCATTTATCCAGAAACTTAATATGTTTTTTGTCATGTCATATATAATTATGTGCTTGCAGGGACAAATAACCATGTTACAGTGGCAATAGAAAATTGAGTACCACTTGTTCATAACTAACCATTTGATAATTTCAAGGTAAGACAGCATGAAGTTAACTTCCTTGAGCAAATGTAGTTTATTGGATATTTCTAATTTAAATGTTAAAATTTTTTAACTTTTCAGTTATATCACATTGTAGGATATCATAAGTAGTATAGGAGAGACTGGAAGGTAACACATCTGGCAAAATCTGTTTTTTCATACTATTTCTGGTAATTGTCAGTAAGTGCTGATTGGTAGATAGATGAAGAAACTAAAAGAGATAGTTAAGGACTGATGTAGACAACTAACCTTTTTATCTTATTAATTAGTTTAAGGCAAAAAAATTAAGGCAAAATTATTGAAGAAATTAGATCCAAAGAAGAATGATTAAAGTTAAAAGCCCAAAACAAGATTTAAGTGATTCACTGATAATATTTAGTTTTGTGGCATTACAGCACAAGTTACTGCCACAGATCCATTCCTTCAAGGCAGGTGCAAGGTGCATACTTTTCCAAGGGGATCTGGAATCTCAAGGAAGCACGTGCCTCCTTGTTATCAGTTCACTGCCAGGTCTTCCAGAGTTCCTGTCCAGGCTAAGAGCCAGAGCCCAAGACTACAGACTAGGTAATGGAAGTCTCATACTAGTCAGACAGATTGCAGTCTGAAGAGGAGCTGCAGGACTTGCATGTGTGACAACCATTGGGCCTACCCACACTACCTAAGGCTGCAGCCAGGGACAGGTGCTCAGACCTGCCACATTGTTTCTTAAGTAAGCCAAATTTGGCTTCTGTATCTGGTTAAGAGTCTCCAGTTCAAGTTTCTCTCACAGTTGCTGCAAGAACTTCTCCATTAGTATTATAAGTGGATGTGCATTCTCAAGGAATGGCCAAGCTCTAACAGGCAGGGAGTACGGAAAGACACCTTCCCCTCTTTATCTTTCTGGATTGCTTCAAGGGAAGAAAGTCATATCCTTGTATTTATTGCTTATAAAACTGTTAGAATGGGCTGAGAATTCAGCTTAGTGGTAGAGTGCTTGCCTAGTATGCAGGAAGCACTGGGTGCTATTCCTCAGTATCACATAAACAGAAAAAGTCAGAAGTGGCACTGTGGCTCAAGTGGTAGAGCTTTAAGCAAAAGAAGCTCAGGGACATCACCAGGCCCTGAGTTCAAGCCCCAGAACCGCAAAAAAAAAAACCAAAAAACTGGTAGAATACTATTAGAATTTAAAGATTTGTTTCCTATTTTGTACTATTATTAGCACCTTTATATCTTAGCCTGTTAAACCATTTTATACTTTGAGAAATTTAAGAAAATAAAATTTTAACTAATTCAATTGTTTCTGTTTTTGTAGGTATATAAAAACATTGTGGACTAATACTTTCTATTTTATTTGCAAGAAAGTGACCAACAGAACGGAATAATTCAAGTATAACAGAAGATATATATTTTTTAATAAAAGGAAGCCTTTATGCAGTTTGATGGATTCACAGAAGCACTACGGAGCAGAAAGATGCCTTAATTCAAGAGTTCACTTGTGCAACATTGACTCGCAGCTCAAAAGTGACTTACTTTTACTTTGGAAATAACATGTACCTGTCATGAGATGCTATGATATGAGCTATTGTCACATATCAACATGGCATATGTATTTTCTTGATACCTGACTTAGAATACTAGAGTTCTTAGTAGCCATATAAATTGTCCTTCAAAAAACACAAGCTAAAAACTTAAGTACATCTAGGCCAGTTGGCAGCTGAAAGCAAATAATATCCTAATTACTCTTGCTTGTACTGTGTAAGGGAAAAGAAAATAACTGCTTTTTTAAATTGGGTGTTTGCTAATTTATAATTACTGTTTTATACTTTTCAACATTTTTAATACAGATTTTTATTGTTGGCTATAAAAATAACACTCAGAAGGATTCAGATGTCTAAATGTGTTATCATTTAGAATATAGAACACACTGGTATAACTCATTGACCGCTTAGTGAGAAGCATTAATACAACTGTGTACTATAGTATAGTGCTTGCCCAAGAAAAATACTTGGCAGTACATGAAATATTTTAGGTCCTTACAGCTGCTTGATAACTGTTTATTGACTTTTCAGGGGTATTTATATGGGCAGGGAAACAGGTATCTATACTATAGAAAGATTAGAAGTAACTAGAAGAGAAACAGAAAGATAGGCAGGATGCTATAAAGTGCTTAAAAATATTTTAAATCTTAAAAGTATTTAGAATGAAACATGTTATTGAGTTAACTTCAGATTTCTTTTTTGATGATAACAAAGTTACTGTGATACTTTTTACAGTATTCTTGTAACAGGTTAAATATTGATCATTGAAACTAGGGGGGCTAATCAACTTGTGAATAATAGAATCCTCAGGAAGAAATTTAAAACCCTGAGTAGTCACTTAAAATTCCCAGTCTCAATCCAAAATTCCTAAGAGCAAGCCCTGTCCCTTAAGTAGTACTTCATTTAAAATCTAGGCTCAGTAGCACCAGTGGGGGTATATTCTAGAGCATAGTACAGTGTGCTGTAAAGTATAATGTAAAAATATTACTCGTTTATACTGCTTAATCAAACACCGAAGCCCAAAATAATTGCTTTCCATAGGCTGGCAGAGATCTTACCAGCACCTATAGATAGGACAGGTTGGTCTGAAAAGGATCACAGGGGAAAGAAGGTGCCTTCGAGGTGCTGGACCACATGGCTTCTAATATGCTGCAGTGCCCAATTTTGTATTTAGGGAATACCTTCTACCCATTGATTGGGATGCTAAGGTTTCCTAATCCTCCATAAACTAGATAGTGACTGCTCCAGTTTGCTTTGTTTTGGTTTGTTTTTTTTTTATGATTGTTTGCATTCTGCCTCTGGACTCTTGGCCTGCAGCAGTGAAGAGAGTTGTTTGGTCAGCTGTGCCCTTGTTGCTAAGTGCATCTGTTTTCTCTTGTAACACTACAGCAAAGTCCTTCATCTTCTGTACTCATGAGTGCCTGTTTAAGGGTGGCTTTGAGATAGCATTATCTCTTTAGTGATCTGCTGAGATAGAGCATCTTTTGATGACTGATAATCCTTGTGAGTTGTTCATCTTTCTCTTCAGAGCACTAGCAACTTTACACATTTGAGAGTTTTGCCTGAGTGAGGTATTCCTTACCTTTAAGCTGAAATACTTGGAGAAAGAGGAGATTTCATCCTGTAGGAGACAGTTTTCAATAGTTTAGTTGTGTGATTTCTCAGCCTTCTTCTGGAAGCATGGCTGCATGATTAAACCCTTCTATAAAGCTTTTCATGGTGCTGTATGGAGTTATTTCAGAGAAGGTAGCAGTCTGTTTTAACTGGTTTATAAAAGCTCATCCAGTGGGCAAATGAATCCATTGCCCTCCAAATCAAACAGTGCATGGGAAATTTATGTTGAGTTCTTCCATTGCAAGCCATGTTGCTTCTTTGAAATCCAGAGTTAGATTCAGATCATTAGTGGGTGCAGGGACCTCCTGGCCTTGCCCATTGCAAACAGAGCATTGAACTTGTTGGTTCTCTGTTACATTGGGTTGTAGCTAGGCAGCCTTTACAATTGGCACTTAAGGCCCCTTCTCCATTGTGAAGTAACCTGTCCTCTTTGATTTAGCCTTTCAGTTCTATTATAACCTCATATTTTTGAGGGTCACAGTAAGCATGCTCACAATGACTTGAGACTGCTCCTCCAGCAGCTGTAGACTTTGCTTTAGTGGTCCAGGCTATTGCCATACAGGAAGCAAAATGCTTTGGGAAGAAAGCAAGGTCTGCCTCACTGATGGCACTTGTCCTGGTGACATTGTGTTGGTGTCCCCTCAGTTTACAACTGAAAGGATTTGTTGGATTTCCACAATGCTAATATTCAATCTTACTGGGTGGAACTGGGAATGTGGCTTAGTGGTAGAGAGCTTGCCTAGCATGCACGAAGCCCGTGTTTGGATTTCTCAGTAGCACATAAACAGAAAAGGCCAGAAGTGGCACTATGGCTCAAGTGTTAAGAGTGTTAGCCTTGAGCAAAAGAAGCTCAGGGGCAGTGCCCAGGACTGGCCAAAAAAAAAAAACTTATTAGGTAACTTCTCCCCTCTTTGGACCAAAAGACTGCATTAGCTTTGAAGACTTAGTTCGGAGTAATATAATATAGATTCTTCTACCTTTGTTTCAACACTTAATTTTAACAATCTTGATTCTGCAAAACTAGACTGAGAATTAAGAGAGATTACCAAAAACAACTTCAGTTTTGTGGTTTCCATTATTATAAGGGATTGGTAAATGCTTAAATCTACTTGATTACTTTTTTTTTTGGGGGGGGGGTCCAGTTGTGGGGCCTGAACTCTGGGCCTGGGCACTGTCCCTCAGCTCTTCAGCTCAAGGCTAGCGCTCTACCACTTGAGCCACAGTGCCACTTCCAGCTTTTTTCTTTTTGCTTATGTGGTGCTGAGGAATCGAACTCGGGGCCTCAGGCATGCAAGGCAAGCGTTCTACCACTGAGCCACCTTCCCAGCCCTACTTAATTACTTTCAGAAACATTCTGGTCCTTTTGTATTTGTACATGTAGATCAAAGGATTTGCATGCACCTGGCTGATAAGTAAGGAAGAAATTTCCCCTTAAAACTATATTCAGGAATTTTTGTGGAAGTATAATCTTTCTCAACTTTTCATTAGCTAGTTATCCTCACCTTAAATAGCATAGTAAAGACCTCTTCGGAATTTTTTTTTTTGGGGGGGAGGCTAGGTCATGGGGCCTGAACTCTAGGCCTGGGCGCTGTCCCTCAGCTCTTCAGCTCAAGGCTAGTGCTCTACCACTTGAGCCACAGCGCCACTTCCAGCTTTTTTCTTTTTGCTTATGTGGTGCTGAGGAATCAAACCCAGGGCCTCATGCATGCAAGGCAAGTGCTCTACCACTGAGCCACCTTCCCAGCCCCCTCTTCTGAATTTTTTAAAAGCTTTAATTACTTTAACCTAGAACCAACATTTTTGCCATATTTAGCCTTTCCCCCATCCCAGTATTAGGCATTGACTCCAGTACTGAGTTATATCCCCAGCCCAGGCAGAAGTTATTTATACATATTAATGGCCATTCATTAAGGGTCTTCAAGTGGTATGGGAATCAGGGAAAGGCTGCCTCTTTGGTATTTCAACTGGTATTGAATAATGCTCAATTGTTTGAAGATCCAAGCTCAACATGAAGCCTTGCCAAAATTTCTACTTACTTTTATCCTTCAAGCACTTGAACATTTGTGATGATGCTTAAGAAAATGAAGTAAAATTTCAGATTTTGCCGTTGCCATTAAACACAAACTAGATGAGATGTTTCACCTGGTTAAAGATTTACTTGACTATTCAGTATCTGAGGCCTCTAATCAGTATCATTATGCCAAACCAAAGAGCAGCTGCACTGTATTAATTAAAAATGAACATGTTTACAATATTTAGTTTCACCTTTTCATAAGGATGATTAAAAAAAAAACTCTTTACATGTGTAGTGGCTCTGACAAATGTGTATGTCATCAATGAGCAAAACTGTAAAGTTAGGAGAAATCAAATATGCAATGTTTACTTGAATTTTATTCTGTTAGCAAATTTTGACTATGTTTACAGGAGTGTTTAAGATGATCAGATATGTAAGATCTTCAGTTGTCTTTAAAGCAAATCCATATTAAGGGCTTAGTGTTAGGACCTGTGTATTTGGGAATTGAATAGACATTAACTTACAAATATGTTCCACTTACATTCTGTTCTATAAACTAGGACTTCTATCAATGGATAAGTATTTTTAATCTGTTAAAAAATTAATCCTATTTTTGCATTTTCAGCCAAACTGAAGACCATATCTAACAATACATTAGATACAGGTATTTAAATCTGAAAATCATATGTTTCATATTACCTAAACTGTATTTTTCAATTTAACTTTAAAATATACAGACTCAGAAAGGTCCATATTTTTCTAATGACTTCACGCTGTTTATTTGTCAGGTTGCTTAAAGAAACAAGGGATTGTAATTTGTATTGAGAGTAAGAAAGCTGTTAAGTTTATTATATTTGTACATGATTGCAGATGCATCTATGCTTGTTTAAAAGATGGACACTATTTTAAAGTGATCTTTACTACTATGCTTTTATATAAACAAATTTGAAATACAGTTTACTTTAGTTGTCTTTACTTACCAAATACCATAAGCCTTGTATTTATTTCTCATTTGTATAATTCTGGACCATGACTTAATATTGACTTTGCTTTTTTTGTTTATTTGTGGCCTAACCTACATTAACATGTGTGCAGAACATTTTTACGTATTTCCCCAAAAACCACAATTACTTTATTAATAAATAAAGGTCTGATCTTGTTTTTTTTTCCAGTAAGTTTGATGTTATAAAGGATTATTTCCAAATGAGACAATAATGATGTTGGTAAGCTTGGAAAGCTGATAAAAGCATTGGTTGGTTAGAGGAAGATATTGGCTAATAATGTGGGGAAATATTTCTCAGGTATAATTTTGATGTAATGAAATCGTAGTTGGCTTAGTTTGGCTAAACGTTTAAAATTTTACTGAACATAATTTAATTTCATAATTAAGGAGCTGGAAACTGGTGGTTCATGCCTATAATCCTAGCTACTCAGGCTGAGATCTGAGGATAAAGAGACTCTTATCACTTAAGCACCATAAAAGCTGTGGCTAGCATCATGGAACTGTGGCTAAATTTGAGCAACAAAATCAGGGACAGTGCTCAGGCCCTGAGTTCAAGCCCCAGGACTTGTACATATACACACACACACACCACAGTGCTCAGGCCCTGAGTTCAAGCCCCAGGATTTGTACGTACACACACACACACCACTTTACAATCTTGAATACCACCCACACACACACACACACACACACACACACCACTTTACAATCTTGAATACCTTCAGGTCAATATAGTACTAGATTTAATCTTGTAGATTCCTTTATGTCATATGTGTTCCTTTTCCCTTGCAAAGCCTGGGGAATAAACAAGGAGACTGAAGTTTGAGCTCTGATTGTCAGTTCTAAGACTAGTGAAACTCTAAGATACTTTCAAGAACCAACTGCAGCCCAAAGAGATGAATCCCTTCCCCTCTTCAGAATACTATGTTGTGAGTAGGGGAAGCTATGAAGTGGCCAAAATGGTTGGACAATAGGGGAGTAGAATAAATGACAATTTTGTGACTTTGTTTTTGACCCCTCCAGGCCAGTTTCAGTGGCTTGCATCTGATAGGTTTCGAGTAATGTTTTATTTCATCACAGGCTGCTCTTCAGCTGAGGTTGTCTCCTTATATTTCTTGGTATGAAATGATTCAATTCTTTTCATCCATCCAGGATTTCTACACTGTGGTCCCTGCTTCTATCCTTAGAGTCCTCCCTTTGGGCCAAGTTGCCATCTTTAGATCAATGTACTTCTCTTTCTACTTTCTTCATTTTGCCGCAAGCTACTTACACACATGAAATGTAAACTATAATTTTTGCTCTTACTGCTAGTACTGGGGCTTGAATTCAAAGCCTAAGTATGATCCCTTAGCTTTTTCACTCAAGACTGGCACTCTACCACTTGAGCTACACCTCTACTTCTCAGCTTTTGCTGGTTAACCAGAATTAATAGTCTCACAGACTTGATCGCCTAAGCTAGCTTCAAATCATGACCCTCAGATTTCAGCCTCCTAGTAGCTAAGATTATAGGCCTGAGCCACCAATGCCCAGCAATTTGTTATGTTATTGATCTTCCTACTGTGTACATGTATTAGCTTTCAAAGACAAACATAAGCCTTAGATATTTCATATCTGTGAGGTATGTAGGATGCTGGACAACCTATATAATAGCATTTGGGGAAAACAAAGCTGCCTCCATGCTTTACATCTTACACCAAGACAATTCCAGATGCCTGGCAGATACCTATTTTAAAATGAAAGCTTACCTATAAGAAACTTGGGTAAGGAGTTTTTTTAAGTAGGATACTAAGAGTATTTCTAAGTAGGTGTCATTTTGCTAGTCATAAAACAGTTCTGAGTATAGGAAAAGTTAAAAACAGCACTAGTATGACTGGGGGTGTAGCTCAGTGTAGAGTGCTTGCCTAGCATGTGTAAGTCCCTATATTCAATCCCCAGCACTAATCAATTCCTATCAAAAAATAATCATAGGAATCACCAGTGATATAAAAAGACCTAGCTTCATTAAAGAAATGCAAATGAAAGCAGCAATATGATTATTTTGGCCTAGGATAGTTGCTGAGATTATGGGCAAAAAAACCACTTTTGATTGGAGTGTAAAATAAAATTTTACCTTCACTAAAAAATGCAATTTGAGTCAGGTACTGGCAGGTAACACCTGCAGTCCTAGCTATTCAGAAGATATTCAGCCTGGGTGGGAAAGCCCAGGAGAGTCTTATCTCCTGTCAACCAACAAAATGCCAGAGGTGGAGATGTAGATCAAGAGGTAGAGTACCAGCCTTGAGCTAAAAAGCTAAGGTACAGTGTCCAAGCCCTGAATTCAAGCCCTACTAATGACACACTAAAAGCAATTTGGCAGTATGTGTCATGACTAGTATACTAGCAACTTCACTTTCAGGAATTTGTAAGGAAATGGAGGCTAGTTTTCTGAGACATGTGTGTTTTAATGATACTACAGTTTGAACTCAGACCTGGATGGACTCCATGAGACTCTTCCTTTCAATTAACCACCAAAACGTTGGAAGTGGAGCTGTGCTTCAAGTGGTAGAACACTGGCCTTGAGCAAAAAAGCTAGGATAACAAATAATATAACAAACCAGGCAGAGGCTCACACCTGTAATCCTAACTACTCAGGAAACAGATCTGATAATCGTGGTTTAAAGCCAGTGGTCAGGGCTGGGAAGGTGGCTCAGTGGTAGAGCGCTTGCCTTGTAAGCCTGAGTCTCTGGGTTCGATTCCTCAGCACCACATAAGCAAAAGAAAAAAAAAAGCCGGAAGTGGCGCTGTGGCTCAAGTGGTAGAGCGCTAGCCTTGAGCTGAAGAGCTGAGGGACAGCGCCCAGGCCCAGAGTTCAAGCCTCACGACCCGACCCAAAAAAAATAAATAAAGCCAGTGGTCAGGAAAGTTGGCGAGACTCATCTCCAATTAGCTACCCCTCACCTCACCCCCCCCAAAAAAAAAACTGAAGTGGAGCTGTGGCTTAAATTATAGAGCTCTATCTAGCCTTGAGTAAAAAGGTTCAGTGCCCAAGCCCTGACTTCAAGCCCCAGGAATGGCTGGCTCAGAAATTTCTATTTAAATGTACTAATCACAATTCAGAGGCAAAACTAATTTTGAGTGTAATGGGAATGGGGCAACCGTTTGAACCCAGGAGTTTGGAGATAGCCTGGGCAATACAAGAAGCCTCCATCTCAGAAAAAGAAAAAAAGCAAGGTTTTATATTGCTAAGACGCATGTTTTAAACACAAAGACAAAATAGTTTGAAAGTAAAGGGGTAGAAAACATGCAAGTCCATTAACTAAGAATTGCCAGATATGAAGAATACTTAATAAAAGATCAGTTATTTCAGGAAGACGTAACAATGTATACAGGTCTACAAAGCTTCAAAATACAGAACACAATTTTTTTTAAAAAATCAGCTGGGCTCCGGTGGCTCACACCTGTAATCCTAGCTACTCAGGAGGCTGAGATCTGAGGATCACAGTTCAAAACCAGTCGGGGCTGCAAAGTCCTTGAGACTCCTTATCTCCAATTAACCACCAGAAAACCGGAAGTGGCGCTGTGGCTCAAGTGGTAGAGCAATCACCTTGAGCTGAAGAGCTGAGGGACAGCGCCCTGGCCCAGAGTTCAAGACCCACAAACGACCAAAAAAAAGAGTGTGAGGCTAGTGTGGGCATCAAAGCAAGAGACCCTCTTTACAAAGAAAGGCTGGGCGACAAGTGTCTCACTCTTGTATACCTCCAATTAACCAGTAAAAAACCCAAACTGGAGGCATGGCTCAAATGGCCAGCTATGAGCAAAAAACCCTGGCTGGTACTGACAAAAAAGTGTGATAATCAGCGTCCCCCCCACCTCCCCCCCCCCCGCAGAAGGGGCGGGGCATCGCAAAGGGAGCCTCACTGAGAGGCTGACAGCGGGCAGCTGGAGGGGAAAGACCTGAGGAGTAGCGAGGAGAGCTACAGAGGAGAGACACGGAGTGGGGAGGGAAACAGGAGGAGAAAGCCTGCCGGAGTAGAGCAGGGCAGGCCTCAAGAAGCCATCTCGGACCTCCTCAAGAGCTCAACTGGAGCCTCCTTGAGAGGCTGGGACCTCTTCTGCATGTCATTTGGGACCTTCCTCTAGAGAGGCCTGTGGAGAGTAGAGAGGCCAGCAGAGGAGGAAGGGATGAAAAGACTTCCCCTTTGGAGATTTGGAGTTTTGGAGGTCTGGGTTTGGAGGTTTGCCTACCAACTAATAAAAGTCGGGGCTTTTTGTCACCTTTAACTGTGCCTCGATGGATTGCCTCTCTCATTAGAGGTCATAAGGAAGGAAGAAAAAGCAAATATAGAAGGAACATTTCAAATACTCATAATTGACAGGATAATTGACAGGCTATCCCCTAAAATATACAAAATTATGATGAGAGCAAGACAATCTAGCCAGACACGATTAAAGAGAGAAGAATTTTACTTACACTATTTACACCAGAAAGGGGGCCTGTGACTACCTTGTCCTGGGCTAGATACCCAGGACAAAGAGCAGACTCCACCACCAACCCTCCAATGGACAGCCCGACTTTTATTAGTTGGTAGGCAAACCTCCAAACCCAGACCTCTAAAGCCCTAAACCTCCAAAGGGGAAGGCTTTTCCTTTTCCTTCCTTCTCCACAGGCTTGCCCTGCTCTGCTCAGGTAGACGTCTCCTGCTGTCTCCACTCTCAGCTGCTCAGAACCCAATCTATATATATATATCTATATATGTATATATATATATGTGTGTGTGTATATATATAGATATGTATATATATGCTGTGCCCTGCCCCCACTCCAATGGCTCCAACTGGCTAATGATTTCAACCACCACTCAAGTCCCACCCCCAAGATGCCCACAGTCCAATCACTTGACAGCTTGACAGCTCTTGATGGCATGCCCCATTAGACGGTGATGTCAGCCTCTCAATGTCCCGCCCCCTCTGGTGGCCCGGTCCTTGGAGCGATGATGTCAGCCTTGACGCAGGGCTATGATGGGGTTATTACAAGATACAAATGACACTATCTATGCTGGACTCATTTTCACTTACAAAACTTAAGTTACTGCCACTAACTGCAGAAAATGTGAACTTGTATGGATATGGGACTTTTACCTAGGCAAATGGAAGGATCATGCAACAAGAACTCTAAAATTTAAGAGAATGAAATATCTTTGAAACATCTTTTGACACCAACGAAGTAAACTCAAACAAATAATACTATTAAAATTACTAGGATTTAAAGACATGCTTGTTAAACACTGTGTGTGTTTGCTGGCTTGAACTCAGCCTCATTCTCATTTTTGTTCAAGGCTGGAACTCTGCCACTTGAGCCACATCTCCACTTTCAGCTTTTTGGTGGTTAATTGGAAATAGAATCTCAAGTACTTTCTTGTCTGGGCGGGCTTCAAATCTAAATTGCAGTCCTCAGATCTCAGACTCCTGTGTAGCTAAGATTATAGGCATAAATCACCCATGGACACCCAGCTTCAGTGGAGGATTTAAGATCTTATCCTACCTGCAATTAGAGAAATGTGAGTCTCCTTAGCCAGAGATCATGCCAATTCATCCCCAGCAAGAACAACAGCCAGAAAACCATCATCTTAGGTCTCCCACCCCTGCAAATGAACAAAGGCCAGGTTGTAGGACTCTTTCATGTACAATAGATTATTAGGGAAAGTGACTGCCTCTACTTACATAGAAATAGGAACATCTAGCCAAGCACCAATGGCTCATGCCTCTAATCCTAGCTTCTCAGGAGGCTGAGATCTGAGGATCATGCTTCAAAGCCAGCCCAGATAGGAAAAGTCCATGAGACTCTTATCTCCAATAAACCACTCAGAAAACCGGAAGTGGTGCTGTGGCTCGAGCAGTAGAGCGCTGGCCTTGAGCTGAAGAGCTGAGGGATGGTGCCCAAGCCCAGAGTTCAAGCCCCACGACTGACAAAAAAGAAATAGGAACATCTACCACTCTTCCAAGAAAGGGTGCTTGGAATGTAAATAAATCTCTGGAAAAAATACATTCCTGTCTCTCATTTTATAACCTGAGTTTTTCTCTCCTTTGAAATGTAAACACACAGGAAGACAACGTTCAGATTCCCTACAGTCTCTGCAGTAGTCTTCCACATTAACCCAAGTCTATTCTGGGGATATTTTGCTCCTAAGGAGATGGAAAGTTTTACCACAAGGAGACAAATAGCTTCATCTTTAAAGCCTCAGCCTTCCTGCTGGAGTAGTATCAGCCTACTGGTGCTATTAAATGCCAGACTGGGTGGTGCATAAACATTTTATTTCCCCACAGTTCTGTAGGCCTGAAAAGTTCAATATCAAGCTGATGAGAAATAAGGCACTATTGCTGATGAGCCTTATTGCTGTACCCTCATGTGGCAAAACCAAAAAAAACAAAACTGTCCAAGTTCTCCACTCATGACTCACCATCTAGTGAAAATAAGGCCTTATGTGACATGAGGGACATACGGAGAAGTGATGTTAGCACTCCTCCCTTGCCCAGCTGAAGGACTGTCAGTGGAGGCCTCTACCCAGCAATAATGAAGCCTACTGTCAAAGGCAGCTCATGTAGAAGGAAGACAGGAACCTCTTCCCTTGAAGGGAGTTTCAGAAAATACCTGAGAAAAGATTGTAATAAGTTCCAAAACTTCCTAATACCAAAATACCTGTGCAATAAAAAAAAAGTCATAGCTTGATATGGTAGTTCACACCTCTTAACTACCCAAGAGGCACAGGTAGGCAAATCATAGTCTGAAGCCAGCCCAGACAAACTCTAGATATAAAGATATATAGACATATATGTAAAATAATACATACATACATTACATACACACACACACATATATATATACATCTATGTATAAAATCTAAAGAAAACAAGATGGATGGCTCAAGTAGTAGAATACATGTTCAGCAAGTGCACCACTGAATTCAAACCCAAGTACATGCAAAAAATAAATTATCACTTGTAGGGACTGCGGCCAGTGATGCATGCTTGTAATTCCAGCTATTCAGGAGGCAGAGATCAGGTCTGAAGTTCAAGGTCAGCTCAGACAAAAACTCTCATTTCAACAGACAAGCTGAGTATGGTGATATGGATCTATAATCCAACTGCATGGGGGTATAGGAAGGAAAACACTCCAATCCCCAAAATACAGTTAAGTCGGTGGCATGGTAAAGCATTTGCTTAACAAGTTGTTGCATTATGGTTAATTCTAAATAATGTCGCAAGATTTTCTGAAAGACTCCCCACAAAGACAAGGGACCCAGAAGGTTTTACTGATGAAAAATATTAAACACCTCACAGAAAGCTAGAAAGAAAAGGAAAACTCAACTCTTTCTAAGTACAGCATAAACCTTAAACTAAATTTTAATTGCAAAGTAGTTTTCATCTGTATTGTTCCACGATTTGTTTACAGCTCATCAGTTGATACTAGTTGTTTCTAGTTTTTTACTATAGCAATAAAGGTGGATAGTTAGGATCTTCTTTTCCACCTTATACCAGTACTGGGGACTTGAACTCAAGGCCTCTCACCCTTGCTTGGCTCTTGTACTCAAGGCTGGCACTCTACCACTGTAGTCACAGCTCCATTTCCATTTTTTTCTTTTGATGACTAATTGGAGATAAATGCGTGGGTAGCTAGGTTTACAATGTGTGTTTGTTAACCAGAAAGACTATTCAAGTCCTGCACCATCGGCTCATGTTCATAATCCTAGCTACTCGGGAGGCTGAGTTCTGAAGACCACGGTTTGAAGCCACGCCTAGACAGTAAAGTCCCTGACTCTTATCTCCAATTAATGAGCAAAAAGCCAGAAGTGGAGCTGTGGTTCAAAGTAGTAGAGTACTAGCTTTAAGCAAAAAAGCTGAAACAGCACACATAAGCGCACAAAACTCAATGTTGGCAAAGGCAAT
This sequence comes from Dipodomys ordii, assembly GCF_000151885.1. NCBI lineage: Eukaryota > Metazoa > Chordata > Mammalia > Rodentia > Heteromyidae > Dipodomys > Dipodomys ordii. Next base: position 29,275,536 of record NW_012267217.1, on the reverse strand, counting down.
TGTTGGGTTTTGTACTTTCATGTTAGTGATGCTAATACCTCCTAATTCAGTTAAATGTCCTTTTGTTATCGGTAATAAGATTTGAACCTACAGTCTCTCAATTGGCTAGTCTGGCACTCTACAACCTGAGCTCTGCTTTTAGCTGGTTATTTTAAATACTGTCTAGCAAACTTTTCTACCCTAGCTGGTCTCACATCTCAGTCCTCAGATCTCAATTTCCTGAGCTGCAAGGATTACAGGCATGAGCCACTGGTGCCAGGTTGTCCACCTATGGAAAAAAAAATGTCATTTTAAGAGTACATTTAATTTGGAAAGCTTTTCCCACTTAAATCATTTCTGAAGATAAGCAAAACTATTATTGCACCACAAGACCCCAGGGTATAATCTCATATGTAAACCAATACCCCCCCAAATCTATGTTGATAGTCTTTTTTTGGGGGGGGGGTCCAGTCGTGGGGCCTGAACTCTGGCCCGGGCGCTGTCCCTCAGCTCTTCAGCTCAAGGCTAGCGCGCTACCACTTGAGCCACAGCACCACTTCGGCTTTTTTCTTTTTTGCTTATGTGGTGCTGAGGAATCGAACCCAGGGCCTCATGCATGCAAGGCAAGCGCTTTACCACTGAGCCACCTTCCCAGCCCCTAGGTTGATAGTCTTAATTGCAACACATTCAAAATAACATTTCATATCACATCTCTGGGCCAGATACTTTCCTACCAGGCCAAGAAAAAGAAAAGCAGCAGCAACAGCAGTGGCATATGTGTTTAAGTATGTGGGCGATCAGAGCCCCACATTTCGACATCATTTTACTGTTATAATGAAGCTGTTGTACAAAGGGGGTCCTGTTTGTTTTCATAAGACTCGGGTCTGGAGGCTCACATGGTGACAGTTTTGCTCTTTCAGTTCCAGGATAAGGCGGCGATGCATCCCCGGTAGGCTCGAAGTGCTGGCTGGGGGTTAGGACCACTTCTTGGTGACGTTGAGGTGGCTGAGCTGGTCGGCCAGGTATCTATGCGGGGGGAACTTGGAGGTGGCGGCCGCCTTGATGGCCTCGAAGGCCTGGGCCCTGCGCTCGGCGGCGTGGCCGTACTCCTGCTCCGCCGTCAGGTAAGGCATGCTCAGCCAGTAGTGGTTCTCGCTCTCGATCTCCAAGCGACGGATCATCCTCTGCTTCGCCCCCGAGGACACGAACCGCGGCCGCCGGTGCTTCCCGGTCCACTGCCGGCCCGGAATGCGGCCGCGGCGGAGGAGGGCCGTGAGGAACATGGCGGTGGGCTGAGGAGACACGGAGCTGGAGGCCGCCGGGCCGGACTAGGCCGGGCGAGCCACCGGGGCTCACACACGCCGGGAGGGGACGGCGGCCCACAGACACTGGAGGACTCCCCAACCGGCAGGCAGGGGAAGAGATCTTCCACACCCCCGACTAAGCCCAGCCACTCACCGGCAGCTGTCCACGGAACCGACGTTGCTCCCGCAAGGTCGGCGGCTCTCAGCAACCTCCGGCTCCTTGACGCGGGATTTCAACCGTCGCGAGAGTTCTGCGCACGCGCACACCCAGGGACGTCGCTGCCCGGACCCGTAGAAGAATTTTGCGCATGCGCGCACTTGGGACGCGCACGCTGCGACCTATTTCAAACCAGTGGCGCGTTCCCTCCGAGCGGTTCTCCGGAGGCGTCCTCACCCCAAATCCCTTCTCCGCGCTCCCTGACGCATGGACCCGATTCGGAGTTTCTGCGGGAAGCTGCGGACGCTGGCTAGCACGCTGGACGATGAGACGGCCCGGCTCCAGCGAGCTCTGGACGGGGAGGAGAACGGTGAGTGGGGGCGGGCCGGGCTCCGGCTCTCCCCCGCCCGCTGCGCCGCGGCTCTGCGGCGGCCCGAGCTGAACCGACGAGCCGGACGGCCGACTCGGGTGTAGAGGGGTGAGCTGTGCGTTTGGTGCCGGTCCTGGCGGCCTCGCGTCGGCCTGGGTTCTGTTCCTGAGCTTTAGCCCTCGACCCCTTGAGCCACAGCGCCACTTCCGGTTTTGTGGTGGTGGGTTATGGGAGATAAGAGTCTCACGGACTTTGCTGTCCCAACTGGCCTTGAGCCAAGGTCCTCAGATCTCAGCCTCCTAAGTAGCTGGATGACAGGCGTGTGCACCAGCACCTGGCAAGTGGCATGATTTTAATATCCTTAAGTGTTGAATCCTAAAAACCCAGGTTCCTTATATCTTCTAACCATTTGAAAATGTTTTTGTGACTGTAAAAATAACATGTGCTTTGTACGAAACGTTAGCTTTAGACAAGTAAAAGAAAGAAACTAGCTGAACCAGTGGCTCACACCTGTAACCCTAGCTACTCTGGGCCTGGCTGCTGTCCCTCAGCTCATCAGCTCAATGTGAGCACTTTACCACTTGAGCCACAGTGCCACTTCCAGCTTTCTGAGTGGTTTATTGGAGATAAGTGTTTCATGGACTTTTCTGTCCCAGCTGGACAGGCTACTCAGCCTCCTGAGTAGCTGGGATTATAGGCGTGAGCCACTGGTGCCCAGCTCTTTTTGTTTTTTTCAGCAAAGATTTACTATGAGGATTTTATAATTCTAAGAAACTACAATAAGGGCCTGGGAATGTAGTTTAGTGGTGGAGTGCTTGCCTTGCACACATGAAGCCCTGGGTTCAGTTCTTCAGTGTCACATAAATAGATAAAGCTGGAAGTGGCACTGTGGCTCAAGTGGTAGAGTGCTAGCCTTGAGCAAAAAAAGGTCAGGGACAGTGCCCAGGCCCTGCATTCAAGCCCCAGGACTGACAAAAAAAAAAAAAAAAAGAAAAGCTACATTAAATTTTCTATTTTTCTTTTATTTATTGGACTTTTTTTGTTTGTTTTCCACATTCATATTGAAGATTTTGAAGATTATCCAATGAGAATTTTATATGACCTTCATTCAGAAGTCCAGAATCTGAAGGTATCATTACTACAGTATTGGTTTATTATTTTTCTTTGGTGAATTATTTTTTAAGCTTAAACTTAGAAATTATATACTGTATTTTCTCTTCTCATAAAAGGATGATGTCAATATTCTTCTGAATAAAGCAAAATTGCAAAGTCAAGAAAACATTGGATTCATAAAGGCAGCAAAAGTACTGATGAAAAAAAATTCAACAGATATCATAAAAATAAGAGAGTTTTTTGAGAAGTATGGATATGAGCCGCGTGTCAAAGAAAATTCAGGTTTGACTAATATTTATTTATAGTATTAGGTATACTATTAAGGAAGGCAATATGATTAAGATAGCTTATAGGCTTGGCCTGTGGCTTTTGTTCTGGTTCTACCTATATGCTTGTCATTCAATAATCAGTAAACAATACTCCATAGTGCAGTATAGATCACAAATTTGAGGCCATCCTGGGCTGCATAGCAAGATTGTCAAAATACATATACACATATACATAGTCCTTGCTCTCTCCACAGTGTTAAATGAACATGAACATCCTCTTAAATGAAAGAATTGTTTGAATAATTTTATTTGGAAAGAACAAGGTAAATCTATATGACAGAGTAGGTTAGGTCTAGTCTGCTCTGCCAGTGAACAGTTGAAGAACCTAAAGCATGCTATTTTACTTTTCTGTGTTCAGTTTCCTCTTTTTTTTTTGTCCGTCGTGGGGCTTGAACTCTGGGTCTGGGTGCTGTTCCTCAGCTCTTCAGCTCAAGGCGAGCGCTCTACCACTTGAGCTACAGCGCCACTTCCGATTTTCTGGTGGTTTAATGGAGATAGGAGTCTTCCGGTCTCTCCTGCCCGGGCGGCTTTGATCCTCAGATCTCGGCCTCCTGAGTAGCTAGGATTACAGGCGTGAGCCACCAGCGCCCGGCTCAGTTTCCTCTTCTATTGAGTGAGAGATTTTTCGCCTAAGTTGATAGTCCTTTTTTAGGTTTGTTTTTGTTTTTGTCAGTCATGGGGATTGAACTCAGGGTCTAGGCACTGTCCCAAGCTCTTCAGCTCAAGCAAGCACTGTAACACTTGAGCCACAGAGCCACTTCCAGTTTTCTGGTGATTAATTGGAGATAAGAGTCTCACAGACTTTCCTGCCAGGGCTGGCTTTGAACCAAGATCCTCAGATCTCAGCCACCTGAGATTACTTATGTGAGCCACCCGTGTCCGTCTTAGTTTTAATTTTAAATTTTTAACAGAAGGTCAATAGTATAGTATAGTGGCTTAGAATTGAGAGCCAAAGGTCCATATTGTGGTACATGCCTATAATCCCAGCTGCTTGGGAGTCTGATGACAGGATTGGCTACCTAGTAAGATCTTATCATAGCAGGAGAAGCGAAATTGCCTCAACTAAGCATCAAATTTTAGTTCAAATTTCTACCACTACTACTTGAGGTATTACTTTTGCAAACTGACTAAGGTTGTGTCATAGTTTCTTACCTGTCTGGTGGAGTATTTAATATAGCTATTAAGTGGGGTTGTATAAGGACTAAATGAGATAAAATTTACATAGAGCAATGCTGGGCATGTTAAGTATTAACTTCCTTGTTCTACCGAATCTGGATAATCTCTGGCTTTAATATATGTCTGTGTCTTTAGGGAAGCCATCACATAAATAAAACATTAGTTCAACAAGTTCATATTGAGTATGTGTGTTTCCCCCTGTCTCAGCTAGGCTTTTGATAAACAAGCTCCCAAACTCATGGAAGATAAGTCAGTCTATTTTTGTAGACCATTCTTTCTGTTTTTACTTAGGCATCAGTAACTTGAGAATTAAAATAATATACTTTGCTAAATCTAAAATAGTCTATTCTACATTTAATTTTATACTATTTAATAATAAAATAATTTCAGAAAAAAAAATTTGTTGTTGTCTGTTGTAGGGCTTGAACCCAGGGCCTAGGTATTGTCCCTGAGCCTTTTTGTGCTCAAGACTAGCACTCTACCAATTAAGCCACAGCTCAACTTCCCGATTTTTGACTGGTTAATTGGAGATAAGAGTCTCACAGAGATTTTTCTACCCAGGCTGCATTCAAACCGGGATCTTCAGCTCTCAGCCTCCTGAGTACCTAGAATTACAGGTGTAAGCCATCGGCGTCTGTCTTCAGAAAATACTTTTAAAAGACTGTTTGTTGATAGGGGCTGGGAATGTGTTCTACTGGTAGAGTACTTGCCTAGCATGGATGAAGTCCTGGGTTTGATTCCTCAGTATCACATGACCAGGAAAAGCCAGAAAGTGGTACTATGACTCAAGTGGTAGAGGACTAGTCTTGAGCAAAGAAGCTTGCAGACAGGACCCAAGCCCTCAGTTTAGGCCCCAAGACTGGCACTGAAAGCAAAACAAACGGAAGAACCTGATGATTACATTGAAGAAGTAAGGAGCTTTATGTGTAGGTACTGACTTTCCAAAGCGCTGTTTCTCTCCTGTAGCATCAAAATGGAGTATGACTAGACAAGAAATACATGTCAGAAATTTGTTGAAGAAACACTTGAACATTTTCAGAAAATCAACATTTAGGCTGATTTGGGAAAGTTTCCAAACAAATAAATTTGTGGTTTTTTTATAAGTATGACATTTTGCCTGCTTATGTTTGACCAAAATGTTCCTCTTTGATTTCATATAGTATGTGAGAAAGAAGTCACTGACCCTTCCCTGGAGCTGGCTGAAACCAAGCATCCTCCAACACCTGATAGGAAGGCAGAGCTCTCTGATCCTTTGGTTTCTGAGAAGCATCTTCGTAGTCCACAGCTTTCTGATTTTGGACTTGAGCGGTACATGATACCCCAAGTTCTACTAAAGCCTCAGCAAGCAGTGGACAACCATAAAGAAGAGCACACCATTGACACTCCACCAACTACACACCCTCTAGTTAAACTGCCTACAACTCCCAAATGCACTCTCAATATGGACAACTTTGAGTGTGTAACTCCTAAATTGGAACACTTTGGTATCTCTGAAGACTCTATGTGTTTAAATGAAGATTACACAATGGGCCTTAAAAAAATGATGAATTGTAAAAGGTAAGGAACTTTCTTATAATGTATAATTTTATCTATCTTGCTGAAACTTTTGCATTTATTGATATTGTCCCCCATAGGAGAAATACAATGAGCCAGGCATCGGTGGCTCACCTGTAATCCTAGCTACTCAGGAGGCTGAGATCTGAGGATCACAGTCAGAGCCAGCCCCAGCAGAAAAGTCCCCATCAGACTTTAATCTCCAATTAACTACTCAAACCCTCAAACCAGAAGTGGCTCTATGGCTTAATTGGTAGAGTGCTAACCTTAAGCACAGGAAGTGGTGCTGTAGCTCAAGTGGTAGAGCGCTCGCCTTAAGCTGAAGAGCTGAGGGACAGCGTCCAGGCCCAGAGTTCAAGCCCACGACCGACAAAAAAAAAAAAAACCTTAAGCACAAAGAGGCTCAGGGACAGCACCCAGGCCATTAGTTCAAGCCCCACAACTGACAAAAAATAAAAAAGAAATACAATGTTTTAGACATTGTTTTTTTTTGTCAGTTGTGGGGCCTGCACCTTGGGCCAGGGTGCTGTCCCTCAGCTCTTCAGCTTAAGGCCAGCATCTACCAGCTGAGCCACAGCACCACTTCTGGGTTTTTCTGCTTATGTGGTGCTGAGGAATCGAACCTAGGGCCTCATGCATGCAAGGCAAGCGCTCTACCACTGAGCCACCTTCCAGCCCTAGACATTGTTCTTCCCTTTACAAAGTTCTCTGATAGTTCACTTAATCTTAATTTTTTTTTTTAATGTATTGTACCTATCTTGGAGCTTAAACGCAGGGCCTGGGCACTGTCACTGAGCTTTTTTGCATAAGACCAGCACTACCACTTATGCCATAGCTCCATGTCTGACTTTTTGGTGGTTAATTGGAGATAGGAATCTAATGGACTTTTTCTGCCTAGGCTGGCTTCAAACTGGGACCTTCAGATCGCAGTCTCTTAATTAGCTAGGATTCCAGGTATGAGCCATCAGTGCCTAGCTTATTTTTTTGTTTTTGGGGTCCAACACTAGAATTTGAACTCAGGGCTTTGTGTTTGTTAGCAGGTGCTTTGTAAGTTTGTCAGACCTCTAAACACTCAGATTGTAAATATCAGGAATCATAAATTCATCAACAAAGTATGCTATTAGCAGACCCTGAGATTTGAGGGTCCCTTGGTTGAAAGTCAGACTCTTGGCTCCAATTAATGAGCAAAAAGAGCCAGTGGAGCTGTGGCTCAAATGGTAGAGAATCAGCCTTGAGCAAAAAAATCTAAGCTAGACACAAGGCTCTGAGTTCAAGCTCCAGGACCAGCATACACAGGCACAAAAGTGTGAGCTATTGGTTTTCTCAGGTGATAAGCTATAGAAGGAGTGTTAAAAGCCTGAAAATTTTGTAAGGATGGAAGGAAAAGATAAATACATGGTGTGAAACTAGTAAGAATATATGGCTGCTTTGGTATGGATACTTGGAAAGACAAGAGATCAAAGCTAAACCTCAGATTTCTGTTTTATTGCCTAGGATGAAACCACAGAAAACCGGTAAGAATTCCTACCGCTTATCGGCTGCTACTGTCTCATGCCTGTAACCCTAGCTACTCAGGCTGAGGGTTATGGTTAAAAGCCAGCCCTGGCAAGAAAGTCTATAAGACTTATCTTCAATTAACCAGCAGAAAACCAAAAGTAGAGCTGTGAAAGTGGTAGAGCACTAGCCTTGAGCAAAAAATGCTGAAGAAGGGCTGGGAAGGTGGCTCAGTGGTAGAATGCTTATTACCTTGCATGCATGAGGCCCTGGGTTCGATTCCTCAGTACCACATAAGCCAAAAGAAAAAAAGCTGGAAGTGGCTCAAGTGGTAGAGTGCTAGCCTTGAGCTGAAGAGCTGAGGGACAGCGCCCAGGCCCAGTGTTCAGGCCCCACGACCAGAACCCCCTCCCCCCCAAAAAATGCTGAAGGATAGCACCCACACCCTGAGTTCAAGTCCCATGACCAACCAAAAACCCAAGCAGACCACAAAATGGTTAGCCTTCTTTGAGCCACAGGTAAGTAGGTAGGTAAGTAGGTAAAGAAGGAACCATGATTTTTTTTTTAATTGGTTGTGGGGCTTGAACTCAGGGCCTAGGTGCTATACCCGAGCCTCTTTGTGCTCAAGTATACTGCTTTACCACTTGAGTCACAGTGCCACTTCCAGTTTTTGAGTGGTTAACTGGAGATAAGAGTTTCACAGGGACTTTTCAACCCAGGCTGGCCTTGAGCCATAATCCTTAGATCTCAGCCTCCTGAGTAGCTAGGATTAAAGGCATGAGCCACCAGCACCTAGCACAATGATTGCTTTTCAAAAAGATTTTCTCATGGACCTTTTATTCCCGAACTTAACTATTGTGAGATTAAATTTTTTTTCCTAATGGTTAAATGTTAACTCTTATTTCTTCTTGAATTTTACCAGTGAGGAGGCCACAAGAACAGAACCTGTGACTGATGACAACTTTCTGGCTACTCAGGGCTCCATAATCCAGCAGCTGGAAAAAAGTGGTAAGTTTAAAACTCAGCTTCTAGGGTCTGGGAAGGTGGCTCAGTGGGGGAGAGTACTTGCCTTGCATGCATGAGGCCCTGGATTCAATTCCTCAGCACCACATAAGCAGAATTTGTCAGCTTTTTTCTAATATTTTAAAACATACAAATACCACTGTGGAGAAAATGAACTATGCAACTATGGACAGGACAGGAGAGGAAAATGGGGAGAAGCAAAGGAAGGGATAACATTGTCCAAATATACGCATTACCTGAATCATGAAATTGTAACCCCTCTGAACACACCTTAATAATAACAATAAAATTATGTTAAAAAATAAAACCTGAAAGATGTAACCTGAAGAGGTAGAGGAAGGAGAATTGTGAGATTGAGGCCAGTCTGAGCTTCATAGCAAGTTCAGAGCCAGTTTGGGTTATGTAGTAAGACAATAAAACAAAAAAAAGTAAACTTTTTTTTTTGGGGGGGGGTCCAGTTGTGGGGCCTGAACTCTGGGCCTAAGCGCTGTCCCCCAGCTCTTCAGCTCAAGGCCAGCGTTCTACCACTTGAGCCACAGTGCCACTTCTACCTTTTCTGCTTATCTGGTGCTGGCACCCAGCTTAGACAGTTTTTAATAGATTTATTGGTAGGTATCTTGTCTCCTTTGTTGCTACTGTGATAAATTTCTTTTCCATTATGAGTTTTTTGCTCTTAACATCCAATCAACCAGATACTAGATGGAAAATTTATATTCATTGTATATGAATCCATACTACATGAATTATATTTATTTTGTACTGTTCTTAACAACATTGTAACCTTGCCAAACTTCTATTGATACTAATGAAAAGTATGTATGGGAATAAAGTACCAAAGTATATGGACTGTACTTAAACTTTATTTCCGGAGCTGGGAAGGTGGTTCAGTGGTAGAGTGCTTACCTTGCATGCATGAGGCCCTGGATTCAATTCCTCAGCACCACATAAGCAGAAAAAGCTGGAAGTGGCACTGTGGCTCAAGTGGTAGAGGGCTAGCCTTGAGCTGAAGAGCTCCCACAGCCAAAAAAAAACAACCTTTATTTCCATATCTATTGTACACCTTCCAGATGCTGAATATATGAATTCCCCCTTGGTGCCGACATTCTGCACTCCTGGTTTGAAAATTCCTTCTACCAAGAACACAGCTTTGGTAAAGTTTTATGTAATAGAAAACTGTATTCTTTGTCCTTATGATTTAAGTTTCGCTACTACTTACAAATTCAAACTGTCTAAAAACTTAGACATCCCCTGTTCATCACCTTTGCAATCATTTTTTTGAAGCGTAGACAAATGCAGCTTTTTATAGTATATTTCTAGGATGTTAGCAACCTAGATCAAGATTTTTAAAACTTTTTTTTCCCCCTTTATAAAAATCTGTTGAAGGCAAATTGAGACATAGATTTATAATGAATTACAGGGAGAAACAGAAATAGGAAAATGTGGGGAAAAAATGACACAAGACATTAATCTGGGGTTGCTTGTCATATTTGGTATAACAAGAGAATATACAAAAAAGAATGAATAGAAACTCCACAAAGTGTGGTTGTCACTGGGTGACAGACTAACGGCTAATTTTATTTTTTGCCAGTTCTGGGGCTTGAACTTGGGGCCTGGGCACTGTCCCTGAGCTGCTTTTTTTTTTTTTTTTAACAGAATAAAACCTTTATTTCCATTTCCTGGAGTTCATTTTTATAAATATTATTTTATATGATCAGATGCACATAGGTATTGTGCTTCTGTGTTCCTTTACTAAGAGTGTCCGCGTTTGGTGTCACTGTGTGTTAATGCCTAGGGTCCTGTACAATTTATCGTCCTAGTGTATTTTAGATCTAGCTCCTGAGCTTCTTTTGCTCAAGGCTAGCATTCTTAACACTTGAGCCACAAGGCCACTTCTGGCTTTTTGTTTTTGTTGTTCTGAGGAATTGAACCATGGCTTCATGCATGCTAGGCAAGTGCTCTACCATTAAGCCACATTCCCAGCCGTGTTTTTTTCTTTATATATATATTATATAGAAAATATAGTATTATATGTTATATTTAATATATTATATATTGTATACATTATATATGTTATATATGATATATATTATATATATATAACATATAATACTATATTTTCTTTTTTTAATTTTCCAATCATGGAGCTTTAAACTCTGGGCCTGGACACTATCCCTGAGCTCTTCAGCTCAATGTGGGTGTTCTACCACTTGAGCCACAGTGCCACTTACAGTTTTCTGGTGGTTACTTGTAGATAAGAATCTCTCAACTTTCCTGACTTAAATGCCCCAGCTGGCTTTGACCCGTGATCCCCAGATCTCAGCCTCCTGAGCAGATAGGTTTACAGGTGTAAGCCACTGGTGCCTGGCCATATTTAACATTAAAACTGAATCACGCTAACTGTGGGTGGCTCACACCTGTAATTCTAGCTGCCCAGGAGGCTGACAACTGAGGATTGCGGTTCTAAACTAGCCTGGGTAGGAAAGTCTGTGAGACTCTTATCTCCAATTAACCACCAAAAAATTGGAAGTGGCGCTGTGGCCCAAGTGGTAGAACGCTGAAGAGCTGAGGGACAGGGCCCTGGCCCAGAGTTCAAGCCACATGATGGAAAGAAAAAAAAAATGAACCACTCTGCCAGTCATCAGTGGCTCAGACCTATTATCCTAGCTACTCCAAGGACTGATATCTGAAGATTGTTTCAAAGCCATCTCCCATGAGAAAGTCCATGAGACTCTTATCTCTAATAAGCCAGAAATGGGGCTGTGGCTCTCAGGTAGTAGAGTGCTAGCTTAGAGCTATGAAAATCAGGAACAGTGCCTAGAGTTCAAGCCCAGAACTAGCACCAAAAAAACCCCAAACTGAACCACTCCTTAGAGGAAGGATGAACACTTCTGACAGTCCTGTTGACAAACAACAGAATTGTTATTGTGGTGGAAATGTTCTGTACTCTGCAATGTCGAGATTAAAATGAGGCTAATGCAGCCTAGGAGTTAATTTGTAATTTAAATTTAAATTTGAACTGTCCTGTATAGAGTTGGATAGTGTGGACAAAACCATGCCTTGTTATCAATTGCAACCTCTGGTTATCCACTTTCTGGTATTTGCCATTTACAATTATTTTACAACAGACATGTCTCCTTATGTGTATCTCTTTATTATAACTCTGACCTTAGGGAGACTGAATGACTTCCCTAACTCCAGTTTATTATGAATTACATGCTAAGCTTTACTCAGATCTGCTCTCTTCCTCTTAGGAGTGACCTGCCTGCTGCAGTCCTGTGCAGACACTTCAGCTTGTCCATACTGATTCCCATCTGCCCCAGTTAGTGTATTACATCAGTGGGTGGAATAGTCCCTCTAAGCTCGAATGCAGTCAGCATTCCATTTCCTCACCTTTTTATTACAAATGAAGGTGGTACTTTGTCTCCCATACATACTATTTCTTTATTTTTCTTGATGTTGTTTAACACTTGGTCAGGGAAAAAAGGAGTGATCTGGGATGGATACGTAGACCCCAGGAGAACTGACAGTTGACCGACATTTTCTATGTATGACATTATTGACTCATAATTCAGTCATTTGTTTTTATTGTATAGGTATCTACAAATTCTCCATTATCAAAAGCAAATAGTTTGTTGAATGATTCGGAAGTTAAAGACTGTGCCTCACTCGTTTTAAGTTCTGATGAATGCTTTGAGAACTTTGCAGATCCCGCCTCTCCAAAAATCACATCTTATGAAAATCTGCTGAGAACCCCTACACCTCCAGAAATAACAGCAATTCCAGAAGATATTCTCCAGGTTATTTTTCCAGGCAATTTTTTTCTTTGTGATATTCTTTTCAAAATCAGTATATTGAAAGACCTTAAACTAGCCAGGCCCAAGTGGCTCACACCTGTAATCCTAGCTAATCAGGAGGCTGAGATCTGAGGACCATGGTTCAAAGCCAAAGCAAGCCCAGGCAGGAAATTCTGTAGTCTTATCTCCAATAAACCACTCAGAAAACCAGAAGTGGTGCTGTGGTTCAAGTGGTAGAGCGCTCCTTTTGAGCTGAAGAACTGAGAGAACTGAGGGACAGCACCGAGGCCCAGAGATCAAGCACCACAACCGACCAAAAAAAAAAAAAAAAACACTTCCTTAAGCTGCCTATATACAGTCTTATTTATCATCAGGTTAATTTGCTAGTTTGAGTATTGAGGAAAATCATAAGTTTTAGGATATGAAGCCCTTCTTAATCTATCTGGGAAAGCCTATCCTGAGCACTAGCTAGTATCACCTCAGATTTTTAGCAATATTACCTTCATAATTACCTGTTAGCCTTAGTTTGTTTTTCTCTTTAATGTTGTGTTCTGGAATCATTCCTATAGTATTTCCAGTAGTTGCTCAGCTGCAGTTCCATGCTGACCATTGGTCCACTGGAAGTGATACTGGCTAAATGAACTGACACTTCAATTACCCTGCAGCTCTGCAGGCCAGGGTGTCACCAGAAACGTTTAGCAGTGTTTCTTGAACTTGAGCCTTTGGGGACTTCATTTTAAAAACAATGACACTGATATAGGAATGTCTGATTCTATACTATAGCATCCCTTACTGCTATTCTACTACTAACTATTAAATAACCAGTCTGATTCTTTGACGTTGTGTAATGAAAGTCACAGTGTTTGGCAATTGCTTTAGCACATAGAATATTTAGTCTATTTTTTAAAGCCTACATTCATAGCACATGTGGTTTTGTGGTAATTTCATAGATGGGTGCATTGAGCACATTTATCCTATTTAGTATATTCCTGTAAAACCTCTCAGGCACATGGAATTTTTATTTTTTATGGTCAGTCATGGGGCCTGAACTCTGCCTGGGCACTGTCCCTCAGCTATTCAGCTCAGAGCTAGTGCTCTACCACTTGAGCCACAGTGCCACTTCTACCTCATGTAGAATCCAGGGCCTCATGTAGGCAAGGCAAGCACTCTACCACTGAGCTACATTCCCAGCCCAAGGCACATGGAATTCTTAATAACCATTCTAGAAACGTCCCTGGATTATGGAGAGCTATGAGAAAGATAAACTACTTGGGAAAAATGCTCAAATGCCAGTGGAACTGAATCATCCTAAAATATGAACGAAGTCTGAATTTTTTGTCTTGTGTGTCTGAGAGATTTATAACGTGAGTGAGACAATTTGAACATGTTCTGTTTTCATGGGAGTTTAGAGAGCTCCATTTCTCATGGCTCATTCCTTTTTCTCCTTTCCACAGAAGGAAACTGTGCTTTTCTTCCTTGTGCCTGGGGGTGGGGAACTCAGGGCCTTAGGCATGCCAGGTGAGCACTCTACCACTGAGAGACATCCCCCAGCCTCTAGGAGACCATTTTGTGCATTAAAAATACATTGCTGGTATCCCAGATTCTTATAACCAGTCTCATAACTGGTGATTTTTCTTTTGAACATTTCTTATTTTCCCTGGGTATATTTTCTTTTTTTTGGTTGGTCATGGGGCTTGAACGCTGGGCCTGAGTGCTGTCCCTGTGCTCTTCAGCCAGCTCAAGGCGAGCACTCTACCGCTTCAGCCACAGTGCCACTTCTGGTTTTTGAGTGGTTTATTAGAGGTAAGAGTCTCATGGACTTGAACCTCCATCCTCAGATCTCAGCCTCCTGAGTAGATAGGATTACAGGCATGAGAAATGGGTGCTTGGCCCCCTGGGTATATTTTCTATAACATCTTTTTAAAGGCTTAATTTTGTGTTCAGGAGTATATCACTATTTGTTTCCATTAACCTCAGTGTACGTATGAAGGCTTCAGAAAGCAAAACTTTCCATCCTAATCCAATTTCTATTATCTCCACCTTTTTATTGCTGTTAAATATCTATTAAACTGCTAAGACAATTCTCAGTGTTTTAAGTCTTTTATGTTTAAATTTTTCATGGCTTGAGTATTTAGAACTTCTTCCAGATATGTCATTTACACGATCGGTAAAAAGTAATTTGCTTTGTTTTAGATTTTATCAAAATACAACTCAAACCTCACTACTCCAGTAGCAGTGAAAGCAGTGCCTTCCAGGAAAGGACTCCTCAGATATGAAGGACAGAGCATCAGAGATGCTGGCAACAAGGAAAACTGGTAAAAGTGAGTGGAGTGCCATGATAAGCAAAGTTTGAGTATTATTTGTGGATTTTGGACATTAGGTGAAAAGTCCGTCTCTACCTTTTATATAGAATTGGCAATTGCTGGAGCCCAAATTTCCATATTATCTAGTTTAATTATGTAAATGTGAGTCTAACCCTATTTCTTTTCCTTTTTTGTTTGTTTTTCAGGAGTGGCTCATGCCTGTAATCCTGTCTACTCAGGAGGTTGAGATTTGAGGATAATGGTTCAAAGCCAGCCCGGGCAGGAAAATCCATGACATTCTTATCTCCAATTAGACACAAAGAAAAACTAGAAGTAGAGGTTGTGGCTCAAGTGGTAGAGCAAAAAAGCTCCAGGACAGCACCCAGGCCATGTTTAAGCCCAAGACTAGCGTGCGTGCGTACACACACACACCACATTACTTAAATACCATCGAATATGCCCTTGTACTCAGTGCCTGTGCCTATCCGTTACTTTTTTCACTCAAGATTGGTGCTCTACCACTTGAGCCACACCTCTATTTGTTATTTTTCTGGTTAATTGGGCATAGTTTCAGATGTGTCTTCCCAGGCTAGCTTTGAACCTCTGTCCTCCTCAAATTGAATGTCTGGAATGGCTAGGATTACAGATGGAAGCATCCAGTGCCTGGCTAATCCTAATGGTTTTGTTTTGTTTTGTTTTGCCAGTTGTGGGGGCTGAACTCTGGGTCTGGGCACTGTCCCTCAGCTCTTCAGCTCAAGGCTAGTAGTGCCCTACCACTTGACCACAGCACTACTTCTGGCTTTTTTCTGCTTATGTAATGCTGAGGAATAGAACCCAGGGTCTCATGCATGCAAGGCAAGCACTCTACCTACCACTGAGCCAACTTCCTCGCCACTAGTTTTGTTTTTTTATAGGTATAAATATTAGAGTTACCATCTGTTCTGTTAATGGCTTTTAATTACCATCTTGACAATTTTATTTGTGTCTGTTTGTAGGAATTCCACTTGGGACCATCCATTGTAGAGCAGACTAAGGTAGAAGCAGAACTGGACTTACACATTCTCCGCCCTCTTGGACAGTGATGGTTAAACATGGTTTTTGTGGAGTTTTGATGTTTTCAGCTGTCTTGCTGACATTGTTCAGTCATGCAATTTTTACAGATGATGTTACATTAGCCTACTTAATCTAATAGAATGACTTAAGAAATGTCAGGAATTGGGACAGTTTATAATGTAAATGCTACTGCTTATTAGCTACTCTGATCAGACACCTGATCTTGCGACCATGTGGTTGCTGCTATCTGCCAGCTTTGCCCATCTGTTACATGAAACTCCCCTACTTGGGAGTTTGGAAACATAGTGAGTTCCAGGCCAAAGACCCCATTTCAGAAACAAATGCAAAAATAGTCAAAAGGGATGGAGTATGGCTCAAGGGTAGAATCATTGTCTAGCATGAGTGATGCCCTGGCTTCAGTCCCCAGTTCCACAAAAACAAAAATACTGAATTGCTATTCACAAACTAGAGAAAGTAAGCTTTAAACTAACATAGGAAAGTGAAGAGGGCGCTTTCTGACATAGGTAACTACCACACTGTGCAGTAGAGGTGGCAGGATGTGGCAGCTGGAAGGAGGAAGGAATGCACTGCTTGCTGTATGTCTTCTTTCCTCCCAGCCTTGTACTGTGGTGGACATTCTCACGTCGGCATCACATGACTGCTGCCTTCTAGCTTTGCTTTCCAGCTTCACCACACAGCAGATCCTACTCTCCTCTGGAAGGTTCTGACTGACGCTGGGCTAGGGGTCCTTCTGTACATCATCTGGGTTTCTAGAACTGCCTGTCCATCAAGCCTGAGATCCTTCTGATTTAAGAGCTGGAAAGTCATTATCTAACAACTTCATCATAGCTTTTCAAAGTTTGATGTAGATTATTCTTTAATTGTGCTTTGAAAATGAAATTGAGGAAGTGTAATTTCTTTATATAATGAACAATAAATTTTTTTCAAGGTCTAGTTTATATAAAGTCTAGTCCATTTGTGTGTCTGTCTGTCTCCCAGGGTTTGTTCGTGGGGCCTGAAGGGTGTGAGGAGGTACATCTAGCAAGAGAGTGGGATGGATGAGGCTAGGTAGGAAGGAAATGTTTGAAGCAGAGCAATCATTATCAGTTTCCTTAAATTATTGAAAATTCAAATTAAAAGGGACAGTATTGACTGATAGGTTTGGTAAAAAATTGACAGTAACAACACTGATGAATTTGAGTGGCTTTCTGGAGATTGACGTGTGGAATAGATTGGAAAGAGAGCTGAGGAGTATCCCT
The DNA here is from genome assembly GCF_000151885.1 of Dipodomys ordii. Lineage (NCBI taxonomy): Eukaryota > Metazoa > Chordata > Mammalia > Rodentia > Heteromyidae > Dipodomys > Dipodomys ordii. The sequence continues at coordinate 29,258,628 of NW_012267217.1, read as the reverse complement.
ACAAGCAGAATTCAAGTCCTGTTCAAGAAGCAAGGAGATAGATGGCTGGATGGGATATGGAACAGAGAAGTTTTAAAGTTGGTTCTAGATTAGGCATTTGTTTGCTTGTAAAGGAGCTCCACTTTGATGGTCCTGTTCCTTCAGATTTAGTTTGTCCAAAACTTAGTCCTGTGACTTACCACTTCCTCCTACAAGCCTACGTTTTGTGATGTAGCATATTCAGCTTCTTAAGCTTCAAACTTTTTTTTGTTTTTTAAGGTGTGTCCTCAGTTCTCTTCAAGTGAAACCCAAGATAAGATCCTTAGCCTAGTCTATGTGACCATGTGGTCTATGCACCAGCCAGCTTCTTCCTTACGTGTACCCTAGTTGCACCACCTTGCAGATTCTTATTTTCCTGCCAGAGGGCTTCGTGCACACATGGCTCTCACTGCTTCACTTATGCCTGTTGAGAAGCAGCAGACACCTGCCCTCTTAAAAACTTACAGACCAACTAGGTGCCTGTGGCTCGTGCCTACAATACTAGCTACTCAAAAAGCTGAGATCTGAATCAAAGCCAGCCTGGATGGGAAAGTCCTTGATTCTCTATTAGCCACTATCAAGAAAAAACAGCAAGTGGAGCTGTAGCTCAAGTGGTGCAGCACTGGCCTTGAATAAAAATAGTTCAAGTACAGTGCCCAGGTCTTGAATTCAAGGCTCAAGCCCTAGGCCTGGCAACAAAAAAAAAAAAGAAAAACAGCTCTAGCCTCTGGCTGAGCCAAGCATCACTGAGCACACCAGGCAATGATAGGGCTGCTCCCTAAGCCAGCCTGAGTCTGCTGGGATCCCGATTACTGGAAAAGAGCGGTACATTTATTGCCTGGAGCTGCTGGTGGTCTCTTGCCAAGGGGAGAATCGTCACCTGTGTGTGAAGACCAGGATGCTAGCAAAAGACAGGTGTGAGGGCTCCAGTCAACTAGGCTGACATGAGCAGGTCCTGCCCCACATTTCAGCTGAATGGGTCCATAAACTAAAGCTTAACTAAGAGTTTTTTTCTTTTTTGGCCAGTCCTGAGGCTTAAACTCAGGGCCTGGGCGCACTGTCCCTGAGCATCTTTTGCTCAAGGCTAGTACTCTACCACTTGAGCCACAGCACCACTACCACCAGCCTTTTCTATTTATGTGGTACTGAGGAATTGAACCCAGGGCTTCATCCATACTAGGCAAGCATTCTACCACTAAGCCATATTCACAGCTCCATTCTTTGTCAATTTTTTTTTTTTGGTTGTGTTCATCCTGGGGCTTGAACTCTGGACCTTGGCACTGTCCCTTAGTTTTTTTGTTCAAGGCTGGCACTCCACAGCTTGAGCCACAGTTCCATTTTAACGCCCCCTTGGTGGTTCATTGGAGATTGGCTCATGGAAATTCCTGCCCTAGCTGGCTTCCAAGTACAATCCTCAGATCTCAGCCTAAGCAGCTAGGGTCACAGGCATGAGCCAATAGCACCCAGCCTCACTTTAACTTTTATACCACCTTGGATAATATGCTTTAGTCTCTCCTTCCTCCTTAAGTAGTGTACAAATGGGTTTCAGTTTAACATGCCAATTTATGAGTACAAAACATCTTGATCAATGTTACCCTTTCCATCATTCTCCCCCAATTCAACTGATCCATTCATTATTGGTACTCAATTTTCAGTGTCACATTACGTGGTAGGACATATAATAAAATATTTGGACATACGCTTAATCTTTACAGTGGACCTCAAGCTCAATGTTGGCAAAGTACATATTTAATTACCCAAGTATATAGCATATCTACTGAATTATTAATGATAGCAACCAGACATTTCACTAGGTAGGCATGGTCCTAAGTGCTATATATTAATCTCAATTATTGTCTTTTTTTGAAGCAATTGCCTGGTTTTTCAGATAAAAGTTGATCACCTCAGGGCTGGGAAGGTGGTTCAGTGGTAGAGCGCTTGCCTTGCATGCATGAGGCCCTGGGTTCGATTCCTCAGCACCACATAAGCAAAAAAAGAAAAAAGCCGGAAGTGGTGTGGCTCAAGTGGTAGAGCACTAGCCTTGAGCTGAAGAGCTGAGGGACAGCGCCCAGGCCCAAAGTTCAGGCCCCACGACCGGACCCAAAAAAAAAATAAATTGATCACCTCAGTGATTGAGATGATCAACTTTCATCTCCCATTTCTCATCCCAAGTCTTAAGTCTCTGCCTTCTGCTGCTAGAGTTATGCCTAAGTTATTACAACAGCATCTGAAGTTCCTACCTTATCTTCAACTTCTGCCAACAGTACATTAAAAGTTCTGTTGGAGGACTGGAGAAGGTAGCTCTATGATGGAGTACTTGCCTGGCTTGCATGCATACGGCCCAGGGTTTGATTCCTAAAACTTTCTACATGCTTCAAACAATCCATTTCATTGCCTACTCCAGGAAATAACTACTGATAAAAATAACCTGTGCCTCAGCTGTAGGCAAACCTGAATATGCAGTCCTTGCTTGGGTTGCTGATCAACCCAAGGAAATAAGGAAATCATAGCCATATTTATCTTTAAGATGGGTGTTTGGTCAGGCACTGGTGGCTTATGCCTAACTAACTATGCATGAGGCCCTGGGTTTGATTCCTCAGCACCACATAAGCAAAAAAAAAGAAAAAAGCCGGAAGTGGCGCTGTGGCTCAAGCGGTAGAGCGCTAGCCTTGAGCTGAAGAGCTAAGAGTTCAGGCCCCACAACCGGACCCAAAAAAAAATATATACTTTCTGTAAAAGGGGGCCCCCAGCTCACTCTAATTCTGTCACTGGGTCCCTATACCCGCATGCTCCTCTTTTGGAGTGGCAGCCCTTCTTCCTGTAACTGAGAACCAGAATGTCAGGTTTGTAGGGGTGAAGTGAGAGAAGGCATGGTAACATTTCTGCATGACTGGATAGAAAGTAGTACGGCAAGTCCAGCTCTTTATTTAAAAAAAAAAAAGTTGAAGTTTTTGTGAGTTTTCAACCTGGCCTGACAGTTGAGTAGTACTTTTTCCCCCTAACCTAAACTTAGCCATCCCATGCATGTAGAACACACACAACCGATAACAGCAATCCCAGTTATATACTGTGAGACACAGGCAATCAAGTACTGTAACTCACACTTCCGAGGGGAATTTTCAATACCTATGAGGCAGTCAGGCCAGATGTTAAAGCACTGAGCAAGATGCAATCATGGATCACATTCACAAAACAGCTACCATTACTCAAAGCCAGAGGCAAACAAGGCCTAAGTATAACAATTCTTAGCCTTATATAACAAAGTCACTAGGTATTCTTTACACTTTTGGTGGTACCAACCTTTTAAGGAGAAGTTGCATGTTGAATCAGGCGAAGGAGTGAAATAAAAAGCCAAACCATTTTAAACTGGAATTATAGAAGAGCCTTTGTAAGAGTTTACAGCTTTTTCTTTAAAATAGCCTTTAGTTCCCACCCTCTTGATCTACACAGAAAATCTTTTTCCACCACAAGCAGGAAAATAGTTATTCTTCAAGAACACAATTTAATTGCCTGCAGAGCACTAAAGCCCGTACAGCCTGAGTGGGTAAGCAATCTAAAGGCCTCAGGGCAGCAGCTACAGGTTCAAGGCCTGCCTGCCAACACCAACAGAGACACCAAGTCTGCAGAATCAGCAGATTCTCAATGGTTCTTTCTGTAGACATACAAGATAAAACTAGTATGTTTTTACTTTGACAATCACTGATATACAATTTTGCACTTCGGGGTATAGTTTTCATTTTCTACCCTAACAGACTACAACTAATAAGGCTTTTACCAACTGCCATGTTTATAAATTTCAATCTAACAGTGCCATGGAAGACAGCATACCAGTTCTGACAAAACTACTATGGCTACTAGCCGATTATTTACACTTTCTGGTCTGCCAAGGCTCTATTCTAAGCTCTTTTTCAAATATTTTACCTGTACTTTTTTTGGGGGTCCAGTCATGGGGCCTGAACTCTGGGCCTGGGCACTGTCCCTCAGCTCTTCAGCTCAAGGCTAGTGCTCTACCTACTTGAGCCACAGCGCCACTTCTACCTTTTTTTTTCTTTTTGCTTATGTGGTACTGAGGAATCGAACCCAGGGCCTCATGCAGCATGCAAGGCAAGCGCTCTACCACTGAGCCACCTTCCCAGCCCGACCCCATTCCTATTTTTAAAACCCAAAAGCTCTCTCTCATCATGGCTTCTTTAAATATGGGTCACCACACCAAGCTGCAGGCTCTCCCAACACAGCATTTCTCACACTTGAGTCTTTACTACAAATTCATCCTCAATTTCACACAATCCCACAGCTTTCTTGTTTTGCCCCTAAAGGCTTAAAATATCCTTCCCTCTACTACTTCCTAAAGACCAGGCTGAAACCCTGCTCCCATGCCCCATTAACTTTCACACTCGGGCTGATTGCACACATATATTTCACAATACAGTTTCACACGAATGCTAAGAGCACTTTTCTTCATATTTTACAGAAGGGCTTGAAACGTGGACTTTCTAATAATATTCATACTATAGTACATCCAAATCTAACTCCTAAATAGATGTGTTACAATTTTTCAGAATTTAAAGGCTTAATGGCAAAAATCAGGGGAGGAAGAAGTATCTAAGTATCTTATTTTACATAAGTGGCTGAAAAATAAATTCGAGAAAGTAAACAGGATTTAGTAAGGTCTCATCCGCCCAGAAGGAGGCGGTGCTCGGTTGGGAGGGGTAATGGCTATGTCTAAATAATCGCCTATCTGGAACTTCTGCGACTGAAGTGTCATGGAGTCGTCTGTCCCCTTTCTGCCAGACATGGTACTGCCAATCTCCTTCACTCTGTAGGAAAGGATATTGACAGCAGATCATAATCAATGAAATTAAGATGATCAGGAGCTAGATTTACTCCATTATATAAACAGTTCAAAATATTTAAGTATAATATATACTCTAGTATATCTCTGTAAAACCTTTCAGGCACATGGAACACTAGCCAAAAAAGCTGAGGGACAGTGCCTATGCCCAAGTTCAAGCCCCACGACCAACCAGAAAAAAAAAAAGGAATGTAATGACACTGCCAGATCCTAGCTACTTAGGAGGCTGAGATCTGATGAGCAGTTTGATGCCAGGCCAGAAGGTCCATAAGACTGTCAACTGTCAACTCCAATTAACCAGCGAAAAGCTAGAAGTGGAGCTGTGGTTACCCTTGAACAAAGAGTTCAGGGGCAGAACCCAAGCCCTGAGTTCAAGCCCCACGACTGACCCCCCCCCAAAAAAAATTTTTTTAAGTCATCAGGCATTAGTGACTCATGCCTATAATCCTAGTTACTCAGGAGGCTGAGATTGAAGATGAAAGTTCAAAACCAACCCCAGCACTCAAGTGGTAGAACACTAGCCTTGAGCTGAGTTCAAGCCCCAGAACAAGCATCAAAAAAGGTTCACAAGCTGGGTGCCGGTGGCTCATGCCTGTAATCCTAGCTACTCAGGAGGCTGAGATCTGAGGATCACGGTTCAAAGCCAGCTCGGGCAGGAAAGTCTGTGAGACTCTTATCTCCAATAAACCACTAGAAAACCGGAAGTGGCGCTGTGGCTCAAGGGCTAGAGCACTAGCCTTGAGCTGAAGAGCGCAGGGGCAGCGCCCAAGCCTAGAATTCAAGCCCCACAACTGACCAAAAAAAAAAAGGTTCAAAGACCTGTTCTCTACTAAAGAGATTCATATATGGAATTGTCCCAAAGCTAGGCATGGTAGTACACGCTCCTAATCCCAGCATGGTGACCCTTTGAAGGACTAGCCAGCCTACCATGCATGAGGCCCTGGGTTCAATTCCTTGGTAACACATAAACATAAAATTAATAAAATAAAAAAGGAAAAATAACCACTAAACATATTTTAAAATAAGATTACCCTTACCCATTAAAACTAATAAAAGTAAACAGATTATAGAAATAGAAATCACCTACCGATAGCCAGGTCTTTTAAGATCCATAAAAACAATTGCAAAATTGAAGTGTGTACCCTTCTTTCTAGCTTCTGGGTAGACTTCTTTTACTAAACTAGTCAGTTCTTTCAAGGTTGCATCCATCCTGAAATTTTTTGAAGATTTTGATTAATAAGGATATTTACCAACAAGTTACCACATGTATGAGTTGTGACCTATGTTTAGAAAGGACTTGGATTTTATATCTAAAGTTTAATTGAAAGCAGTTAACTTAATAGTAACACTATTTGGGTCGGGCGCTAGGAGCTCAGGCCTGTCATCCTAAGGAGGCTTCAAAAGCCAATTAACCACCAGAAAACTGGAAGTGGCACTGTGGCTCCAATGGTAGATAGAGTGCTCTCCTTGAGCTGAAGAGCTCAGGGTCAGTGCCTAAGCCTAGAGTTCAAGCCCCACCAGCCTCAATGTTGAAAATTTCAATGAATTAAAGGTTCTTAGTGCTTCAGAGACTCAACATGCTAATCCTCTCATGCCATGTAGTACTGTGTGGTTCAGTCTAAACTAATTCAAATACACAAAACAATTACTTCTAACATAGTCTTCCCTATTATAGAATCTCTGAAACTGGAATGCATCCTAGAACTGAAGTGCTAGGAAACCATTTTCATACAGCTATGTAGCTTTCCTTTCTTAGATGCGATCTTATGAATTTTATAATGGAATGAGTAACATTTTCTCAAGATAAATCACAGCCCCTTTATAGTATAGGTACAAAAAAAAACTCTGGAAATATTTATTTGTACTCAGAACTTTATAATCCCTTGAGCTAACAGGATTTCCTTCCACAAGTAGAAAAATGAAACTTAGTCTGAAACTTGAAGCAGCATCTCCCAGAGGGGCTACCAGGCACTCAAGGAGAATGACAGTTGGCACACAGCACCACACACGATTCCATTCCCCAATTAACTCATCTACATGAAGGAAAAAAGTCCCTATGAGCACATCTTCCATCTCCTACTGCTCTCCAATCTTTTTTCTTTTACTGGTTCTAGGACTTGAACTCAGCAAGAGCACCACACCTTGAGTTCAAGCCCAGTTACAGGCATCAATAAGCCAATAAATAAAGCCACCTGGGGCTGCCCTACAGATAAGAGACCTAGTTTTCATAATCATTTAAGTAAATTATTTGCAGTAAGTCTCTTACTATCTCTCTCCTACTTTGTTTTCCTGGGTGAAGCCTGACTAAGAGATCTCAGTAATTCTCTTCCATTACCCTCTTCAGTGACCACCCAAAGTACTGAACATGCCCCACTTCTGTGACAACTAGTATACTGCCCCAACTCCATAGAGCTTCGGGCTTTGGCAGATAAACCTGCCATTGTTGGCTCCTCTGGACTCCCCCTACTCCTTCTTCCTTGCCTTGTGTCAGGTCACCTAATTTATAGGTGATGCTCCCCATCCACAATACAATTACAAACAGGAAACAGACAACTGCCTCTGAGTTTAATGTGTACACACTTACTTTTACCTCACTATTTCATGAGCAGTACAATATAGCAACTGTCTAGATAGCATTGACATTGTGCGAGAAATTATTTAAACTCTACTGGAGGATGTATATTAAGTTCTATGTAATACTCTGCCATCTTTTCTAAAAGAATTGATCATCTTGAGAGTTTGATATCCAGGGGAAGTCCAGAACAAACCTCTCACACACAAAGGAAATATCTGAAAAACTGACTTCAAGGAAGGACATTATTTTTACTTGATTCCCTCAGGACCTAAGTAACAGACTGAAAATCCTATTGGTTGGAAGAAATATACTTTTTTGGCAGGAGAAGGGGGCAGTACTAAGGATTGGAAGGGTCATGAACTTAAGTCACATCAATTTTGGCTGAAATACACAACTTAATCTTTGAAGAGATTTTCATCGAGCCACATAGTAATTCTTTCCTGTGAATTAAATCATCTTCCTATAACTTTTACCTTTGAATGAAGGAGAAGTACAAATACCAAGTACATGGCTAGAAATGTGGCTTAGTGGTAGAGTGCTTGCCTAGCATGCATAAAGCCCTGGGTTTGATTCCTCAGTATCACATAAACAGAAAAAGCCTGAAATCAGGTGCTGTGGCTCAAGTGGCTAAGTGCTAGCCCTGAGCACAGAGAAAGGCTCAGGGACAGAGCCCAGGCAATAAGGAAAAAGGAAAAGGAAGGAAGGAAAAAAAGAAAAGGAAAGGGAAGGGAAAGGAAGGGAAGAGAAGGGAAGGAGGAAGGGAGGGAGAAAAGAATCAAGGACAAGAATCATTGTACTGGGGTTGGGAAGGTGGCTCAGTGGTAGAGCATTTGCCTTGCATGCTCAAGGCCCTGGGTTCGATTCCTCAGTACCACATAAGCAAAAAGAAAAAAGCCGGAAGTGGGCGCTGTGGCTCAAGTAGTAGAGCACTAGCCTTGAGCTGAAGAGCTGAGGGACAGCGCCCAGGCCCAGAGTTCAGGCCCCACGACTGGGGAAAAAAAAAAAAAGAATCATTGTACTTACTAGCCAGGCAGGCTATAATCCTAGCTACACAGAAGGCTCACATGAGGATGAAACATGATGAAGGTTTGAAGGTAGTTGGGGCTGACAACCCTAAGAATCTTATTTCTAACTAACTAGTAAAAAGCCAGAAGTGGAGGTATGGCTTAAGTGGCAGAGCACCAGCCTTGAGGAAAAGAAGCTAAGGGGGAAGTGGCGCTGTAGCTCAAGTGGTAGAGTGCTCGCCTTGAGCTGAACATCTGAGGGACAGCGCCCAGGCCCAGAGTTCAAGCCCCCACGACCAACAAAAAAAAGAAGAAGCTAAGGGGAAGCATCCTGGCCCTGAGTTCTAGTCCCAGGACCAACACACACACACACACACACACACACACACACACACACGCAATGCCTGTAATCCTAGCTACTCAGGAGGCTGACATCTGAGGACCATGATGAAACTCCAGTTAACCACCAGAAAACCCAAAGTGGTATGTTGGTTCAAAATGACAGTGTTAGCTTTCTGCAAGGCTCAGGGAAAGTGCCTAGACCCTGAGGTCATACCTCAAGACCAGCTCAAAATAAACAAAAATAAAATAGTTCAGGTGGCAATCTTCATGTTACTTTTAACCAAAGTTCATGTTACTTTAACAAAACCACATCTTTTGAAATTATACATCAGTGCAAGAAGTCACAGCACTTATTTTTATGGCCCTAGTCAGACCCGGGGCATGGCAGGTATAGCCGGAGATAAAACTCATCTGGAATCCAGGCTTCAATAAACACATACACACACACATATAAGAGGAAATCAAAAGCCGGGCGCTGGTGGCTCACGCCTGTAATCCTAGCTACTCAGGAAGCTGAGATCTGAGGATCACAGTTCAGAGCCAGGCCGGGCAGGAAAGTCCATGAGACTCATCTCCAATAAACCACTAGAAAACTGAAGTGGCGCTGTGGCTCAAGCGGTAGAGTGCTCGCCTTGAACTAGAGTGCAGGGACAGCGCCAAAGCCCAGAGTTCAAGCCCCACGACCGACAAAAAGAGAAAAAAAGAAAAAAAAAGAAATGTACTCATTATCTTGCCCAATTGTAATGCCTCTGTTCAGTATTTTCACAATAAGATATATAAAAAAATAAAATCACCTGGAACCCAGGCTTCAATAAACACATACACACACACGTGTAACAGTAAATAAAATCATATGGAACCCAGGATTCAATAAATACACACATACACCAGACACACCAAGCTTCACTAGACACACACACACACAAAGCATTAAGGCTTCGTGAATCCATTCTTCACTTTAGTGCTGTGGTACCCTACCTAAGGCTTTGAGGCACTTAGCCACTCCCACTCCCCCTGGTATTTACTGGTCTCAGAATCCTTCAAGGGCATGGGAGGGAGAAGGGAATCTTGGGGCTTGAACTCAGGGACTGGGGGGGGGGGGGCTGTTTTGCTCAAGGATGGTGGTCTACCACTTGAGCCACGGCTCCACTTCTCGTTTTCTGGTGGCTAATTGGAGGTAAGCGTGTCAGACTTTCCTGCCTAGGCTGGCTTCACATCGCCGCCCTCACATCTCAGCCTCCTGAGCAGCCCTTGCAGGCCCTGAGGCACCTGGAATCCGGCTCTGCTACCTGGCCGTTTGGGGCCAGGCAGCTTTCATGGGGACGACCACGTTGGATCTGCCGATTCCTAACCCGAAAGG
>NW_012267217.1:29244327-29248307 GCF_000151885.1 Dipodomys ordii | reverse complement strand
CGCAGCCCCCGCCCGGGCCGCGCTCACCAGGTGTAGATCTGCAGCTCGCTGGACGGCACGTTTCCGCGGGAGAACTCGTCCATGCGGTGGTGGCGGCCGTTGTTGGTGGTGAAGACCCGCAGCAGCAGCGGGCACGTCTGCGGAGCACAGGAGGAGAGGGCGAAAGTGACCTTTCCGAGGCGCTCGCCGCGGCCTCCCGGGAGCTCCGGGAGCGACCACAACAACAAAATGGAACCAGGCCTCCCCCCCGCACCCCGGCCCCGCCTGCGCCTCGCACCAGCCCGCCCCCTCACACCGTGCGGGGCCCTCACCTTCTCACGATCGATTGGCTTCTCAGGCTCCTTCTTGATTTCCTCCTGGGTAACGCGCGATTCCACCGCCATCTTCCTTCTTCGGCCTGGGAGCTGATCGCCGTGACCTCCGACCCCAGCGGCGAGCTTGAGCCTCAGCTCTCTCGCGAGAAGCACGAGGCTTTTTAGAGGGCCGGGGGTGGGGCGGGACGGGGCGGAGTTAGGGCAGAGTCGGGAGAAGAGGCGTGGCGTCGTTTGGCGCATGCGTATTCGCTGTGCGCTGGAGTGCACGTCCAGAGCGCCTGCGCAGCTCCGGGAAAGGCCGGAGTGCGCATGCGTGCGGAGGGACGCCTCTCGGAAGCGCCCTGTGGTGGCTTAGGAGTGAGTCGTGTTGTTTGTGTTGAAAGTTCCCCGAGAAAAGAGACATGCGCGTAGTAGGCAGTGAAGGACGGGAACGCCGCGCCGAGCGACGTTCTCTGCGGTCCGCACAAACAAAATGCCGTTCTCTTCCTTCCGGTAGGCGGAGGTGGACTCTCCCGCGAAGGCGGCGCGAGGGCTTCTCCTTTCGAGCAGGTCTTGTGGAAGAAGCTGGAACGGCCGCCCGCCGGGGCTCGAGCCCGGAATCCTAACTCAGAGAAGGAACGAAAGGACTGACTGGTGAGGAACGGGACGGAAACTTCCAGGTTAAATCGAAGCATCCACGGCATGCCGGGAGGTGGTGCGGCCCAAGGCTTGGCCGACCGGCGGCTTCGGACGCGTGAAAGGTGTTCCAGCAAACCATGAGTCGAGGATGCGTGCTGGCTGCTTGAGATGTATGGTTTGTGAGGAGGACGCTTGGGGTGTGTTTTGGTAAACATGAGTTAAACCCCTCACAAAGGGAAAATCCGGAATGCGGCCTTTGCTTCCAGACTTACTGCTTTGCTTCCTGGAAATTTCTATTTGTGATTTTTGCCTGATCACTGTCACCACCCGAGTAGTGGAGTGTAGTCCTGCGTGGCTAATACACTCCTTGACCTTTTTACCTGAGTCAGTGGATGCATTTGCTGGGATTCTACAGTAACTAGAGGCTGAGATCTGGGGGGGGTCAAGGTTCAAAGTTAACCCCGGGCAGAAAAGTCCCCTCGAGACTCTATCTCCAATAAACCACTCAGAAACCGGAAGTGGCACTGTGGTTCTAGTGGTAGAGTGCTGGACCAGCAAAAGAGCTCTGGGATAGTGCCTGGGCTCTGTTTTCAAGCCCCACGAGCGACTTAAATAAGTAAATTATAGCTGTGCATTTTAGGTACTTCTGTTTGTGTACATTACTTTTTTAAAAATTGTTGAAACTGGGCACCAGTGGCTCACGCCTGTAATTCTAGCTACTCAGGAGGCTGAGATCTGAGGATCACCATTCAAAGCGAGCCCAGGCAGAAAAGTCTGTGAGACTCATCTCCAGTTAGCCACCAGAAAGCCTTAAGTGGTGATGTGGCTCAAGTGGTAGAGCACTAGCCTTAAGCTGAAGAGCTCAGATACAGTGCCCAGGCCCACAGTTCAAGCCCCACGACCGACCCCCCCCCCAAAAAAAAAGTATTAAATGTGCTTAGGATGAAATGGTGGCATGCATGCAATATTCAGTGGTTTTTTAGATAGCATTTCAGTCCCTCCCCGGTCTGATTTTTATTTTTTTGGCCGGTCCTAGGGCTTGAACTCAGGGTCTAGGCTCTGTCACTGAGCCTTTCTGTGCTCCAGGCTAGCATTATGAGGACTCAAACCCAGAAATTCATGCATGCTAAGAAAGCACACTACCGCTAAGCCACATACCAAATCTTTTTCAAAACTTCCGTAGTGTGAACATCTGACACAAGAGGGCACTCTAATCAATTAAAAGAAAAACTCCACAAATGAAGAAATAGCCCTCCACCCCAATCCTGGGGCTGAGCCCGGTCCCTGAGCTTCTTTTGCTCAAGGCTCTACCCCTGGAGCTACAGTGCCATTTCCAGCTTTTTCTGATTAGTTAATTATAGGTCAGAGCCTCATGTACTTTCCTGCCCCATCTGGCTTCAAACCACCATCCTAAGATTTTAGCCTCCTGAGTAGCTGGAATTATAGTGCCTGGCAAGCAATACTTTCTTTTTTTTTATTTATTTTTTTGGGGGTCCGGTCGTGGGGCCTGAACTCTGGGTCTGGGCGCTGTCCCTCAGCTCTTCAGCTCAAGGCTAGCGCTCTACCATTAGAGCCACAGCGCCACTTCAGGCTTTTTTCTTTTTGCTTATGTGGTGCTGAGGAATGGAACCCAGGGCCTCAGGCATGCAAGGCAAGCGCTCTACCACTGAGCCACCTTCCCAGCCTTTCTTTTTTTTTTTTTATCGGTCATGGAGCCTGAACTCTGGGCCTGGAAGCTGTCCCTCAGCTCTTCAGCTCAAGCCTAGCACTCTACCACTTGAGCCACAGTGCCACTTCCAGCTTTTTCTGCTTATGTGGTGCTGTGGAATCGAACCTAGGGCCTCATGCATGCAAGGCAAGCACTCCAACACTCCACATTCCCAGCCCGCAATAAAATTTTATTGGTGATGTCAGGGAGATTTCATTTCTTAGATACAAGATCTCATTTTTGAACCTTTCCAAATCATTAAAATGCAGTTTTCTAATACTGTGAGTCAGTAGAAATGCAGTTGTTTTAGACTAGTTAGGATAGTTTTTCAGCATCCTACAATCCAAGGCTAATATTTGGCTTTGTCATACCACATTTAAACACAAATTATACCTGGGCACCAGTGTCTCATGCCTGTAAGCCTAGCTACTCAGGAGGCTTAGATCTGTGGATCACAGTTCAAAGCCAGCCCAGGCAGGATAGTCTATGAGACTCTTATCTCCAATAAACCACCAGAAAACCAGAAGTGGTGCTGTGGCTCAAGTGGTAGACCGCTAGCCTTGAGCTGATGAGCTCAAGCCCCATGACCAACAAAAAGCAACAACCAAAAAAATATTTTAAAAAACCACAAATTATATTATTTAAGTGTGTGCATTACTTTATTTTCATTTTTTAAGTCAGTACTTGGGCTTGACCTCAGGGTTTTGTGTTCTTGCTTAGCTATATTGTTTAGCTTTTTCTGCTTAAAGCTGGTATTCTGGTGGTTAATTAGAGATAACAGACTCACAGGGACTTTTCTGCCTGGGCTGGTTTCAAACCATAATCCTCAGATCTCAGCCTCCAGAGTAGCTATGATTACAGGTGTGCGCCCCCAGTGCCCAACTTTTATTTACTTTTTTATTTTGATTAAAAACTAAGGCCAGGTGCCAGTATCGGCACAAAGAAAAAAGTTATAGATCATACATTTGGATCTCCTGGGGAATTATTAAAGTTTTTCAAATTTCTAAAATGATACTCTGTCAAGTAAATCTGTAGCATACAGAATTTATAAGCACAATATTTTCAGAGTTCTATTCCAGTAAGAATTGTAAGCAAATAATCTCAGTAAAGCTTGTTACAAGAAATAAAAGAACCAATGGAATAGAATTGAAAACCCAGAAATGAACCTACAGACCTATAGCCATCTAATCTTCAATAAGGGAGCTAAAAAAATAGAATGGAAAAAAGACAGCCTTTTCAGTAAATGGTGCTGGCAAAATTGGTTAATTACTTGTAAAAAACTAAAGCTAGATCCTTATATATCACCGTGCACCAGAATCAACTCCAAATGGATCAAAGAC
>NW_012267217.1:29237872-29243672 GCF_000151885.1 Dipodomys ordii | reverse complement strand
ATCAAGAAAATGTGGTATATATACACAGTGGAATTCTATGCCTCCATCAGAAAGAATGGCATTGCCCCATTTGTTAGGAAATGGAAAGACTTAGAAAAACTTATATTAAGTGAAGTAAGCCAGGCCCAAAGAAACAGGTCCCACGGTTTCCCTTATTTGCAATTACTAGTATATGTCTGAGACAAGCAGAAACCATCAGATAAGTTGATGTTAGATAAAATGAACCCCAAGATAAGGACTCAAATTTTTTTTCTTTCTTGCTATTGTTTCTAACATATTTATAAGATATTCCTTTGTTGCTTTGTATGTCCCTCCCCCACGGTATAACCCCTGTTATCATTGTATTTGATATTGGTATAATTTGTGGAGGGGAAGGGAAAAAACAAATTGTTTAAATCGGGATACAGGTGGACCCATTGCAACAATGAGATGTACAAGACCTTATATTGAAAAACGATCTTTACAATTTTGGCGCAGGGGGATGGGAAGGGGAAACAAAGGAGGAGGCAACAATGCTTGATAAGAAATATACTCATTACCTTGCCCATGTAATTATAACCCCTCTGTATGGATTTTCACAATAAAAAATAAAAGAAGCTGGGTGTCGGTGGCTCATGCCTGTAATCCTAGCTACTCAGGAGGCTGAGATCTGAAGATCCCGGTTCAAAGCCAGGCCAGGCAGGAAAGTCCATGAGACTCTTATCTCCAATAACTCACTCAGAAAATCAGAAGTGGGGCTGTAGCTCAAGTGGTATAGTGCTTGCCTTGAGCTGAAGAGCTGAGGGATAGCCCCCATGCCCAGAGTTCAAGCCCCACAATCGACAAAAAAGAACTCCATTCCTAGAACTCAGCCTGCTAGTGATTATTACTTGGAAGGCACACCCAAAGGCTCTCTGTATTTTCACATGTATGTACAGCACTGTGGCATTAACACTGTGAGCTATGCCACCATGACCCCATCTTGATGCCCCTAAAGGTCTTGCTGAGTTACCCTTACAGAGCAATAATCTTTTTAGGTTATGAATCCTCCAATTAAAAACCTTCAAAGTGGGGCTGGAAATACGACTTAGTGGTAGAGTGCTTGCCTAGCATGCATGAAGCCCTGGATTTGATTCCTCAGTACTACATACACAGAAAAAGAGCTAGAAGTGGCACTGTGGCTCAAATGGTAGAGTACTAGCCTTGAGCAAAAGAATCTTAAGGACAGTGCCCAGTCCCTGAGTTCAAGCCCCAGGACTGGCACAAAACACACACACACACACTACAGTGATTGAGCTTTAGTAAAACAAGAGCACCAGTGGCTCATGCCTATAATCGTAGGTACTTAGGAGGCTGAGATCTGAGGACTGTGATTCAAAGCCAGCCCATACTCTTTATCTCCAATTAGCCACAAAAAATGCTGGATGTGGAGCTGTGACTCAGGTGGTAGAGCACTAGCCTTGAGCAAAAAAGCTCAGGGACAGCACTCAGGCCCTCAGTTCAAGCCCTAGGACGAACACATAAAAAGACTGAGGGCAGGGCTGGTAAGGTTGTTCAGTGGTAGAGTGCTTGCCTTGCATGCCTGAGGCCCTGGGTTCGATTCCTCAGCACCACATAAACAGAAAATGCTGGAAGTGGCGCTGTGGCTCAAGTGGTAGAGCTCTATCCTTGAGCTGAAGAGCTGAGGGACAGCGCCCAGGCCCAGAGTTCAGGCCCCACAACTGACAAAAATAAAAAAGACCAGGGGCATTGCTCAAGTTGTAGAGTGCCAGCTTTAATCCAAGTGTTAGGCCCTGAGTTTACATTCCGCTACCAAAAGAGAAAGACAGAGAGAGAGAGAGAGAAGCACAGTCAGACAGGAGCAATTACTGCAGCTATGATATGGCTGAATTGTTTTCACTGCCAGTTGAAGGCCACCCTATGACAGACACTAGATTTTATCTGTGCTATTTTCTTTAAACTTCAAACAACCCTAGGTACTTGAAAACCAGGTATAAACAGTAGGTGAACTAATAATAGTTCACATGTATTTATTAACCTATGAATGCATAAGGTTAATAATTAGGTACTGAACACTGGTAGCTCAAGTCCATAATCCTCACTACTCAGGAGGCTGATATATAAAAATGGAGGTGCAGGGCTGGAAAGGTGGCTCTGTGGTAGAGCACTTGCCTTACATGCCTGAGGCCCTGGGTTCGATTCCTCAGCACCACATAAGCAAAAAGAAAGAAGTCAGCAAGTCTTGCCGGGCGCTGGTGGCTCACGCCTGTAATCCTAGCTACTCAGGAGGCTGAGATCTGAGGATTGCAGTTCAAAGCCAGCCCGGGCAGGAGAGACCGTGAGACTCCTATCTCCAATAAACCACCAGAAAACTGGAAGTGGCACTGTAGCTCAAGTGGTAGAGCGCTCGCCTTGAGCTGAAGAGCTGAGGGACAGCGCCCAGGCCCAGAGTTCAAGCCCCACGACCAAAAAAAAAAAAAAATGGAGGTGCAAAGCCTTCCTGGGCAGGAAATTCCATGAGACTTCTCTCCAATTAACTAGCAAAAAGCCTGAAATGAAGCTGTGGATCAAGTGGTAGAGTGCCAGCATTTAACAAAAAATACAAATGAGAGCCCAAGGCCAAGAGTTCAAGTCTCAGTACGGGCACACACACACACAAAAAAAACCCCACCAAAAACAATAATGAGGTACAGATTTTTAAAATTTATCATAAAAATGCATATCATAGAATTTAACATCTGAAGCAGTTATACATGCACAATTCAGTAGCATTAAGTATATTCACGTTGTTGAAACAGATGTCCAGAATTGATTTCTCTTATAAAACTGACAGTACCCATTAACAGTTCCTTCCAGCCTTTGCAACCCCGATGTTACTTTCTGTCTTGATGAACCTGACCGGTCCAGGTGCTTCATAAGTAGAACCATGCAGTATTTGTTTTTCTGTAACTGGTTTATCACACATACACACCTATATGTATATACATATACATATGTAATGTGTGTATGATGTATAATATTTTAAATATATATGTTATATGTATAAGGTATGAATTATATGTTTGTATATTATCTCTATGTGTACATGTGTGTTGGTACATGGGCTTGAACTCAGGGCCTCGTGCTCTTG
Source organism: Dipodomys ordii (assembly GCF_000151885.1). NCBI lineage: Eukaryota > Metazoa > Chordata > Mammalia > Rodentia > Heteromyidae > Dipodomys > Dipodomys ordii. Next base: position 29,240,563 of record NW_012267217.1, on the reverse strand, counting down.
TATTTACACTCAAGGCTTAAGCCACATTTACACTTCTGGCTCTTTGCTGGTTAATTGGAGAGAAGACTCTCACAGACTTTTCTGCTCTGGCTGGCTTGGAACTTCAGTCCTCAGATCTCAGCCTCCTGAGTAGCTAGAATGACAGACATAACCATTGGTGCTTGGCTTGTATATTCATATTCCTCTCTCTCTGTCTCTCTCTCTGTCTATCTCTCTTTCCCCCTCTCTCTCTCTTTCTCCCTCTCCTCTCTCTCTCTTCTCCCCCCCCCCCACCAATCCTGGAGCTTGAATTCAGAGCCTGGGTTCTGTCTCTGAGCTTTTATCCTCAAGGCTAGTACTCTATCACTCGAGCCACTGTTCTACTTCCAGCTTTTTGGGGGAGAGGGGTGTGATTAATTGGAGATAATAGTCTCACAAACTTTCCTGCCCAGGCTGGCTTTGAACCACAGTCCTCAAATCTTAGCCTCCTGAGTAGCTAAGATTACAAGCTGAGCCACCATCACCCGGCTATATGTTTTTTATGTGTATGTGCCAGGCCTGGAGCTTGAACTCAGATACTAGGTGCTGTCCCTGAGCTCTTTTGCTCCAGGCGAGCACTCTGCTCATTTGAGCCACAGCTCCACTTCTATGGGGTTTTTTGGTCGTTGATTGGAAATGAGCCTCTCAAACTTTCCTGCCCTGGCTGGCTTTGAACCACAATCCTCAAATCTCAGCCTCCTGTGCCCAGCTTGTATATATATTCTTATCTCATATGTAATAACAAGTTGCCATAGCTAGACATGGTGACTAACTCCCAGTTCTGATTATCCCTCTTATCCCCTTCCCTGCCCTGTAAAACTGTCCTCATTGGGATAGAATCTGCCCTGAAGCTGACATTCTGCTTCTTACCATTGTGTCTTTGCACTGCTGTTCCTCTTCCTATTCATCCATACAGGTAGGGAAAAGTCCCTGGAGAAATTGGAGCCAACAGATGTCAGGTGCTCTTTGTATCCTGGACAGAGGTACATGCCTCCATTCAGCAACTCACCACAATCTGGGAGCCAGCCACCCCCTGTCTGGATGTCTCCAGTCCACTCAGTGTGCAAGTGCCTGAGGGATCTGTTTAATACATAAAACTATCTATGGAACTTCCTGTTCAAATGATCTAGTGCCTCTTAGTCATCTTAAACTTTCAGTGACATCATTGTCTTCATGTTAAAAATAGCCCATTACTTTTGGTGTTGACTATCGATTCTTCTATAACAAAATACTTCAGACTAATTCACAAGGGACAGAAATTTAAAGCAGATGTAGTAACACATAGTCTGTAATTTCACCTGCTCCAGAGGTGGAGACAGGACAATCGTGAGTTTGTGAACAACTAGGGCAAAGTCAATAAGACTCTTTTCTCAAGAACAAAGTAATAAAAGGGCTTAGGAGCATGGCTTTAAGAGGTAGAACACTTGCCTTGCATGTATGAGGCTCTGAGCTTGAGTGAGGTCCAGTACAGCACACACACACACACACACACACACACACACCAATAATCTAGAAAGTTTCTGGCAATGGTGCAGTCATACACATAGCTATGCTTAGCTATGTCTTTTCTGAGGTTTGGTCCTGAGGTAGTGCTGGGCCCTGGTAGATGTCCACTCACATGGGAAGAGAGCCAGCCTCCTTTTCTCCCCTCTTCTCCCTGTCCTGATCCTTCACACACTATGGTTGCTATGTACATGCCAGATAGACCAGATGCTCACTGGATCTCCCTAAGCCTTTCCTAGGATCACTCATCCTTATCTGTGCTGCATCATGACCAAGATATGGGAAGAACAAAGCTAAACTTGAAAGATGAAACTAGCAGGTAACTTTTACAAAACCAGTCCCCTCAGTTCTGATGAGAGGGGGCAGTAGGCAAATGGGGATGGGGGGGGTCAGGTGGTGGTGAACACTGTGACATTCCAAGCTAAGCACCTACAGCTATGGGATGTTCTTGGCCCTAGCTTGGCCTTCTTGCTTTTCTTCTGTGGTATGGTTAGGTTCTCAAGCAAAGACAATTGTTTAGATATTTTCACCATTGTTTATTTTCTCACTCGCACCACTTTTTGTTGTGTTGGTGGTTGTTGTGCTGGTCCTGGAGCTTGAACTCAGGGCTTGAGTACTATCCCTGAGCTTTGTTTGCTCAAAGCTAGTACTCTACCACTTGAGCCACAGTTCCACTTCTGGCTTTTGGTGATTAATTGCACATGAGAATTGTACAGGGCTGGGAAGGTGGCTCAGTGGTAGAGCGCTTTCCTTGCATGCCTGAGGTCCTGGGTTCGATTCCTCAGCAGCATATAAGCAAAAAGAAAAAAGCTGGAAGTGGTGCTATGGCTCAAGTGGTAGAGCGCTAGCCTTGAGCTGAAGAGCTGAGGGACAGCGCCCAGGCCCAGAGTTCAGGCCCTATGACCGGACCACCCCCCCAAAAAAAAAGAGTTGTACAGACAAGCCGGGCACTGGTGGCTCATGCCTGTAATCCTAGCTACTCAGGAGGCTGAGATCTGAGGATCATAGTTCAAAGCCAGCCCAGGCAGGAAAGTCCGTGAGATTCTTATTTCCAATAAAGCACTAGAAAACTGGCAGTGGTGCTGTGGCTCAATCAGTAGAGTGCTCCCCTTGAGCTGAAGAGCTGAGGGATAGCGCCCAAGCCCAGAGTTCAAGCCCCACGACCGACAA
>NW_012267217.1:29230436-29234542 GCF_000151885.1 Dipodomys ordii | reverse complement strand
TTCAGCTCTTCAGCTCAAGGCGAGCACTCTACCACTTGAGCTACAGCACCACTTCCGGTTTTCTGGTGGTTTATTGGAGATAGGAGTCTCACAGTCTTTCCTGCCCGGGCTGGCTTTGAACCGTGATCCTCAGATCTCAGCCTCCTGAGTAGCTAGGATTACAGGCGTGAGCCACCAGTGCCCGGCCTGATTGTTATTTCTTAAGTGGTATGAATTGGCCTTTTTTTTTTCTTGTTGCTCATGGGGACTCAGGGCCTGGGCACTCCTCCTGAACTCTTTGGCTCAAGGCAGGCACTTTACTACTTTGAATCTGAGCCACACCCCACTTCCAGTTTTCTTGTGGTTAATTGGAGATAAGAGTCTCATGGACTTTCCTGTCAGACTGGCTTTGAACCACGATCCTCAGATCTCAGTCTCCTGAGTAGCTAGGATTACAGGTGTGAGCCACTAGCACCCAACAAAACTTGCCATTTCTATTATTTTGCTTTTTTATAAAACACAAAAGCACATTAACCTAAGTTTAAAATTAATTACATTTATTTTTGATAAAAAAAATAAAAATCAATGAAATGGTAATTACTTGTGATTTAAATATTGAGAAATTTGAGGCTGTTAACTATTCTCTTTACCATATGTATTTATGGTTACTTCGACAAAAGTTGCATTATTTTGTCTTTTTTATTTATTTATTTATTTTGCCAGTCTTGGGACCTGGGTACTATGAGTCACGGCGCCACTTCCAGCTTTTTCTGTTTATGTGGTACTGAGGTATCGAACCCAGGGCTTCATGCATGCAAGGCAAGCACTCTACCACTAAACCACTTTCCCAGCCTAAATGAAATTTTGGTATTTAGAAAAAAAGAGAGTGCAAAGCCCTGACACACAAATAAATATTTAAATAAAAATATCATATTTCATAGAAATATACAAATTTAGTCATATTTTTAAGTCAGTATAAGAAAACTAAAGTTTCAGAACTTTGTAGTGTTTCATTGTCTGGAATTCTTTATTTGTCCTTGAATGAATTTCTTTTTTATTTTTATTTTTATTTATTTATTTTTTGGGGGGTCCAGTCGTGGGGCCTGAACTCTGGGCCTGGGCGCTGTCCCTCAGGTCTTCAGCTCAAGACTAGCACTCTACCACTTGAGTCACAGCACCACTTCCAGGTTTTTTCTGTTTTGCTTATGTGGTGCTGAGGAATCGAACCCAGGGCCTCAGATATGCAAGGCTGAGCCAACTTCCCAGCCCTCTTTTTTATTTTTATACAGGTACTGAGACTTCAACTTAAGGCCTCATAGTCTAGCTTGACTTTTTTGCTCATGGCCAATGCTCTACCTTTGGAACCATACCTTCAGTTCCATTTTCTCTGTTTTATTTGTGCTAGTCCTCGGGCTTGAACTCAAGGCCTGATAACAACAATCCCTGAGGTTTTTTGCTCAAGGTTAGTTCTCTACCACTTGAGTCACAACTCCATTTCCAGCTTTTTGGAGGTTAATTGGAGATAAGAGTCTCATGAACTTTCCTGCCCAGGCTGTCACCTGGGCAGTTTGAACTATGATCCTCAGATCTCAGCCTCCTAAGTAGCTAGGTTTAGATGTGAGCCACCAGTGCCTAGCTTAATTTACTGTAACTCTTGGATTGTCTACAACCAGTCAACTTTCTGCTATGAATTTAAATTTATAAACAAGATCCCCCATATGAAAGTCCTACTTCTAGTCTAGCATATTGAAACTTGCAGACACAGGCATACCTGTGTGTCAGGATCACTTGGTGCTCATAATAAACTTGCAGATTCTTTCCTGAGAATTCTGGGAAATTCTGAATAAAGGTTGAGAACTAGCCAGGCGCCGGTGGCTCACACCTGTAATCCTAGCTAGTCAGAGGCTGAGATCTGAGGATCATGGTTCAAAGCCAGACCTGGCAAGAAAATCCATGAGACTCTTATCTCCTTAACCACCAGAAAACCAGAAGTAGTGCTGTGGCTCAAGTGGTAGAGTGCTCCCCTAGAGCCGAAGAGCTGAGGGACAGCACCCAGGCCCAGAGTTCAAGCCCCATGACCGACAAAAAAAAAAAAAAGATTTGTATAGACTTGCCTGCCCAGACTAGCTTCGAACTTCAACCCTCAGATCTCAGCTTTCCAGGTAGCTAGGATTATATAGGTGTGAGCCACTGGTACCCAGGCAGTGCCACTTTTTTGTAAGTGTGTCAGTAACCACACGAATAACTTCATCTATTACTCAAACATCCCGATGAAATAACACTCTTCTAGTCATGTCTTTTAGGTGGAGTCCAGACTCAGTAACTTGCTCCAGTCACAGCCCTCTGTAAGAGAGCAAGATGCAGACAATGTCATCATGAAGCTTGTCTTCAAGAGGGAGGATAATGGAATGGCCCTGAGTTCAAGCCCCAGTACCAGCACACACACATACACACACAATAAAGATCTGCAGGCATTGGTACCAAGGCAACAATTGTTTTGGGTCAGTACTGGGACAACTATTTCACTAAAAATATTTTCTGCATTTTATTAAAATGTCATATCTATTATACAAATCTCAGAAAAAAATCAAGGAAATAGAAAGTTCTTTTAGTATAAGTAAAAAAAATCAAAGAAATAGAAAAACATTTTAAATTATTACAATCCTATCAGGAAGTAATAACTATTATGAATATATTGGTGTTTTATAGTTTATGTGAATTGATATATACAAAAAATATACATACAGAAGTGGGTATGGGGCAGGGAATGTGGCTTAGAGGTAGAGTGCTTGCCTAGCATGCATGAGGCCCTGGGTTCAATTCCTCAGTAGCACATAAACAGAAAAGGCCGGAAGTGGTGCTGTGACTCAAGTGGTACAGTACTAGCTTTGAGCAAAAGAAGTTCAGGGACAGTGACCAGGCCCTGAGTTCAAGCCCCAAGACTGGCAAAAATACATATCTATATACCTATATACACACATATATACATATTTCTTTGTATGTATCAATTCATACAAACTATTATATATGTGAATATATATATATACACATGTATACACACACAATTGGTTCTGCAGATGTGGCATGATGCTATAACATTCAGTTGGGCAATGGTGGCTTATGCCTATAATCCTAGCTATTCATGAGATTGAGATCTGAGGAACACAGTTTGTAGCCAGCCTGAGCAGAAAAGTCTGTGAAACTCTTATCTCCAATAAACCAGCAAAAAAAAGAAGTCCCAGAAATGGAGGTATGGCTCAAGCAGTCCAGTGATGGCCTTGAGTAAAAATCCCAAGCAAGAGTGCAGGGGGCCTTGTACTAAGTCCTCTGCCAGGAAAACTCCACCAACTTCCCCCAGGATAGGAAAGACTGGCCTCCCAGCTTCCTGAGTTTAGACTACCTCATCCACAGGGAGTAGCGCAGTGGGGGACCTCCAACTTCACCACCCCAGCTTTATCAGGGCTTTTGGACTCTGCTTACAATATCCCTCACTGCCAGATTCTCCTGTTGCAGCTTCTCTTGGAATAGTGACTTACTTGATTGTTTTGAAGCAGGAATGTTTCCTTCTACTCCGCTCTCATGTGCGAGATTCAAGAAACTGACTGGACATTCTTTCCACAGCTATAGGATGGGCATTTGCAATGGCATTGTAGCTGATCTTACTGTGGCATGGTGCCTCCTGCAAACCCCCACTGGAACAGTGTTGTAGGAAGAGGTCATGATTGTTTAGTAATAACAGAAAAGGTGATCACTGGGAACTGAGAAGACCTAAGAAATAGTTAAGAGGGGCTGGGAAGTTGGCTCAGTGGTAGAGTGCTTGCCTTGCATGCATGAGACCCTGGGTTCAATTCCTCTGCTCCACATAAGCAGAAAAAGCCAAAAAGTGGCGCTATGGCTCCAGTGGTAGAGCACTAGCCTTGAGCTGAAGAGGTGAGGGACAGCGACCAGGCCCAGAGTTCAGGCCCCATGAGCAGCCAAGAAAAAAAAAAGAAAAAGAAAAAAAGAAAGAAATAGTTAAGAAAAAAAATAGTGCCAGGCGCTGGTGGCTCACGCCTGTAATCCTAGCTACTTAGGAGGCTGAGATCTGAGGATCGCGGTTCAAAGCCAGCCCGGGCAGGAGAGACCGT
>NW_012267217.1:29208056-29229536 GCF_000151885.1 Dipodomys ordii | reverse complement strand
TTCAGCTCTTCAGCTCAAGGCGAGCACTCTACCACTTGAGCTACAGCACCACTTCCGGTTTTCTGGTGGTTTATTGGAGATAGGAGTCTCACAGTCTTTCCTGCCCGGGCTGGCTTTGAACCGTGATCCTCAGATCTCAGCCTCCTGAGTAGCTAGGATTACAGGCGTGAGCCACCAGTGCCCGGCCTGATTGTTATTTCTTAAGTGGTATGAATTGGCCTTTTTTTTTTCTTGTTGCTCATGGGGACTCAGGGCCTGGGCACTCCTCCTGAACTCTTTGGCTCAAGGCAGGCACTTTACTACTTTGAATCTGAGCCACACCCCACTTCCAGTTTTCTTGTGGTTAATTGGAGATAAGAGTCTCATGGACTTTCCTGTCAGACTGGCTTTGAACCACGATCCTCAGATCTCAGTCTCCTGAGTAGCTAGGATTACAGGTGTGAGCCACTAGCACCCAACAAAACTTGCCATTTCTATTATTTTGCTTTTTTATAAAACACAAAAGCACATTAACCTAAGTTTAAAATTAATTACATTTATTTTTGATAAAAAAAATAAAAATCAATGAAATGGTAATTACTTGTGATTTAAATATTGAGAAATTTGAGGCTGTTAACTATTCTCTTTACCATATGTATTTATGGTTACTTCGACAAAAGTTGCATTATTTTGTCTTTTTTATTTATTTATTTATTTTGCCAGTCTTGGGACCTGGGTACTATGAGTCACGGCGCCACTTCCAGCTTTTTCTGTTTATGTGGTACTGAGGTATCGAACCCAGGGCTTCATGCATGCAAGGCAAGCACTCTACCACTAAACCACTTTCCCAGCCTAAATGAAATTTTGGTATTTAGAAAAAAAGAGAGTGCAAAGCCCTGACACACAAATAAATATTTAAATAAAAATATCATATTTCATAGAAATATACAAATTTAGTCATATTTTTAAGTCAGTATAAGAAAACTAAAGTTTCAGAACTTTGTAGTGTTTCATTGTCTGGAATTCTTTATTTGTCCTTGAATGAATTTCTTTTTTATTTTTATTTTTATTTATTTATTTTTTGGGGGGTCCAGTCGTGGGGCCTGAACTCTGGGCCTGGGCGCTGTCCCTCAGGTCTTCAGCTCAAGACTAGCACTCTACCACTTGAGTCACAGCACCACTTCCAGGTTTTTTCTGTTTTGCTTATGTGGTGCTGAGGAATCGAACCCAGGGCCTCAGATATGCAAGGCTGAGCCAACTTCCCAGCCCTCTTTTTTATTTTTATACAGGTACTGAGACTTCAACTTAAGGCCTCATAGTCTAGCTTGACTTTTTTGCTCATGGCCAATGCTCTACCTTTGGAACCATACCTTCAGTTCCATTTTCTCTGTTTTATTTGTGCTAGTCCTCGGGCTTGAACTCAAGGCCTGATAACAACAATCCCTGAGGTTTTTTGCTCAAGGTTAGTTCTCTACCACTTGAGTCACAACTCCATTTCCAGCTTTTTGGAGGTTAATTGGAGATAAGAGTCTCATGAACTTTCCTGCCCAGGCTGTCACCTGGGCAGTTTGAACTATGATCCTCAGATCTCAGCCTCCTAAGTAGCTAGGTTTAGATGTGAGCCACCAGTGCCTAGCTTAATTTACTGTAACTCTTGGATTGTCTACAACCAGTCAACTTTCTGCTATGAATTTAAATTTATAAACAAGATCCCCCATATGAAAGTCCTACTTCTAGTCTAGCATATTGAAACTTGCAGACACAGGCATACCTGTGTGTCAGGATCACTTGGTGCTCATAATAAACTTGCAGATTCTTTCCTGAGAATTCTGGGAAATTCTGAATAAAGGTTGAGAACTAGCCAGGCGCCGGTGGCTCACACCTGTAATCCTAGCTAGTCAGAGGCTGAGATCTGAGGATCATGGTTCAAAGCCAGACCTGGCAAGAAAATCCATGAGACTCTTATCTCCTTAACCACCAGAAAACCAGAAGTAGTGCTGTGGCTCAAGTGGTAGAGTGCTCCCCTAGAGCCGAAGAGCTGAGGGACAGCACCCAGGCCCAGAGTTCAAGCCCCATGACCGACAAAAAAAAAAAAAAAAGTTTTTGAACTAGTGATCCTTCCTGAGTTTAATGTGAATATTCCTCCTGGAGTGGCATTATATGAAATGATTGGGCTAGCAACCCTACTTGCTTTCATGCTCTTCTTTGTTGCCTGGATTGTAGAGTCTCTGTTAGGAGTCAGACCTATCGCCCACTTGACCCATGGGCAAGGCTCTTTCACACTGTAGAGTCTTCATTTTCTCATTGCAAAACCAGGAGGATGAAAATAATCATCTGAGAAGCCTGCTAGAAAGACTACATGAGATAATACTTCTGAAAACCCCACCTCAAATTTTCCCACCAGCCGCAGGGGTTTTGGTTAATGGTGACTGCTATGGTTCTCCCCACCCCTCTCCACAAAGGCTGGGGTTCACCCACTTGAACCACACATCTACTTCTAACTTTTTGCCAGTTAATTGGAGATAAGAGTTGTATGGATTTGTCTGCTGAGGCTGGCCTCAAATGTGATCCTCATATTACAGCCTCCAGGATTACAGGAGTGAGCCACCAGCACCCTGCTCACTCTGTTCTTTTTTTTTTTTTTTGGTCCAGTTGTGGGGCCTGAACTCTGGGCCTGGGCACTGTCCCTCAGCTCTTCAGCTCAAGGTTAGCGCTCTACCACTTAAGCCACAGCACCACTTCCGGCTTTTTTCCTTTTTGCTTATGTGGTGCTGAGGAATCGAACGCAGGGCCTCAGGCATGCAAGGCAAGCGCTCTACCACTGAACCACCTTCCCAGCCCTCACTCTGTTCTTAAGTGCAATTGAAAACCAAGATATTATGATGCTTTTCACAAAAGCACAGACTTATGTTGTCTATGTTTATAATTTAAATTGTCCCTTCCCCTGAAAAATAATAATAAGATAAAAACCTAAAGTCAGTGGGCATCGTTACTCCTGTAATCCTAGCTACTCAGGAGAGTGACATCTGAGGTTAACAATTAAAAGCCAGAGCTGGGAAGGTGGTTGTGGTAGAGCTCTTGCCTTGCATGTGTGAGGCTCGGTTTGATACCTCAGAACCACAGAAGCAGATAAAACCGGAAGTGGCGCTGTGGCTCCAGTGGTAGAGCATTAGCCTTGAGCTGAAGAACTGAGGGACAGCACCCAGGCCCAGAATTTAGGCCCTACAACAAAATAAAACAAAACAAAAAAACAGTTCAAAGCCAGCCTGGGCAGACATTCTGTGACACTCTTATCTCCACTTAACCACCACAAAGCTTGAAGTCACAGAGCTCTGTCCTGGAGCAAAAAGGCTAAGGAACAGTGCCTAGGCCCTGAGTTCAAGCCCCAGTACCAGTGTATACACACACACACACACACACACACACACACACACACACACAGATGAAAAAATTCAAGGCCTGCAGCCTGTATCCTTAGGATCTGGCTTAATGTGTGAGGGCTGCTCAGGCTAGGACTAGTCTTGACTGGAATGTGGCTGCACTTACCACAAGATTATGGACATAGCAACTACACGCATGGCGAGCTAAAACTTTATGGAGCTTACAGTGCAGTGCTTAATTTATAGTGTGTGCTGACTTTGCTTAAAATTGTTTAAGGTCTAGGGTGCAGATCAGTGGAAGTTCTTGTGTTCAGCAAACATAAGGCTTGGGTCCCACCCCCAGTGAGTATGCACACACACAGAAGTCTATTTAGTATGTCTCCCATAACCTGGTGGTAAGATGTGGGAGAGTAGCTAACTCAACTTCTTGAACTTCTTTGATAACTACCCATCACCTGCCCAAATGCACCTAGGAGCTATATGTGACTGAGTTGCATTAGAACCTTGGAAGAAGGACAATCATTTCATTCCCACGTGGTTTTGGAATATCCACCTGATTATCTTCTCAGAGATGTTTGGCTATATATTGGCTTTAAAAAATTAATTAATTTCGGGGCTGGGAATGTGGCTCAGTGGTAGAGTGCTTACCTTGCATGCATGAGGCCCTGGGTTCGATTCCTCAGCACCATATAAACAAAATAATGAACCCGGAAGTGGCGCTGTGGCTCATGTGGTAGAGTGCTAGCCTTGAGCTAAAGAGCTGAGGGACAGCGCCCAGGCCCAGAGTTCAGGCCCCATGACCGGACCCCTCCCCCCCCCAAATTAATTAATTTCATTTTATTTATTGCGCTAGTCCTGGGGCTTGAATGCAGGGCCTGGGCACTGTCCCTGAGCTTTTGTGCTAAAGGCTAGCACTCTACCACTTGAGCCACAGCTCCATGTCTGGCTTTTTGGTGATTCACTGGAAATCAGAATCTCCTGTCCAGGCTAACCTGAAACTGCCTCCTAAATAGCTAGGATTACAGGCACGAGGCACTGATACCTGATTGATTGATTGTTATTATTTTTTTCACTTGTTAAATTGTATTGCATTTGTTTATTTATTTTTTTGGCTGGTCCTATGACTATCATCCTCCAGAACTCAGGTTCCTAAATAGCTAGGATTGCTGACGTAAGCCACCAGTGCCCAATTTCCAATTTTATTTTACTATTGTTATGATTTTTTTTTTTTGTCGGTCATGGGGCTTGGGCCTGTGCAGTGTCCCTCAGCTCTTTAGCTCAAGGTTAGCGCTCTATCACTTGTGTCACAGTGCCACTTCCAGTTTTCTGGTGATTTATTGGAGATAAGAGTCTCACAGAGCCAGGTGCTGGTGGCTCAGGCCTGTAATCCTAGCTACTCAGGAGGCTGAGATCTGAAGATCACAGTTCAAAGCCAGCCCAGGCAGGAAAGTCTGAGACTCTTATCTCCAATAAACCACTAGAAAACCGGAAGTGGTGCTATGGCTCAAGCACTTGCCTTGAGCTGAAGAGCTGAGGGACAGCGTCCAAGCCCAGAGTTCAAGCCCCATGACCAACCAAAAAAATGTCTAGCGGCCTTTCCTGCTCAGGCTGTCTTTGAACTGGGATCCTCAGATCTCAGCCTCCTGAGTAGCTAGGATTAGAGGTGTGAACCACCGACACCCAGCTTATTGTTATGATTTATTATTGTTATTATTTTACAAGCAGTGGATTTGCTACAACATGCTCTAGATCATATAATTGGTGAGTTAAACTTTCTTACCACACTTCAAAAAATCTTAACCAACTTGGGCACTGGGGGTCCACACCTATATTGTAGCTACTCAAGAGGTACAGCATTGAGGATTGAGGTTCAAAGTCAGCTAGGCAGGAAAATCTGTGAGACTCTAATATCCAATTAACTGCCTGAGGAGATGCGGGGAGCTAGAAGTAGAGTTTAAGACTACAGTGTGAGAATAATCACACCAATCCTAAGATGTGAACCCACTGTCTGCAGGACATCATGACAGAAAAATTCTACCATACCTGAGAGACTTAGAATAGAAGGAGCACATGCCAAAGGGCTGATCAGCAAATGAAGGAACAAAGCATGTTTGACTGTAGCTGCTTATCCCAATCTAGGAAATGCTCACCCAACCTTGGGAAGTCACTAACTGGAGAGAAAGAGATGGGCTTGTCTTCACAACTGAGGAGTCAGGAATGCTCCACCCAAAGCAAAGTAAAAAGTGACCTAAGACAGCTCCACAGGGCTGTTGCACATCTCACCAAATAGTTTGGAGATTAATTCCGGGAATTGTTGTATTTACTAGTAACAGACTAGGGTTCCCTTGTGCAGGTCTCTTCATTAATATTATTTGAAGAAGGTGAGCCTGTGTGTACTGCTACTATTTTAAAATTCCTTCTTAGGCCTGAGACACCAGTGCCTGGCTTTCGCTTGGCTTATCCTATCAAGATTGGAGATCAGCCACTTGAGCAATACCTCCACTTCCAGCTTTTAAGAAATTGATTTTCTTTATTCTTTCTTTCTTTTTTTTTTTTTTTTTGCCAGTCCTGGGCTTGACCTCAGGGCTTGCTCAAGGTTAGCACTCTACCACTTGAGCCACAGCTCCACTTTAGGCTTTTTCTGTATATATGGTACTGAAGAATCAAACCCAGGGCTTCATGCATGCTAAGCAAGCACTCTACCACTAAGTCAATTTCCCAGCCCAAATTAATTATCTGTGTGTGTGTGTGTGTGTGTGAAAATACCGTACAGAGGGGTTACAATTGCATGGGAAAGATAATGAGTACATTTCTTATCAAGCATTGTTGCCTCCTCCTTTGTTTCCCCTCCCATCTCCTCCCCCCACCCCGGCCTTCATATCCCTCCACCCAACCCCCAAAATTAAGGTGCCGGTGTCTCACGCCTCTAACCCTAGCTACTCAGGAGGCTGAGATCTGAGGACTGCAGTTCAAAGCCGGCCTGGACAGGAAAGTCCGTGAAACTCTTATCTCCAATAAACCACCAGAAAACCAGAAGTAGCACTGTAGCCCAAGTGGTAGAGCACTAGCCTTGAGCTGAAGAGCTGAGGGACAACACCCAGGCCCCATGACTGACCAAAAAAAAAAATGACCAAAAAATATATATATATCTTAAAATAGTTATACAAAGGAGTTCCCATTTAACAAAGCAGTTTATAAATATAATGCATTTTGATTGGTGTCACCCCTTTCAACATTTACAGATACACACACACACACATACACACATACTTTTTGCTAGTTAATTGGTTAAATGGAGCTTTTGTACTCAAGGCTAACACTCTACTACTTGAGCCACAGTGCCACTTCTAGTTTTTGAGGGGTTTATTGGAGATCGGAGTCTCATAGGGACTTTTCTGCCTGGCCTGGCTTTGAACCACAATCTTCAGATCTCAGCTTCCCAAGTAGCTAGGATTACAGACATGAGCCACTGGCACCTGGCTATTTTTTTTAAAGTCAAGGTCTTACTGTGTTTCTCAGTCTGGTTTTGCACTCCTGGCTCAATGATTCTTGTCTCAGCTTCTCAACAGTTGGGACGGCAGGCATGTGCCACCATACTTGATTCAGGGATCTTTAATCTCAAATAGAACACGCGGTGTTGTGAACTTCAATGGTGAGAAGTTACATCTTTCTTTTCTCTGCCTTCTACGTGAAATTGAGTGCGCTTTTTTTTTTTTTTTTTTGCTGTAACTGTAAAATATAGCTCAGTAATTGTGGCAGTCCCTGATTTTGCCTTCCATAAAAATCAGAGATACTCTAATATCACTTTATAATTGTTGGTCTCTACCAAAAACTTTGGAAGTGTTGGATCTGACTTCCAATCTTAATGAACAAACTAGCACATAGACCAAAAAAATTTTATCTGCCTGATGCCAGTGGCTCACTCATGTAATTCTAGCTACTCAAGGAGCTGAGATCTGAATATCATGGTTCAAAGCCAGCCTGGGCAAGAAAGTCCATAAGACTATTATTTCGAATTAATCACAGAAAAAACTGGAAGAGAAGCTGTGGCTCAAAATGGTACAGCGCTAACCTTGAACGAAAAAGCTCAGGGACAGCAACTAGTTCAAGCCCCATGACTGACAAAACAAAAAGAAAATATTCTGAGATGTCAGGCACTGGTGGCTCATGCCTGTTATCTTAGTTACTCAAAGGAGGCTGAGATCTGTGGATCGAGGTTCAAAGCCAGCATGAGCAATTAAGTCCAAGAGACTCTTACCTCCAAGAAACCAGTGAAACACCAAAAGTAAAGGATTTGCTCAACTGGTAGAGCACCAGCCTTGGGTGAAAAAGCCAAGAGACAGTATGGGGTCCTGTGTTAGAGCCCCAGGATCAGTATACACAACACACACACACACACACACACACACATTCTGAGCAGAGCCCACAGGAAAACTGTAGGCAGAGGTGTAGCTCAGAAAAGTTTCTGAATCCCTGTGAACCCAGTCTGATAGAAGCTAGAAGCTCCAGGAGCACAAAAGTTTTGAAAATTCTCGTGTCTTCGCCAGCCAGACTTGAGACAGTCATTGTGAACCCAAAGGATCAGGAGGGAGGGAGCTGGCACAGTAGAGGATGATAGAAAGCTCGTGTTCTGGAAGCCACTTAGGAGAGGAGGCATCTGCCCTATGCTTCCTGCCACTTCTTTCAGTGTTCAGCTGAACTTCCCTCCATCTGCGCCTTGTGCTTTGCAAACAGTTCACTGACATCCTTTGCTGTGCAAAGTGATCTGGTGATCTTCAGATTCCTCCCTTTCTGCATGAGGCTCAGTGTTTTCAATGGCACCAACACAAGAATAGATTTATTGCAAATGTACTGCATAGTTTTCATCAAAGCTCAAACTTGGCCCATTGTACAGAAATTCATGTGAAACTGCTTCTGGCTGCCGGTTGTAAAACGGGACTGGAAGTGATTCCAAGCTCAAGATGAACACTGTGTTTCATTTTTAAAAATAAATTTTAAGAAGAAGGAAAATTTCTTCTTTTATTAAAGATACTTCAATAAAATAGCTAGCTTTATTAAAGATGCTAGCTTTATTAAAGGTACTTTTTTCCCCCAGGGTGCTCATCCTGAAGTTTGAACTCAGAGCAGGGCCTGGTCATTTTACCTGAGTTTTTTCTTTTGCTCAAGGCTGCTACTCTACCACTTTGAGCCACTGTTCCACCTCCAGCTGCTTGGTGGTTAATTGGAGATAAAAATCTAACAGACTTTGTTCCGTAGCTTCAAACCTCAACCCTCATATTTCTGCCTCCTGAGTAGCTAAGATTACAGGTATGAGCCACTGCTGAGTGCCTAGCTATTGAAGATACTTGAAAGACACTAGCTGATTGTCACTCTCTGCTTAACTTTAAAAAAAGTTGTAAGAACGTTTAACATAAGCTTTTGGGTGTATGTGTTCCTATATTGGGACTTGAACTCAAGGCCTCAAGCTCTTACTCTTCTTTTGCTTCTTTTACTCGAGGCTACTACTCTACCACTTGAGCCATAGTACCACTTCCTGGTTTTTCTGTTTAGTTGGCACTGAGGAATTGAACCCAGGACTTCATGCATGCTAGACAAGTACTGTACCACTAAGCCACATTCTCAGCCTTACTTCACTTTTTTACTCAAGGCTGGCACTCTACCACGTGAGCCACCTCTCCATTGCAGCTTTTGCTACTTATTTGAAGATAAGAGTATCAAGAACTTTCCTGCCTGGGGTTGGCTTCAAACCTTGATCCTCAGATCTCAGCCTCCTGAATAGCTAGGCTCACAGGTATGAACCTTTAGAGGCTAAATGAACTGTTATCTTGTGTACCTTTTGTTTTTCAGTGCTGGGAGTGAACCCAGAACCCTGCTACAAGCTAGGCAAATGCTTTACCACTCAGCTATTTCCCAGTTTTTTCACCCATTTTTAATGCACCCCAGGAGCAATGTGGCACACTGGGACTGTAGAGCTGATCCATCTTGGAAAATGGAAACTTGGTATCATTTGAACAGCAACACCTCTTTCCTCTCCTTCCCTAGCTCCTAGCGACTTCAATTGCTTCTAGGAGTTTGACTAGAGAAGTGAGACTAGAGTTCTCAGAGAAGTGGAGCCCTATAGTATGCATCCTGTGTCATGTCCCAGCTACCTGGTGTTCATTTTGTTCAACTGTAGTTAGTTGTGCAAAGGAGCTACACCATTGGAATCTTCCCTGTCGTTACCATTATCAATTAATTAATTTGCTGAGCCTGGGGCTTGAACTTAGTACTTGTGCATTGTCCTGAGTTTTTTTTTTCAAGGTTCTACCAGTTGAACCACAGCTCCACTTCCAGCTTTTTTGTGGTTCATTGGAGATAAGAGTCTCATAGACTTTCCTGGCTGAGATGGGTTTGAACCATGATCCTTAGATCTATCTCCTGTGTAGCTTGGATTCCAGGTGTATGCCATCAGCTCCTAGCCAGTTACAAATTTTTAAAAAAATCTGTATTATATTTGTAGTAACTCAAACACTCAGAGCTCTTTCTGCTGTCTGACTGGCTGCCATCTGCCCATATATCTAGACTGGATGGCTTTACTCATAACGTCCTGTTTAACCTTTAGCCTTATGTTCACTATTTCAGGGAACAATATCGTTAGAGGTGGAGAGTTCCATTTTTCTGCCTCATTCATTTCACATACTCACTTTCTTTGCTTTTGTCCCTATTTTGCTTTAGAAGGAATCAAATTTATTTAGCCATATGAATGAAAGACATTGTTGACTCCAGAGATGAGTCAATCCACTTTGTGAAAATGGTTTTTTTTTCTGTTTCCTTAAAGAGGGAAAAGTTAAAAATCAGTGATGATCATGCATACGTGCACACTATCCAGATACCTCAACTCATGAGACTCTCATCTCCAATAACCAGCAAAAACTGACTCATGGGGTAGGGTGCCAGCCTTGGGCAACAAAGCTAAGTAAGGATCTCAGTACCAGCACTCATACACACACACACACACACACACACACACACACGCACAAAACACACACACACAAATATAATAATGGGTTCTTTGTGTTAACTTGTAGCCTGCTCAGATTATAAACTGAAAAGAATCATGAATATTTTTCTTAAAAGCTACTAATAATTCTATTACACTTGCCACATATAACAAAATGGACAAGAAGCTTGTCCCTTCTCTGTAGGATTTAATTAAAATGTTTGTTTGTTTATTGTCGGTCATGGTGCCTGAACTCTGGGCCTGGGCATTTTCCTTCAGCTCAAGGCTAGTGCTCTACCACTTGAGCCACAGCACCACTTTCAGCTTTTTCTGCTTATGTGATGCGGAAGAATCGAACCCAGGGCCTCATGCATGAGAGGCAAGCACTCTTCCACTGAGCCACCTTCCCAGCCCTAAAATATTTATTTTTGTTTTGGGGGAAAATAAGGAGCTGGGCTCATACCTATAATCCTAGCTACTCAGAAGGCTGAGATCTGAGGCTAGCCCAGTTCAAAGCTAGCCCAGATAGGAAAGTCTATGAGGCTCTTATCTCCAATTAACCACAGAAAACCAAAAGTGGCACTGTGGCTCAAAGTGGTAGAGCACTAGCCTTGAACACAAAAGCTCAAGGACAGTGCACAGGCCCTGAGTTCAAGCTCCACAACTGACAAGAAAATAAAAAGGAGAGCTAGGAAGGTGGCTCAGTGGTGGAGTGCTTGCCTTGCATGCCTGAGGCCCTGGGTTCGATTCCTCAGCACCACATAAGCAAAAAGAAAAAAGCCGGAAGTGGCGCTGTGGCTCAACTAGCCTTGAGCTGAAGAGCTGAGGGACAGCGCCAGGCCCAGAGTTCAGGCCCCACGACCGGACCCAAAAAAAAAAAAAAGAAAAGAAAAGAAAAAGGAGGCTGGGAATGTGGCTTAGAGGCAGAGAGGTTGCCTAGCATGCATGAAGCACTGGGTTTGATTCCTCAGTATCACATACACAGAAAAAGCTGGAAGTGGCTCTGTGGGTCATGGTAGAGTGATAGCCTTGAGCACAGAATGGTTTAGGGACAGGGCCCAGGCCTGAGTTCAAGCTCCAGGACTGGCCAAAAAAAAAAAAAAAGAATATAAAGACATGACAGAGCCAGGCACTGGTGGCTCACACCTGTAATCCTAGCTACTCAGGAGGCTGAGATCTGAGGATTGCCGTTTAAAACCAGCCCAGTAGGAAAGTCCATGAGACTCTTTATCTCCAATAAGCCATTAAACTGGAAGTGGTGCTGTGGCTCAAGTGGTAGAACACTTGCCTTGAGCTAAAGAGCTGAGAGACAGAGCCCAGGCCCAGTGTTCAAGACCTATGACTGACAAAAAAAAAAAAAAAAGACATGAAATTTCCAAGTACTGATGGCTCATGTCTGTAGTTCTACTTACGAGGCTGAGATTTGAGGAGCAAGGTTTGGAGCCAGGCAAGGCAGAAAGTCCATGAGACTGTCTACTCCAATTAACCAGCTAAGAACCAGAAGTGGAGCTACAGCTCAAGGGTTAGAGTACCAGCCTTGAGCAACAAAGCTAAGCAATAATGCCCAGGCCTTAAATTCAAACACTAGTACCCCAGCAGATGTGTATGTGTGCGCGGGCACGCGCGCGCACACACACACACTCAAGTAATGACTTAAAGGGCTGGGAAGGTGGCTCAGTGGTAGAGCACTTGCCTTGCATGCATGAGGCCCTGGGATCGATTCCTCAGCACCACATAGGCAAAAAGAAAAAAGCCAGAAGTGGTGCTGTGGCTCAAGTGGTAGAGCACTAGCCTTGAGCTGAAGAGCTGAGGGACAGCGCCCAAGCCCAGAGTTCAGGCCCCATGACCGGACCCCCCCCAAAAAAAAAGTCACAAGTAATGACTTAGCTGGGCTTCAGTTGCTCATACCTAGCTGCATGGGAAGCTGAGATCTGAGAGTTGTGGTTCAAAGCCAGTATGGGCAGAAAAGTCTCTGAGACTTTAATCTCCAGTTAACCAGTGAAAAGCCAGAATGGAGCTGTGGGTTCCAGTGATAGAGAGCCATTAAGTGAATAAAAACAAGAGTGACTGGCATACAGAAATATATAATAACCCCACAGCGATCCTCACTGCATACCTCTGTGAAACCAAACACTTCCTTTCTACTGCCTAACCCAGTTTGAACAGAGATGGAGCAGGCTC
Source organism: Dipodomys ordii (assembly GCF_000151885.1). NCBI lineage: Eukaryota > Metazoa > Chordata > Mammalia > Rodentia > Heteromyidae > Dipodomys > Dipodomys ordii. The sequence continues at coordinate 29,217,017 of NW_012267217.1, read as the reverse complement.
CTTTGGGAGCTGGGAGAAGCTTCATTTCACTCTGCCACACCCCTCTCCTACTCCTAGACACTTTCCTTCCAAGAAGCCAGCCTGATTTTTTTTTAACATTTTTTATTATTATATCTTTAAGTAGTGTAACAAAGAAGTTCCCATTCTACAAAACAGTCTATATGAATACAAGGTGTTTGACAACATTGTCACCCATCATTCCTAACCCATCCCTTCTCTCACTTTTTTTAAAAATTGAGATTAGGTGATTACATAAATTTCACATATTTCACAGTATTGTGGAATAGTGATACTTAGTGAAAGTCACAAACACATTTAACCTTCACAAGGCAAATTGTCATTATCATGGTCTATAAATTTTAGTTTGTGAATTCTATGAGCTTTGACAATACAAATTATTTCTTCCATATCAGGTGATGATTACATTTCTTTCCTTTTGCTTAATGTAGGCTGTTCCCTCTTTCTTTCCCTCTCATTCCTCCCTTCCCATTGCTGTCTTTGGGTTGCTTAGTTCTTTTTCTTCTATGTCTAGTGCATCTGATGGGCCCCTTTGTAGTATGTTGTTCCATTTCCCACTTATTCTATTCTTCCTTCTGGCTTCCTTCCATTGCATGCATATATCTACCCAATATATGGTCAAGAACATGGAGGGGCTGGGAAGGTGGCTCAGTGTTAGAGTGCTTGCCTTGCATGCCTGAGGCCCTGGGTTCGAGTCCTCAGTACCACATAAACAAAAAGAAAAAAGCCGGAAGTGGCGCTGTGGTAGAGCACTAGCCTTGAGCTGAAGAGCTGAGGGACAGCGCCCAGGCCTAGAGTTCAGGCCCCATGACCGGACCCCCCCTCAAAAAAATAAAGAACATGGAGTCATTTAGCAATGGGAGCACAAAGTGGGTGGCTGTCCTTTGTTCCTTGAGTCCTGTTTACTTTGTCATATCTTCTTGCATTTTGGCTTTAGCATCCACATAATCAGGGAGACCATGTGCCGTTTCCTCTTTGTGCTTGCCAGCCAAGATCTTAGCAGCCTCAGTGTTCTTGGCTGCAAGATGGGGCAATGTGAAAACTGAAATCGTGTCTGGAAAGCGTTTAGCACAGCCATGGGAACAGAGTGGATGCAGTAGGTAGTATTGGCTATCCCTTCCTTCTCTTTTTCCTGCCCTTGTCCCCTCCTCCTGATCTTCAGCACCACCATGTAGTCCACACACCCTCTGGCACAGGTGTGGTGGGTTGCTGACATCCAGGTCAGAAGTATTTCTTTCCAGAGAGAAATAATTGTGAGAACTTTGCTTCCCTATAATTTTCTGGTGTTCTTGGATGCCTCTAAGTAATATCCACGATGAATGTTCTCCCCTTTAATCAGCCAGAGGAGCACAGCAGCGGGCGACACTGATGTCATCTTGCTGAGAACAAGAACCATGAGCTGAAGCTGACAGATTTCTGTCTTGCGTATTTTATTTTAATTTAATTTAGCCAGATACCAGTGGCTCATGCCTATAATCCTAGCTACACAGGAAGATAACTGCTGAGGATGGATATTCGAAGCCAACCAGGACAGCAAAGTCTATGTGACTCCTATCTTCAATTACCACCACCAAGCCAGAAGTGGAGCTGTGCCTGAAGTGGCAAGGCACCATCATCGAGAGAAAAAGCTAAGCAATGGGGTCCAGGCCCTGATTTCCAATACTTTTCCTTCCCCAGTTCTTTTTTTTTTTTGGGGGTCCGGTCGTGGGGCCTGAACTCTGGGCCTGGGTGCTGTCCCTCAGCTCTTCAGCTCAAGGCTAGCGCTCTACCACTTGAGCCACAGTGCCACTTCCAGCTTTTTTCTTTTTGCTTATGTGGTGCTGAGGAATCGAACCCAGGGCCTCATGCATGCAAGGCAAGCCCTCTACCACTGAGCCACCTTCCCAGCTCCTCCTTGAACTTGTTTTGCTCAAGGCTAGCGTTCTACCTTGAGTCACAGTACTTCTGGCCTTTCTGTTTATGTGGTACTGAGGATTGATATCAAACCCAGGGCTTCATGCATGCTAGGCAAGCACTCTACCACTAAGCCATATTTTCAGATCTCAAATATTGGTTTTAAATTGAGTTCCAGTGGCTAAAAAAGCTTGTAAATCCAGGCTACTTGAGGGCCTGGATGCTGTTCCTGAGCTTTTTTGCTCAACCATTTGGGTCAGAGTTTTACTTTTGGCTCATGGATTTTCCTGCCAATGGTGAGTTTTAACCATAATCCTCAAATCTAGCCACCTAAGTAGATAAGAGTGAACCACTGGTACCCAGCTTAAACTATATATATTTTTTGTTGTTGTTGGTTATAGGGCTTGAACTCTGGGCCTGGGCGCTGTCTCTGAACTCTTCAGTTCAAGGCTAGTGCTCTACCACTTGAGCCACAGAGCCACTTCCAGCTCTTTCTGTGTGTACTGAGGAATTAATCCCAGGGCTTCATGCATGTTAGACAAGCACTCTACACTAGGCCACATTCCCAGCCCAAAACTATAATTTTATTCTCCATTTTAAGTTCCTTTTTTTTTTTCTCCTTGCAGTTTATTGCAGACACCAGACAGCATATCCCATAGGGTTTCCCACAGTTTAGGTTCTGTTGCTTATGCTCTTTCTATATTGTATGTTGGTAACTGGGCTGCTCTGCTTATCAGATTCAGATCATGTGGGGGAGGAGGGGAGGGGGTAAGCCATCACATCTAGAACCACCAGCCACCAGCCATTGCTGCCCCCATTTTGATGAATGCTTATTTCTTCATGCCCCAAGTCCTTTTGAATAGTTTCTTTCCTTTTCACATGACAAGATGTTCTAGGTTCATACTGCACATTAAGGAAAATTTTTTTTCTAACAAAACTTCCTTTAATGCATTTTCAGCATCCAGTATAAGTTTTGTTGTCTTGTCCATATGCAACCCAACACTGAAAGTCCAGCATAGTTCAAAGTGGTTAATAGAAATTTATTTAAAAATGGATTTTCTATTCCAGGACATGCAGACAGCCAGCTACCTGCAATGAAAACATACTTTAAGCCACATTTACATTAAGGAAAATTTTAAACAAGTGTATCTTCTTTTTTTGGTCAGTCATAGGGTTTGAACTCAGGACCTAGATGTTGTTCCTGATTCTACCACTATGAGCCACAATGCCACTTGTGGTTTTCTGGTGGTTAACTGGAGATAAGAGTCTCATGGACTTTCCTGCCCAGTCTGGCAGTTATTGTTAACTTCATATCATCAATACTATCTTTTGGGGGGCGTTTTTTGGTTGTGGGCTTGAGCTTTGGGCCTGGGTGCTATCCCTGAGCTCTTCAGCTCAAGGCAAGCACTCTACCACTTGAGGCACAATGCCAATTCCGGTTTTCTTGTGGTTAATTGGAGATAAGAGTCTCACAGACTTTCCTCCCTGGGCTGGCTTTGAACCTCATCCTCAGATGTCAGCCTCTTGGGTAGCTAGGAATACAGGTGTAGGCCACCAATGCCTAGCTCATTAATATTATCTTTAGATTTCATTTAGTTGACATATTTACACATAGAATTTTAAGTGTACAACTCAGTAGTCATTAGTATATTAACAAGATTGGGCATCCATCATCCTTCTTTAATTTCAGAGTCATTTTATTACCTTCAAAGGAAACACCAAACCATTAGCCATCAATTTCTATACTCTCTTTCCCCTCATCTCCTGACAACCACTAGTTTGCTTTCTGTATCTATGGATGGCCTATTCTGTACATTTCATATCACTGGATTCATATAATACATAGTCATTAGGGTCTTGCTTCTTTTACATGTTTCCAAGTTTCATCTATTGTAGCTTGTATCACTATTTCATTCCATTTTCATGACTGAATTGAAAGGATATTTTATCTATTGAAAGGATATTTTATCTACTCACCACCTAATGGAGATTTATTTCTGCTTGTTGCCTCTTATGAATGAATAGTTGCTACAATGGTATATATTGGGTATTTACTTGGGAGTGGATTTCTGGGTTATACTGATGCTATACTTAACTTTTTGAAGAATTGAAAAACAATTTTGACAACAGCTGTAGCATTTCAGATTCCCACCAATGAGGGAATTCATTTCTCCATATCTGTGTTCCTGAGTGAACACCTATTATTACCTGTCCTTCTCATTAGACTTATTCCAGTGAGTGGGAAAGGATGTCTCATTATGCTTTCATTCATATTTCCCTAATGACTAATGCTGTTAGACTCTCTTCCTTTGCAGGTTGACTATAAGTGTAATGTGTACTGAAGATGAGCCTATTCGGATCCTTCACTCATTCTAATTGTTTTATTCATCTTTTCACTGTTGAGTGGTAAGAGTTCTTACTAAAATATGTAGCCTGATTTTCAAATATTTTCATTCATTCTGTGAGTTTTCTTTTCACTTTTTTCTTTTTTGTGGTTTCTGGGCCTTGAACTCTGGCCTAGGCACTGTCCCTGTGCTCCTTTTGCTTGAGGCTAGCACTCTACCAGTTGAGCCACAACACAACTTCCAGGTTTTTCTGTGATTAATTCTAGATAAGAGTCATCCAGGGGCTGGGAATGTGGCTTAGTGGAAGAGTGCTTGCCTAGCATGCATGAAACCCTGGGTTTGATTCCTCAGTACCATATTAACAGAAAAGGCTGGAAGTGGTGTTGTAGCTCTAGTGATAAAGTGATAACCTTGAGCAAAAGAAGCTCAGGGACAGTGCTCAAGCTCTGAGTTCAAGCCCCAGGACTGGCAAATAAAAAAAGTCTTACAGACTTTCCTGCCCAGCTTCAAATCGCTATCCTCAGATCTCAGCTCTGAGTAGTTAGGATTACAGGCGTGAGCCACCTGTGCCCAGCTTTTTTTTTGTGGGGGGGGGAGGTCCGGTCGTGGGGCCTGGGTGCTGTCCCTCAGCTCTTCAGCTCAAGGCTAGCACTCTACTACTTGAGCCACAGTGCCACTTCCGGCTTTTTTCTTTTTGTTTATGTGGTGCTGAGGACTCGAACCCAGGGCCTCAGGCATGCAAGGCAAGCACTCTACCACCGAGCCACCTTCCCAGCCCCTGTGCCCAGCATTTCTTTTCACCTTATTGTTGCTGTCTTTTGTATATAAAAGCTCTTAAATGTGTGTGTGTGTGTGTGTGTGTGTGTGTGTGTGTGTGCATGTGCAGGTACTGAGGCTTGATCTTGGCGCCTCTCACTCTTTTTTGGGGGGGTCCATTCATGGGGCCTGAACTCTGGGTCTGGGTGCTGTCCCTCAGCTCTTCAGCTCAAGGCTAGCACTCTACCACTTGAGCCACAGTGCCCGTTCCAGCTTTTTCTGCTTATGTGGTGCTGAGGAATCCAACCCAGGGCCTCATGCTTGCAAGGCAAGCGCTCCATCTCTGAGCCACCTTCCCAGCCCACCTTTCAAGTCTGATGACTATATTGTTTTTGTAATTTTGTCTCTTATGCTTTTGCCGTTAGGTCTAAGACACATTTTATAATCAAAGGACATGAGAATTTATAACTGTTTCTCCCAAGAATTTTATAGCTTTCAGTTCTCACATTTAGGTCTTTGGTTCATTTTTAATTAACTTTTGTATGTGGTTTAATGTAAGTCTAACTTTATTCTTTCACATTCAGATGTATCATCCCTGTACTATTATTCATCTCCATTGAACAGTTGGGACAACCTTATAGAAAATAAATTAGCTGTAGATGGATGAGTTTATTTATGAACTCAATTCAATTCTGTTTATTCTGTTCTCATGCTGGTACTACACTATTTTGAACTATAGGCCTCAAGATTTTGGGCTTGAGGCTGGAGCTCTACCACTTGAGCTATATCTCCACTTCTGGATTTTTTCTGGTTACTGGAGATAAGAGTCCCTAGGATTTGTCTGCTGAGCCTGATTTCAAATGTCCTGAGTAACTAGAGTTACAGGTGTGAGCCACTGGCACCCAGTGTGTGTGTGTGTGTGTGTGTATGTGTGTGTGTGTGTGTTCTTTTGTACCAAGCCTAGGGGCTTGACCTCAGGGCCTGGGCGCTGTTCTTCAGCTTTTTTTTGCTTAAAGCCAGTGCTCTACCCTTTGAGCCACAGCTCCACTTCCTGATTTTTTGGTGATTAATTGCAAATAAGCATCTCATTACTAATGACATTGGTCTTGAACCGAAAGCCTTAGGCTTTCTAGGCTAGTGCTCTACCACTTGAATCATGACCCCAGCCTTTATTTACTTTATTTTTTAGACTATTTGCTAGGCCAGATTTAAGACTATGATCTTCTTTCCTATGCCTCCCTCATAGCTCAAATTATGAGTATGTGCCATGATGTCCACTGTGTTCTTTGGGATAGGGTCTTGCTGACTTCTTTTGTGGCCAGCTAGCCTCAAGCCTGATTCTCCTATTAGTTTTTTGTTGTTGTTGTTATGGTTGTTGTTGTTGTTATTTGCCAGTCACGGAGCTTGAACACAGTCCAGGTCTGAACACTGTCCCTGAACTTCTTTTGCTCAAGGCTAGCACTCTACCACTTAAGCCACAGGGCCACTTCTGGCTTTTTCTGTTTATGTGGTACAGTGGAATTGAACTCAGAGCTTTATGCATTCCAGGCAAGCACTCTACCACTAAGCCACACTCCCAACCCTCTTGGAAGATTTCTGCCCCTGTCTGTGAACTTCCCTTATCCAGCCAGGATGCTTTCACCACCCTGGTACGCTGGCAAACCCAGGCCTCTACTCAGGAGGCCATGATGAACGGTACTTTCCATCTTCACAAATCCAATGCCTGAGCACAGTGATTTGTTGTGTATTTTAGTTATTTGCAAAGGTTAAGTTGCATCACTTCTGCCTCCTCAGAAAAAAAGAAAAGGAAAAGATAAATGAGCTGGTGTGAGCTGGTGGCTCACACCTGTAATCCTAACTACACAGGAGCTACTGAGATCTGAGAATTGCAGTTTGAAGCCAGCCCAAGCAGAAAATCTCATGAGATTCTGATCTCCAAATAATCAACAAAAGGTGGAAATGGAGGTGTGACTTAAGTGGTTGAGCACCAGCTTTGAGCAGAAAAAGCCAAGCAAGGCCCTAGGCTCAAACAATCAATACCAGCACAAAAATAACAACAACAAGTAAAAAAGCAGCAACACAAAAATCCATAGTTGAATGTTTGGTATTTGTTAATGCCTTTTGTCTTATCACCATCAAGTGCCACAAGTTAGCTCACAACCAAATGTCAGTTCATTTTGCTCTCACCCAAAGCTGAATCTTTTGCTTTTTACAGATAGCCATTCAACAAAGCAGAACATGTTTCTGAGAAGACAACAAGAGAAACAATGTTCAGTTCTGATTTGGGGGGGTGTAAAATTATAGGTCTTTGAACCTAATTTGGGGGTATTATTTTCCCGTGAGGTTTCCAGGCCCATAGCCCTTATATTTGAGCCATACAGGCTGCCCCTGCAGGAACTCTGTTCCCAGTTTCTGTTTTTCCCAGCAGCATACTGCATTTACATTTCAGATTCCAACTGAGGGCTGCATTTCTGTGTGATGCCCACTGAGTAGGTAAACCTTCCTTGGAAGGTTAACTTTGAGCATATGGTTTTTAGGCCTCTCTATAAAAAGCATATGATTATTTTTCTTCTGTGCAGGGCTCCTCTATTAGTCTATTCTGTTCATTCTCTTTACAATCCCTCAGTCCAAGAAAGCTCCACAGATGCTACTGGCTGACATCCAGTCCCCTCCAATCTTATTAAAGAACACACCTACAGACACAAAGTAGTGTATGATTATGAGACTAGGCATTGTGAAGAAGATGGTGATTGAGTGGTGGTCGCCAAGCTATGAGAACTTTCACTGAATGGCTGTCTTAGTGCTCCCATGTGGGGTTCCATTCATGCTTAGCATTTAAGAGTGGGGCTATGAATGCAAATCCAGATTTAAAGTCCAATTTCAGTTGAGCAAATGCTTGGGATTTTTTTTTTCACACAGCAGTCCTAATGTCAACCATTTGTCAGTTTTGTCTTTTTGTAGAACTCAAGGGTAATGATTTCACTGCAAATCAACCTCCTGAACTGCCAGGGAATTTTCAGGGCTGAGCCCCTTCCATTGGCATGTGTCCTCAGTCAGCCTATTTGGCATTTGTTCTCATGCTTGCAAGATAGGAGAAGGGTTTTCTGGAAGCAAAAGAGCACATTCCTCTGAGCATTCCTCATGGTATGAGCATCTGAGACTCTGAAGGAAAGAATTAAAATCATCTAGCCATCTAGATGAGTTAGCCAGTCTCCATTTTCTAACACTCTCAGAGCTTTTCACTGCCACGGTCTGTGAGCATGTGACATAACAGAGCAGGATGTCACTTCCTATAGATGCTATGAACACCATACCCTGGGCATTCCCAGCCTGATGGACATTCACTTTACATGTGGAGAACAAGGTTATTGTGTGTGCAGAGCCTTCATTTAAAAAAATGGGAATGTAGCATAGTGGTAGAGTGCTTGCCTAGCATGCATGAAGCCCTGGGTTTGATTCCTCAGTACCACATACACAGAAAAGGCTGGAAGTGGCACTGTGGCTCAACTGGTGGAGTGCTAGCCTTGAGCAAAAGAAGCTCAGGAACAGTGCCCAGGCCCTGATTCAAGCTCTAGGACTGGTCAAAAAAATGAAAATAAAGTAATAAATAAATAGCAGGTGTAGGTGACCCATACCTATAATCCTAACTCCTCAGGCAGCTGAGATCTGAGGATTAAGGTTCAAAGCCAGCCTGGGCAGGAAAGTCTGTAGGACTCCAATCTTCAAGTAACCACCAAAAAGCCAGAAGTGGAATGGTGGCTCAAGTGGTATAAGCCAGCCTTGAGTGAAAAAGCTAAGGGGCAATATTCAGGACCTGAGTTTAAACCCCAGTATAGCACCAAACAAAAAAATTTAAAGGAATTACAAAGGTGTAATGCCTTAGCACCTCTTCATAGTTTTATATATATATATATATATATATATATATATATATATATATATATATATA
>NW_012267217.1:29197705-29207145 GCF_000151885.1 Dipodomys ordii | reverse complement strand
AAAAGCTGGAAGTGGCACTGTGGCTCAAGTGGTAGAGCGCTAGCCTTGAGCTGAAGAGCTGAGGGACAGCGCCCAGGCCCAGAGTTCAGGCACCACGACCAGACCCCACCCCCAAAAAAAGAAAAAAAAAAGAAAATGAAGGCTGGGTGCAGGGGCTCACACCTAGCTACTCAGGAGGCTGAGACAGAGGATCATGGTTCAAAGCCATGGACAAGAAAACCTATGAGACTCTTATCTCCAATAAGCTACTCAGAAAAAGCCCAAAGTGGTGCTGTGGCTCAAGTGGTAGAGCACTGGCCTTTAGCACAAAGAAGCTCAAGGATAGTGCCAAAGGCCCAAGTTTAAGCCACAGGACAGGCAGAGAGAGAGAGAGAGACAGAGACAGAGACAGAGAGACAGAGAGAGACAGAGAGACAGAGAGAGACAGAGAGAGACAGAGAGAGAGAGAACTAGGGAACGAGGGCTATCTCTCTGAACCACAGTCCTAAATTTCAGAGATGCTCTCCCCAAGGCATTGCACTGTTCCTCACAAAATGCTGTCAGACCTTCAAATGGCTTAGAATTAATTCCATAGCTACAATTACAATGTTCAACTTTTGGTGTTTCTACAATTAGGGAAATTCCATCCAAAGTCCCCAAATTTTTCTTGCTGTTTGGTTGGCTTTTTTTGGGGGGGTGAGAGGAGAGACATGTGCATAATGTAGATAATATAACTGTATAATTTTATTTTTAAAAAATGATTCAAATGTTACAGGATGTTTGTCCCAGCCATAGCTTTCTTTAAATAAAAACTTATCAGAATTACCTTTTTTAGTCATTCCGTTCACTATTCCTAAGAACACACATGGTGCCATTACTTTCTGTGTCATTCATTCTTCAAGTTTGATAATAATACATAGATATTTTTGTGTAAGTCCTGGGGCCTGAGCTAAGTTCCTGGATACTGACCCTGAGCTTTTTTGATCAAGGCTAGCAGTCTACTATTTGATCCACTGCTTCACGTCTGGCATTGGTAATTGGAGATAGGAGTTTCACAGACTTTCCTGCCAGGGCTAGCTTCAAACTCTGATCCTCATATCTCAGCCTCTTGAGTAGCTAAGATTACAGGCATGAGCTACAGGTGACAAGCTTGATAATATTTTGATTCATTAGACTGAAATTTACGTTTATCCTCCATTCTAAAATATTCTTTAAGCTGGGTGATGGTGGCTCATGCCTGAAATCCTAGCTACTTAGGAGGCTGAGATCTGAGGATCATGGTTCAAAGCCAGCCCAGGCAGGAAAGTCCATGAGACTCTTATCTCCAATTAACCACCAGAAAACCAGAAGTGGTGCTGTGGTTCATGTGGTAGAGTGCTCACTTTGAGCTGAAGAGCACAGGGACAGTGCTCAGGCCCAAAGCTCGAGTCCCACAACCAACAATAAATGAAAAGAAAGAAAAGTTTATTAAATTCTTATCTCCATTAACAATAAAAAAACAGGAGTGTAGGTGTGGCTCAAGTAGTAGAGCACCAGCCTTGAACAAAAAAGCTAAGGAAAGCTGGGCTCTGGTGGCTCACACCTGTAATCCTAGCTACCCAGGAGGCTGAGATCTGAGGATCTCGATTCAAAGCCAGCCCCGGCAGGAAAGTCTATGAGACTCCTATCTCCAATAGACCACTAGAAACAAACAAAAACCCCACAAAAGATAAAAGATGTATATTACTAACCAAACACTTCCAAGGATTTCTTTTTTTTTGGGGGGGGTCCAGTCTTGGGGCCTGAACTCTGGGCCTGGGCGCTGTCCCTCAGCTCTTCAGCTCAAGGCTAGCGCTCTACCACTTGAGCCACATCACCACTTCTGCTTTTTTTTCTTTTTGCTTATGTGGTGCTGGAGAATCGAACGCAGGGCCTCAGGCATGCAAGGCAAGCGCTCTACCACTGAGCCACCTTCCCAGCCCCTTCCAAGTCTAGTACTTTAATCTCACTTGATCTTCAGGACCATAATAGGATATTTAGTTATTTATTTATTTTTTGGTCTGTTGTGGGGCTTGAACTCTGGGCTTGGGCACTGTCCCTCGGCTCTTCAGCTCAAGGTGAGCGCTCTACCACTTGAGCCACAGCACCACTTCTGGTTTTCCAGTGGTTTATTAGAGATAAGAGTCTCACAGACTTTCCTGCCCGGGTTGGCTTTGAACCTCGATCCTCATATCTCAGCCTCCTGGGTAGCTAGGATTACAGGTGTGAGCCACCGGTGCCCAGCTTAATGGGACATTTATGAATTTCAATTTCTTGTGTGTGTGTGTGTGTGTGTGTGTGTGTGTCTGTGTGTGTACTCATGTGTGTCAGTATGGAGCTTGAACTCAGGACCTGAGTGCTGTCCCTTAGGTTTTTCTCCCAAGCCTGATGCTCTCCTTGTTGAACCACAGTTGTCTTTTTTGTTGGTCAATTGGAGATAAGAGTCTCATGGACTTTTCTGCCTCAGCTGGCTTCAAATTGTGATTATCAGGTAGCTAAAATTCCAGGTGTAAACCACTCTTAAGATCTTATCTAATTAATCACCTCCCAAATGCCCTCCAAATATCATCAGCACATACATTTGGGGAATTAAGTTACAAGCATGCAAACTTTTGTAGGAACATATTTAAACCCCAGCCACAGAAGACTCTGGGGCTTAGTTGATGTTAGGCTCCATCTTTCACTCTCTCTCTCTCTCTCTCTCTTTTTTTTTGTCAGTCATGGGGCCTGAACTTTGCCTGAACTCTGGGCCTGGGCACTGTCCCTCAGCTCTTCAGCTCTAGGCTAGAGCTCGCATAGTGTCACTTCCGGCTTTTTCTGCTTATGTGGTGCTGAGAAATTGAACCCAAGGCCTCATGCATGCAAGGCAAGCACTCTACCACTGAGCCACCTTCCCAGCCCCCCATTTTTCACTATTAAGTATGACTGGCCTCTAGGTAGCAACTTCAGAAAGAAGAAAAGGACAGAGATGGGGGGTAAAGAGAGAAGGAGAGAGAAAAAAAGACATATAGACAGACAGAAAGGAAAGAAAGAAAAAGAAAAAGACGAAAGAAAGAAAGAGAGAGAGAGAAAGAAAGAAAGGAGGGAGGAGGGAGGGAGGGAGGAAGGAAGGAAGGAAGGAACCAAGGAACCAAGGAAGGAACCAAGGAAGGAAGGAAGAATTTGCAAGCCAAGCACTGGTGGATCACACCTGTAATTCTAGTTACTCAAGAGACTTGAGATCTAAGGATTGTGGTTTGAAACCAGCTGGGGTAGGAAAAGTCTGGGATACTCTTATCTCCAATTCATCACCAAAAATCCACAAGTAGAGCTGTGGCTCAGGTAGTAGATCTTTGAACAATATACCTAAGGCCCTGAGTTCAAGCCCCAGTTCTACACAATGTACATGTGCGTGCACATACACACACACACACACACAACTGAAAACTTTTAGGCTCCCTCCACTTTGTACACAGGTCCAAACACGAGTTTATAACTTGCTTGTTGGTCCTTATAGGTATTTGCACACTCTCATTGATATAGTAATATAAAAAGCAAGAGTCCATGGGATCTCCCTTTCTGCTTCATCTCTGCCAAGTAGTGTGGATCCTGCCTTCTCAACAATGCCCCCATTCACATAGGTTTTCCATGCCCTCTGCCATAGTTCTGTGGCAGAGGTTGGGCACACTTCTGTAAAGGGCAGACAGTCAGTATTTGGGCTAAGGCCAGGTGGTGTCTGCCACAATTACTCATCTCTGTTATAAGAAAGGAGCAACCATAGATGATATATGAACAAATGACTATGGCTGTGTACCAGCAAAGTTTTACTCAGTGACACATCAATTTCATGGGTATATAAAATATTGGTTTTGGTTTTGTTTTGTCTTTGTGCTGGTACTAGGGTTTGAACTCAGGGCCTGGGCACTGTCCCTTAGCTTTTTCACTTACAGCTGGTACTCTGCCACTTGAACCATAACTCCACTTCTGGCTTTTTGGTAGTTAATGGGAGATGAGTCTCATGAACTTTCCTTTTTGGCTTCCAATCTCGATCATCAGAACTCAGTCTTCTGAGTGGCTAGAATTACAGACATGGGCCACTGGTACTCAGTTTTGAAATACTAATTTGTGTTTTTAATTTTCTTCTTCCAATAACTTAGGGATGTAAGCATCATTCTTAGTCCAAAGGCCATATAAAAACAGACAAAAGATTTGACCCATAGGGTATGTTTACTAATCCCTTGTTATGCATTAAATTATATTTTTCCCCAAAATGTATATATATATATATATATATATATATATATGTCGGAACCTTAACCGCCCCCAGTACCTCAAAATGTGACCTTCTTTAAACATACGGATCTTTGCAGAGTCAGTTAATTGAAGTGAGGACATTAGATTGGGCACTGATCCAATAAAATTGATGTCCTAATAAGAAGGGGAAAGTTGGATGATGATGCATACAGGAGGAAGATGATTCTGGAAGAACATGGCCCCAGCCATGCTAAGGATCACTGAGGTGCCAGAAGCAGGAGAGCAGCCTGGAAGAGATTCTCCTCAGCCACAGGAAAGCCAGCACTTTCCCAGCATTCAGTCAGGTCTCAGGGCCCTGGAGTTAGTTAGAGGAAATTGATTTCTGTTGTGAGATCTGCTCAGTTCTGTGGTGCAAATGCTCCCTGACTTAGGATGTGATCAGGTCATGTCCCAGGAAGCCCACTGTAAATCAAATACGACCACCAACCCTGCTGGCTCCCACAGCTCTATAGATCATCACTTGTGATTGCAGAGCTGATCGGTGCTGCCGGCACGCATTGCAGGAATATTTTGCTGCACATCATTAGTCCAGGAAAAGTTTAAAACTCAATTCTGATATATACGTATGTATGTATGTATGTATATATATATATATATATATATATAATTTGCATCTAACTTTCATATATGAGAGTCTCTGAGCCTGACATACTTCACTTAATGTAATTTTTTCCAGGTCCATCTATTTCTCTGCTAATGATGTATTATTCTTTTTAATAGATGAGTAAAATTCCATTGTATGTATATATATATATATATATGATATATACACATGTGACATAGAGTATGTACACACATGGATATATATCCCATTTTCTTGATCTATCACCTATTGTAGGGCATCTGGGCTGTTCCCATAACCTAGCTATGGTGAATAGTACAGCAATGATCATGGGTATGCTTAAGTGTTAATGCTGTATCTTGCCTTGTAATATTCTGGACAGATGCTCAAGAGAGGTATTGCTATATCATATGACAAGTTCAGAGAGACATATGGCTCATATGAGAAAGTTAGAGCTAAAATATAATCATACATGAAAACATATGCAAGGTTCTCTGCATATATACATAAGCAAATAGACTAAAAGATGGAATACTCAGGGGAGGAGTCCAATAGTATAACTCCTCTGAAGAAGTAAGGAACCATTTAGCGAAATGAATTTCAGGAAGCTGAAACATCTATTGTGGTGGGAGGAGGGAAAAGGGAGGGGTCAGAGGAATGAAGAGGGAAAGGGTGGGCAAATGCAGTCATTATAGTCAATGTACATGTGTGAAAATGGAACCACAACATTTGAGGGGGTGGATGGGATTGGAAGAGATGAGGGATCGCAAAGGAAGGTGAGGCATTGTCCAAGAAGATATGCACTCATTACCTGACTAAGAAACTGTAACTTCTCTGTATATCACCTTTATAATAACAATAAAAACATGGAAAAAAAAGAAAAAAGAGACATTTTACTCATAATCTGACATGTTGAATTGAAACTTCTTTATACAATATCCAAAAGATAAGAAGAAGGAGAAAAGAAAAGTAAAATGAAGAGTTATAAGAACCAAACTCTTGGCTGGGAAGGTGGCTCAGTGGTAGAGTGCTTGCCTTGCATGCCTGAGGCCTTGGGTTCGATTCCTCAGCACCACATAAGCAAAAAGAAAAAAGCCAGAAGTGGCGCTGTGGCTCAGGTGGTAGAGCGCTAGCCTTGAGCTGAAGAGCTGAGGGACAGCACCCAGGCCCAGAGTTCAGGCCCCATGACTGGACCCCTCCCCCCCCAAAAAAAAAGAACCAAACCCTCAATCTGGAAGTATGGTTTCTTTGAAGTATGGTTTCTCCGGAGTGAAGATAGTTTCCACAGCCTTGTGAAGGTGAGCCATGTGGAGTAGGAAAAGGCAAGCATTGGATGATGCAACCTAGCTCAGCAGCACAGGTCAGCTCTGGAGAGACTGTTTCACCTCTCACCTCTCACCTCTCACCGCATGCTGTGTCACGTCACCATCTGACGTTCTTTCCTCTTTTACATCTGTTCCTTCCAGCCAGCCTCCACTTGTGCTCCTCACACACAATGGGCAGAACAGTCTTTTGTGTACGTGAGGGGCGGGGGAGGTGGGTACATGCTGGGGTTGGAACTCAGGGCCTGCTAGTGAGTTTTTTCACTCAAGCCTGAAGCTCTCCCACTTAAGCCACAGGTCTGCTTCTGGCTTTTTCCTGGTTAACTGGAGATACAAGTCTCACAGACTTTCCTGCCCAGGCTAGCTTTCAATCATGATCCTCAGATCTCAACCTCCTGAATAGCTAAAAATGACAAATGTGACCCACTGGTGCCTGGTCAGGTTTTTTTTTTTTTTTTTCAGTTGTGGAGCTTGAACTCAGGGCCTGAGCACTGTCCCTGAGCTCTTTTTTGCTCAGGGCTAGTGATCTACCACTTTGAGCCACAGCTCCACTTCTGGTTCACTGGAGATAAGAATCCTATGGACTTTCCTGCCCAGGCTGGCTTTGAACCTTGATTCTCAGATCTCAACCTTCTGAGTAGCTAGGATTACAGGTATGTGCCACCAGTGCCTGGCAAGAGAGAATTCTTTTAAAGATGAGGCTGCCAGGTCTTCCATGGTGTTTAACATTGATCAAGTCTCACATCTGCAACCTCTCCTCTTCTGTCACCCGTCCCATCCTTAGCCATGCTCTGTTCAGTGTGGCCATTGTCCCTTCTGCCTGTGTTGTGAATGCCTCCCTCATATGCCTCTTCCTCCAGAAAAATGAAAATGAGGCAGGCACTGGTGGCTCACTCTTAGCTATTCAGAAAGCTGAGATCCAAGGATCTAAGTTTAAAGCCAGCTTAGGCAGAAAAGGCTATGAGACTCTCATCTCCAATTAGCTACCAAAAAGCTGAAAGTGAGGCTGTGGCTCAAGTGATAGAGTGCCACCCTTGGGCACAAAAAGCCAGGTTAAGTGGTCACTGGTGGCTCACACCTGTAATCCTATCTACTCTGGAGACTGAGATCTGACTATTGTGGTTCCATGCTAGCCTGGGGAAGGAAAGTCGGTGAGACTCTTATCTCCAATTAACCACCAGAAAACTGGAAGTGGCGCTGTGGCTCAAAGTGGTAGAGCACTGATCTTGAGGAAAAAAAAAAAGCTCAAGAACAGTGCTGAGGTCCTGAGTTCAAAGTCCCATGAACACCATCACCACCACCAACAAAAAAGCCAAGTGAGAGGCCCTGAATCCAAGACCCAGTACCAGCACATTAAATAAATAAAAAGGAAAGAAAGAAAAAAATGATTCTTATGTACAAATACAGTCTACAGTTTATTATGATGTAATAGTCCTCTCTTCTTGCTAGGGAATACCTTAAAAGACCCCTCAGGGGATGATTAAAACTACAGCTAACATGGAACCCTGTAAATACTATTTTTCCTCTGTGTAACTACACCTATGATAAAATTTGATTCCTAAATTACACACAATAGGAGATTAGGAATAGTAACTAATAACAAAATAGACTGTTTTAGCACTGTATTGTAATGATAGTTATGTGAATGTGGTCTCTCTCAAAATCGCTTGTCATCTTTCTTGTGATGATAAGAGATGAGTCAAGGCCTCTGTCATGAGAGGTGAGGGAAAGGAAATAGCTGGTGTGCCTGCAGCACTGCAGAAACACAAACATGAAGATACCAGCACAGTCGATCTGATAAAGACTCTACCAAGTGACGAAAGGAAGGCTGCATGACTAAGGAAAACATGTATGTGTGTTCTGGACAAAGGGCTCTATGCAGGACAACATGGGAGGGCAAGATATTTCACCACACTACTCAGAATGGTGTGCAATTTAAAACCAATGAATTGAACTGGGCACAGTAATCCTAGCTATTCAGGAGACTAAGATCTGAGAATCTCAATTTGAAGCCAGCCTGAGTAGAAAAATCCCTAAGACTCTCTCGCTTGTGTGTGTGTGTGTGTGTGTGTGTGTGTGGGTTGGTGCCAGTTCTAGGCCTCCATTTTAGGACCTGGGTGCTATCTCTGAGCTTTTATGCTCAAGGATATTGCTCTACCACTTGAACCACCGCTCCAGTTCATGATTTGGGGTAGTTAATTGAGATGAGAGTCTCACAGACTTTCTTACCTGAACTGGCTTTGAACTACAATCCTCAGCTTCCAGAGTAGTGAGACACCAATGCTTGGCTTCCCCAAGACTCCCATCTCCAATTAGCCAGCAAAAAGTTGGAAGTGAAGGTCCGGCTCACAGTAGAGTGCTAGGTTTGAGAAAAAAAAAGTCAAGGGCAGCTCCCAGCCTCTGAGTTTAAGCCCTAGGACTGGCACACACACACACACACACACACACACACACACACACGTAATATAGCCAAGTGCCGGTGGCTCCTGCCTGTAATCCTAGCTACTCAGGAGGCTACAATCTGACTGAGGATCGTAGTTCAAAGCCAGCCAGGGCAGGAAAGTCCATAAGACTCTTATCTCCAGGAAACCACCAGAAAACCAAAAATGGCACTGTGGCTAGAGTTCTTGTCTTGAGTAGAAGAGTTCAGGGACAGTGCTCAGGCCTAAAGTTCAAGCTCCATGACCAACAAAAAAATTAAAATAATAATAATAATTTGATGAAAGAGGACATTAAAAGATGGGAAGTGGGCTGAAAATGTGCCTTAGTGATAAAGTAATTGCTTAGTATGCATGAAGCCCTTGGTTCAAC
This sequence comes from Dipodomys ordii, assembly GCF_000151885.1. NCBI lineage: Eukaryota > Metazoa > Chordata > Mammalia > Rodentia > Heteromyidae > Dipodomys > Dipodomys ordii. Next base: position 29,198,160 of record NW_012267217.1, on the reverse strand, counting down.
TCCGCAGTACCACATAAACAGAAAAAGCTGGAAGTAGCATTGTGGCTCAAGTGGTAGAGTGCTAGCCTTGAACAAAAGAAGATCAGGGACAGTGCCTGTGCCCGAAGTTCAAGCCCAGGACTGTCACACACACACACACACACACACACACACACACACACACACGGAAAGCATTCCCATGCTCATGGATTGGAAGAATTAATATCATGAAAATGTACTAATTACCTTATTCATGTAACTGTAACCCCTCTGTACAGTATTTTTAAATAAAAGACATTGAAAAAAAATAGTCATACTACCAAAAGTAAACATACAGATTTATGGGCTGAGATGGTGGCTCAGTGGCAGAGCGCTTGCCTCGCATGCATGAGGCCCTGGGTTCGATTCCTCAGCACCACATAAGAAAAAAGAAAAAAGCCGCAAGTGGCACTGTGGCTCAAGTGGTAGAGCGCTAG
>NW_012267217.1:29194697-29197655 GCF_000151885.1 Dipodomys ordii | reverse complement strand
GCTAGCCTTGAGCTGAAGAGCTGAGGGACAGTGCCCAGGCCCAGAGTTCAGGCTCCATGACTGGACCCCCCCCCAAAAAAAACATACAGATTTAAAGCAGTTCACAACAAAATCTCAGTCATTTTCTATCTTAAGTAAGCCTTTATCCCATGCTGCAGTCTGAAGTACAATAGCCAAACTATCACTATTTTATTTTTCTTTCTTCACAATTTCATTTTCTTTTGGGGTGGGAGCAGGAGACTGATACTGGAGACTTGAACTCAGGGCCTCACTCTCTCATTTTGCTCAAGGCTGGCACTCTATAGATTGGAGTAACACCTCTACATCTGGTTTTTGCTAGTTAATTGGAGAGTCTCTTGGATTTTTGTGTTCCAGCTGGTTTCCAGATCTCAGCCTCCTGAGCAACTAAGATTACAGGCATGAACCAAAGCACCCAGCTTTTTTCTTCACAATTTCTTTTTTTGGGGGGGGGGTCTGGTCGTGGGGCCTGAACTCTGGGCCTGGGCGCTGTCCCTCAGCTCTTCAGCTCAAGGCTAGTGCTCTACCACTCGAGCCATAGCGCCATTTCTGGCTTTTTCTGCTTATGTGGTGCTGAGGAATAGAACCCAGGGCCTCATGCATGCAAGGCAAGCGCTTTACCACTGAGCCACCTTCCCAGCCCCTCTTCACAATTTCATGAGTAGAATATTTGCTCTTTCCTGAGATCTCATCAAATTAAGCATGCAGCTTTTTCTTCTTTCCTTCATAAGTCAAGAAACTTTTCACTTAAAAGAAATGTTTTACACAATAGCCAAGATATGGAAACAGACCAAATGCCCAAAAATAGACGAGGTTAGATCCAAAAAATGTGGTATCTATAAACAGTAGAATTTTACACCGACATTAGAAAGAATAAAATAATGTCATTTGTAGGGGAATGGATGAAACCAGAACAAATTATGTTAAGTGAGGTAAGCCAAGCTCAGAGAGACAAACAGCCCAAAGTTAGATCTAAAATGCACTCGGATATGACAAATTACACAGGACTCTAGACACTCACATACAGTGAGACCAAAAGAGGATAATCTTAGGAGAGAATCACAAAGATGCAATGTCTACATGCCTCTTCATATTTATATAAAGTAATATATATATTATACTGAAAAGAACTCCTAAGATATGGAAACAAAAGACTTTTAATTTTTCATTTTCTGATAATTCTGTCTTCTTTATCTTATATACACTATATTCACAATATATCTTCGGGAGGGTCAGGAGAGGGCACAGTAAAAGAGTAAAAAGTGCAGCAATGGAACCCACTGGACATTGATGAAAGTGAACTGTACAACTTGCTGGTGGAGGTGGGAAGGAGAGACCGGGACAGAATGAGAGAACAGATGACACTATGAAAGGAAATGTACTCATTAGCTGACTCATGTAATGTAACCCCTCCGTATATCACCTCATAATAACAAAATAAAGCAGAAATTTTTAAGTGCTTTACAGGTTCTCTCTGGCATATCTGAATTGTCAACATCACCATGATAGTTTGTTTTTTTTGGGGGGGGGTCCGGTCGTGAGGCCTGAACTCTGGGCCTGAGCACTGTCCCTCAGCTCTTCAGCTCAAGGCTAGCGTTCTACCATTTGAGCCACAGCGCCACTTTTGGCTTTTTTCTTTTTGCTTATGTGGTGCTGAGGAATTGAACCCAGGGCCTCAGGCATGCAAGGCAAGCGTTCTACCACTGAGCCACCTTCCCAGCCCACCATGATAGTTTTTTTTGGAGCCATAATTCAGTAAACAGTGTTATTTGAACATAAAAGTATGATTAGACCATGACAGTCTAATAATTGAGATTGCTTCTAAGTATTTAATGCTAGGTAGTATTTATATACTACCTGCTATATTCAATGTGTCTAACTAAACAAAGGGATAATTCATATCTCAGGCAGGACAGTGTGAGATTTCATCATACTACTCAAAGTCGCACACAATTATAAACATATGAACTGTTTATTTCTAGAATTTTCCATATAATACTTTATACCTTAGTTGATCTCAGATTAATACTTTATACCTTAGTTGATCTCAGATAACTGAAACTTCAAAAGCAAAACCGAAAGCGAGAGCAGTATCATTTACTTTCTTTGTACTTCATCTCATTTGCTTCTATTCTATGCTCATATCTGAGCCAAAACAACCCCTGGTTTCTCAGAGCAGGTCACATCAGCACAATTTTATTTTATTTTATTTTTTGTTGGTGATGGGGCTTGAACTCTAGGCCAGGGCGCTGTCCCTCAGCTCTTCAGTGCTCTACCACTTGAGCCACAGCACCACTTCCGGTTTTCTGGTGGTTAGAGGTAAGAGTCTCACAGACTTTCCTGCCTGGGCTGGCTTTGAACCGTGATCCTCAAATCTCAGCCTCCTGAGTAAGTAGGATTACAGGCGGGAGCCACCAACACCCAGCTTCATCACCACAATTCTAAGTGAGCACAAGAAGGTATCTGTTTCATCTGAAGTATTAATAACAATCCCAAATGTCCATTCATTTGTAGTGTTATCTTATGATGACTTACTTATCCCAGGAGATTTGTAAGTTCGATGATCTTGACTGAATTTCATCATTTTATGCCTGGTACCCAGTATAGCTGGTGTCAATCACTCTATGTTGCACAAATGAGATCCTGGTGAAGAAGTCAACAAATCTGATATATAAGTACTTGATAAATGTTTATCAAGTGAATGTACATGTTTGACATGCACAATTTATCCACATGAAAATATCTACCAAATGGGGCTGGGAAGGTGGCTCAGTGGTAGAGCGCTTGCTTTGCATGCATGAGACCCTAGGTTCGATTCCTCAGCACCACATAAGCAAAAAGGAAAAAAAAGAAAAAGAAAATATCTACCAACTGATTAGAAGTGCACAAATAAAAGTATTGATTTTTTTTTTTTTTTTGGTGAGTTGTGGGGCTTGAACT
>NW_012267217.1:29184269-29193712 GCF_000151885.1 Dipodomys ordii | reverse complement strand
TCTGGCTTTTTTCTTTTTGCTTATGTGGTGTTGAGGAATCGAACCCAGGGCCTCAGGCATGCAAGGCAAGCGCTCTACCACTGAGCCACCTTCCCAAGGCCCTCTCCCCCGCCCCCATTTGTTTTTAAAACCAAAGTCCCTCTAGGTTGCCCAGGCTGACCTTCAACTTCTGAGTTCAAGCCATCTTCCCACCTCAACCTCCTGAGTAGGTAGGGCAGCCAGTGCATAATCACAGAGCTATGCCATCTCCTCTGCCCACTTCTCTGTTTACTTCTCATCCCTAGCTCTCTGACACCCTCCCTTCTATCACACAAGTCCATTCTCCACATGCCTCCAATTCCAAGCTTTCTCCTGACTTCATTTCTGCCCTTTTCCCCTTCCAAGTATCTTTGCCTCAAATATTAGACCTTCCTCTCTCCTCTGACTTTCAGAATGCTGTTAGCTCTGGGGCATTTTTTGAATTCCAACTCCAAACCCAGATACTCTTCTTGGCCTGAGGTTATCAACCATCAAATACTTGGAAGCATATATGTATTTCCCTTTTGCCCTCTGAACTTTTCCAACCTCTTTATACCTGGCTTGTTTCTACTTCTGTTTGTGAACTCATCATAATTTCATTATAGTTTTTGTGACAGAAATCAGATTTATCAACCTTTCAGGATAGCATACTTAATTTTCCTTCTTCATATTTTGTCAATAAAGCAAGATACCTTATCTTCAAAGCAACTGTTAACAAAACCAAACATTTAGCAGTTCATTCCAAATTCCAAGTTAAAACTAATGAATAGGTTCCTTTAAAATTAAGCAATTAAATGTTTTTTGCCAGGCTCTAGGAGTTCACACCTGTAATCCTAGCTACTCAGGAGGCTGAGATCTGAGAATCTAGGTTTGAAGCCACCCAGGTAAGGAAAGTTAGTGAGATTCTTATTTTTAAATAACTAGCAAAACACTGGAAATGAAGCTGTGGCTCAAGTGGTAGAGTATCAGCCTTGAGGGAAAAAACTAAGGGATAGCACCCAGATCCTGATTTCAAGTCCCAGTACTGGCACAACATATATAGGTAATTTGGATTAGCTCAAATGCTTTTGGGTGATTTTTGGAAATTTCATTTCTTTTTTTTTTCTTGTCAGTGTGGGATTTGAACTCAGGGTCTGGGCACTGTCTCTGAGCTTTTTTGCTCAAAGCCAGCTAATACTCTACCACTTTGAGTCACAGCACCACTTCCTGGGTGACTTTTAAATATTTATTTTGTTAGAGAAATTGATCTTGTTGAGACAAGAGGAATTTTGGATTTCTGCTTTTTCTTCTTTCTAAATCAAGTTTTATCAATACATAATGCAAAAGACTAAATTAAAAACTGTTAATGGAATAGTCACATTTGCTAACTGGTACCTTCAGCACTAGGGAGATTGAGGCATAAAAAAATTCCTTGAGCCCAGCGCTGGTGGCTCATGCCTGTAATCCTAGCTACTCAGGAGGCTGAGATCTGAGGATCACAGTTCAAAGCCAGCCTGGGCAGGAAAATCCATGAGGCTCTTATCTCCAATTAGTCACCAGAAAACCTGAAGTGGTGCAGTGGTTCAAGTGGTAGAGCGCTAGCCTTGAACTGAAGAGTTGAGGGACAGCACCCAGGCCCAGAGTTCAAGCCCCACAACAGACCAAAAAAAAAAAAGTTCTTGAGTACAGGAATTTGAGAAATCGTTGGCAACTGAGACCCTGGTTTAAAAAAAAATTAAATGGTTACCTTGCTCATGTAATTGTAACCCCTCTGTACGGTATTTCTACAATAAAAAAAAAGAAAAAAATGTTTGGAAATACAAAAAAAATTAAATGGAAGGTTTTAGAGCACATATAAGCAATATTTCACCTTCTTCTTCTTCTTTTTTTTTTTTTTTGTCAGTTGTGGGATTTGAACACAGGGCCTAGGCATTGTCCCTGTGCTTTTTGACTCAAGGCTTCTGGTTTTTGAGTGGTTAATTGGAGATAAGAGTCTCACAGGACTTTTATGTCACGGCTAATTTTGAACCACAATTCTTGGATCCCAGCCTCCTGAGTAGCTAAAATTACAAACGTGAGCCACCAGCACTCAGCCAAAACTTCACCTTCTCTGTGAGTATGTTGTGGGCAGTGGCCTGGGGCTTGAACTCAGGTCTTGGGTGCTGTTCCTGAGCTGTTGTACTCAAGGCCAGTGTTCTTCCACATTGAGCCACAGCTTCACTTCCAGCTTTTAGGTAGTCAATTAGAGATGAGGTTCATAGACTTTCCTGCCCAGGCTGGCTTTGAACCCTGATTCTCAAATCTCAGCTTCCTGAGTAGCTTGGATTACAGACATGAGCCACAGTTGTCTGGCTAAAATTTTACCTTTCCAATGGATTTTTTTTTTGTCAGTCATGGGACTTGAACTCTGGGCTTGGGTGCTATTCCTCAGCTCTTTATCTCAAGGTGAGGGCTCTACTGCTTGAGCCACAGCACCACTTCTGGTTTTCTGGTGGCTAATTGGAGATAAGAGTCTACAAGAGGCTGGCTTTGAACCACGATCCTCAGATCTCAGCCTCCTGAGTAGCTAGGCACCGGCACCCAGCTGGAATTTTTTTTTTGATCAATTATATAGTCACAACAACTTTCTGCTGATATTTACAAATTAAATCAGAATTGAATATAGGGAGATATATGTACATAGCTAGTGTTGCTGTCATAGCTCACTCAGCATGGGAAGAAGCCAACAGGGGATGTGGTTAAGAAGGAAAATGTGTTGGGGCAATATTCTTAATAACACAAAGTGTCAACATAAGAATTCTTTAAATGCAGAATGTGATCTGTATCTTCATGGTGTTTCTTTGCACTCTCCTGGGAACAAATCTTCTCAAATTGTTGAGCAACACTGACTTATGCAACCACATATTTTCTTACTCATCTGAGAAGCAGAGAGGCTATTCAGAGCATGAAGCTAACGTTCCCTTCCTGGAGGCGGCTGGAAGGGCAAGCCTACAGAGATTTGCCCAGGGGCAAATCTAGTTGGCTAGTTTCCCAGTTTCCTCAGTTTCCCAGGAAAATCTGTCTCCCAAAAGACCTAAAACAAAAGTTACTGCAAACAAATTAAAGTGGGAGAAGAGCTTAATTTTTTCCCCCTGAGTTTAATACTGGAAAACATGTTTAAGAGTCAGGATATTCATATCCAAAGCTGTTTTCATTATTATGAAAAAGAAGAATAAAACATAAAAAGTGGCTAACGGTTGGGAATGTGGTGCAGTGGTAGAGAGCTTGCCGAGCATGTGCAAGGTCCTAGGTCTGATACCTACTACCAACAGCAACAACAAAAAATGTGGATAAGATGTCAAATTTGGTTGTGTGTGTTCTGCAACAGTTTTCAAAACAAAATTAGACTGGGCACTGTGGTTCATACCTGTAATCCTAGCTACTAAAGTTGCTGAGATCTGAAGATCCTGGTTCGAAGCCAGCCCAGACAGAAAAGTTCATAAGCTTGTTATCTTAAAATAAATGAATAAATAAATAAATAGAAAAGAAATAACCAACCCTGAAGGAGTTGAAGGCATGGCTCAGTTAGTAGAGTTCCAGCCACTAAGCGAAAACATCAGGTACTAAGTTTAAGTCCTGATTTAGGACCAAAAAGAAGGAACAACAGGAAAGAAAATTTTTTTTTTTTTTGGTTCCGGTTGTGGGGCCTGAACTCTGGGCCTGGGTGCTGTCCCTCAGCTCTTCAGCTTAAGGCTAGCACTCTACCACTTGAGCCACAGTGCCACTTCTGGCTTTTTTTTTTTTGCTTATATGGTGCTGGGGAATCGAACCCAGGGCCCCATACATTGCAAAGCAAGCGCTCTACCACTGAGCCACCTTCCCAGCCCCAAGAAAAAATTCTTATCTCTAATTAATCAACAAAAAGCAAGAAGTGGAGGTGTTGTTCAAGTGGTAGAGTGCCAGCCTTTAACAGAAAAAGCCAAGCAAAAGCAAGAGGCCCTAAATTTAAGCTCTAGTACCAGCATACATACATACCTATATACACACAAAGAGCTGGGCACTGGTGGTTCACTCTGCAATCTTAGCTACTCGGGAAGTTGAGATCTGAGGACTAGGTTTGATGCCAGCATAGGAAGGAAAAGTCTTTAAGATTCTTAAGATTGTTATCTATAATTAAGCTGAAAATGAAGTTGTGACTCAAAAGTAGAATACCAACCTTGAGCCAAAAGGCTAAGATAAGCCAGGCCCTGGTGGCTCACACCTGTAATTCTAGCTACTCAGGAGGCTGAGATCTGAGGATCACAGTTCAAAGCCAGCCAGAGCCAGGAAGTCTGTTAACTACCAGAAACCAGAAGTGGCACTATGGCTCAAAATGGTAGAGAACTAGCCTTGAGCAAAAGAGCTAAGGGAGAGCATCCAGGCTAACAGACAATGTCCATATCCTGAATTTCAAGGTAGAGCACCAATCTTGAGCTAAAAGGCTGAGACAAGCCGGGCCCTGGTGGCTCACACCTGCATTTCTAGCTACTCAGGAAGCTGAGATCTGAGGATCTAGGTTTGAAGTCAGCCCAGGCAGAAAAGTCTGTGAGATTGTTATCTACAATTAACCACCACCAAAAAGCCAGGAAGGGAGCTCAAGTGATAGCATGACAGACTTAAGCAGAAAAAGCCATATGAGGGCACAAGGTCCTGAGTTCAAGCCCCAGTACTGGCAGGAAAAGGAAAAGAAAGGAGTTGGAGGCATGGTTCACTTGGTAGAACACAAGCCAATGAGCAAAAGTGTCAGGTACTGAGTTTGAGTCCCAGGCTTGGAACAAAAAAGGAAAAAAACGTTCATGAAGATGATTCATCTGTTGGGCTGAGAATGTGGCTTAGCGGTACAGTGATTGCCTAGCATGCATGAAGCCCTGGGTTCAATTCCTCAGTACCACATACACAGAAAAGTTGGAAGTGGCACTGTGGCTCAAGTGGTAGAGGGTAGAGTGCTAGCCTTGAGCAAAAGCAGTTCAGGTATAGTGCCCAGGTCCCAGGCCTGGCAAGAAGAAGAAGGAAGAGGAGGAGGAGGAAGATGACGATGAAAGAAAAAGACAACTCACATTTTTAATCCTAGTTATTCAAGAGCCTAAGAGCTGAGGATCAAAGTTTGAAGTTAGCTGGGGTAGAAAAGTCCATCAGCTTCTTATGTCCAATTAAGCATTAAAAAAAAAAAAGCTGAACGTAGAACTCTGGTTTAAGTGATAGAGCCAGAAGTGTCAAAGTGATAGAGCTCTAGCCTTTAGCAAAAATGTTCAGGGATAGTGCCCAGGCCCTGAGTTTTAAAAAAACAAGCCAGGTGTCAGTGGCTCACACCTGTAATCCTAGCTACTCAGCAGGCTGAGATCTAAGAATCATGATTCAAAGCCAGCCCTGGGAGGAACATGCATGAGACTCTTATCTCCAAATAATCACCAGAAAACTGGAAGTGGCACTGTTGCTGAAGTGGTAGATCACTAACCTTGAGCTGAAGAGCTCAGGGACAGTGCCCAGGCCCAGAGTTCAAGACCCACGACCAACAACAACAACAAAAAGAGCCCTGGACTAGGAATGTGGCTTGGTGTAGAGTGGTTGCCTAGCATGCATGAAGCTCTGAGTTGGATTCCTCAGTACCACATAAACAGGAAAAGCTAGAAGTGGCACTATGTCTCAAGTGGTAGAGTGCTAGCCTTGAGCAAAAGAAGCTCATTAACAGTGTCCAGGTCCTGAGTTTGAGCCCCAGGACTGGCAAAAACAAAAAAAAGATTCCTGAAGTAATAAAGGTGTCACTGGTAATTGTGCCAGAAGTCCAAGGAGTTAGCAGAACTCAGAAATTTTCAAAGAGCAGTGGAGTAAGAGTTTTTACTGACCTAGACAGGCAGCTAATGTTTCATGCTTTGATACTTAGCATATTATTTGTTTTGTTTTGTTTTGTTTGTTTTTGCTTTTTTGCTTTTTTGGTTTTGGTCATGGGGCTTGAACTCTGGGACTGGGCACTTGTCCCTGAGCTTTTTTGCTCAAGGCTAGTGCTCTACCAATTTGAGCTATAGTGCCACTTCTGATTTTCTGATAGTTAATTAGAATCTCATAGGGCTTTCCTGTCCAGGCTGGCTTTGAACCAGGACATTCATATCTCAACCTCCTGAGTAGCTAGATTACAGGTGTGAGTCACCAGCAGCTGGCCATTTTTTAATTTTGGAGACAAGAGTCTCACTATTTCATTCAGATTAGCCTCATACTCATGGACTTGCAGCTTTTGCCTCCTGAGTGCTGGGATTATAGACGATGCCTACCATGTCTGGTTCAAAGATGACTTTAAAACTGGATTAACTGCTCCAGAATAGGGACATGACTCAAGTCCTAGCTTACTTTCCTTGAGTTCAGTCCTCAATGTGATCATTAAAAAAAAGTGCATTTGACACGTAAGAGGTATTCATGATTGTTAGACCCAGCTGGGAAAAAAAATGGCCCCTTCTCTTGTTTTCTCTCCAAGTAAAACCCAACAAAGATCCCTCCTCCTTTGTTCTCTGTGCAAGACTGCACTTGGCTCTCCCTAGAAGTCCCCGTCCAGCATCAGTAATCCAGGTAACTGGTACACATGTGGGGGCAATGAGGGGCTTTCCTAGCTTGGAGGTCCCCTCCTCATCCCCTCCAGTTACTCCTCCTTCTTGCCCCTCCTCTGCTTAAACTGCATGGCAGTCTCCTTTTGGCAACTCTTACAAAAATCAAACCTTATTCCTGAAAAAAAAATAGATTGTTCCAAGCAGGGTGGCTAATATCTGTAATCCTAGCTACTTAGGAGGCTGAGGCTTAAGGATTGTGGTTCGAAGCCACCCTGGGCAGGAAAGTCTGGGAGACTTATATTTCCAATAAACTACCAAAAAGTTGGAAGTGAAGCTATTGCTCAAGTGGTAGAGCGCTAGCCTTAAACAAAAGAAGATCAGAGACACTTCCCAGACCCTGCATTCAAGCCCCAGGACCAGCACCCACACATAAAAAAAGGTTGAGGCTTTTTTTGTTTTTTGTTTTTGCATTCAGAGGCAAGATGAAGGTGGGGGTACCAATGGCTGGTGCCTATAATCCTAGCTACTTAGGAGGCTGCGATCTGGGGCAGGAAAGTCTGTCAGTTAATCACCAAAATGTAGGAAGTAGAGCTTTGGCTCAAGTGGTAGAGGACCAGACTTGAGGAGCAAATATAGCTCAGGAACAGTGCCTAGGCCCTGAGTTCAAGCTCCAATATAGGCATACAGGGGAGGGGGAGGGGATAGTATGGTGGGGGGTAGTTTTAAGTGAACTTCTATTTGAGGCCTCAGGGTGAACCACTAAAACCGTCTTGTTCTCAGAATTGCAGAGTTTCTATAAGTGGATCTCCAGTATCTGTCAGAGCTGTGTCATCTCTGTGTTGGCTAGTGCTGGAGATACAGGTGTTTATTTACAGAGACATGGGATTTTGTGTTCCCTTCATTCTCAATTCACTGTACCCACTCCTCTTCTCTCAGATATCTTTTCTGTCCTCAGTGTAGAAGGGGTATAACTAGAGGTAGAGCACTTGCCTAGCATATGGAAGATCCTAAGTTTTAGCCCTAGAACCACAAAACAACAAAAAATGTAGAATAATAAATGCATAAGTTACTAAGGAAGTAGAGATAGAGTACTTATGGTTTGAGGCTAGCTGGGCAGATACAAATTTGTGAGATTTCATCTCACCCAATAGCTTAATATGGAGATATGTACAGCTACCAGGGAAAGCACAAAGGCTGTATGCAGTGGTATGTGTATGTCATTCCCAGTGACATAGAGATTCTACGTAAGTAGAATCACAGTATAGACCAGCCGAAGCCTAAATTGAGACCTACCTTGAAAATAACCAAGGGAAAAAGGGTCAGAGGTGTGATTCAACTGGTAGAGTACCTGCCTACCTAGCAAGAACAAGACTGTATGTTTCATCCCTAGTACCACTTTAAAAAAAAAAAGAAAGAAAGAAAATTTAATTGGGATTCTCTTTCCTTATTATAAGTACATTGTAATAATGATTTCTTAAACTTTTCAGAGAGAACCTTATATTTCAGTGTTTTTAAAGCTCTACTGTTAGATTTTCCAAGATTTAAATCCTAGCTCTTTGATCTTTGACAAATTACTTGGACTGTTTTCTATTTTTAAAAAAAGGGGGGGCTGGGAAGGTGGCTCAGTGGTAGAGTGCTTGCCTTGCATGCATGAGGCCCTGGGTTCGATTCCTCAGCACCACATAAGCCGGAAGTGGGGATGAGGCTCAAGTGGTAGAGCGCTAGTCTCTTCCCGCGCCCAGGCCCAGAGTTCAGGCCCCACGACTGACAAAAAAAAAAAAAAGGACCAATACTAACAGAGCTAATGTGGTCTCATGCCTGTAATCCTAGCTACTCTGGAGGCTAAGATCTGAAGATCCAGTTTCCCTTTCCTTCCTTTCTTTCTTTCTTTCGTTCTTTCTGTCCTGGGGCTTGAACTCAGCCTGGGCACTCTCCTTGAGCTGCTTTTTTTCTTTTTTTTTTTCTTTTTTTGTTGGTCATGGGGTCTCTGGGCCTGGGTGCTGTCCCTCAGCTCTTCAGCTCAAGGCTAGAGCTCTACCACTTGAGCCAAAGCGCCACTTCTGGCTGTTTCTCCTTATGTGGTACTGAGGAATCGAACCCAGGGCCTCATGCATGCAAGACAAGCCCTCTACCACTGAGCCATCTTCCCAGCCCCACCCCTGAGCTTCTTTTGCTCAAGGCTAGCAACCTACCACTAGAACCACAACACCACTTCTGGATTTTTCTGTTTATATGGTACCTAGGAATCAAACCCAGGACTTCATGAATTCTAGGCAAACACTACCACAAAGCCACATTCCCAGCCGGTATATTTCTTTTTTTGGACAATGTCACCCATCTTTTTTCCCTCAAGACTGGTACTGGTACTCTATCACTTAAGCCATTCTGTCATGTCCAGCTTTTTTTTTTTTTTTCAGTCCTGAACTCAGGGCCTGGGCACTGTCTCTGAGCTTCTTTTGCTCAAGGCTAGTGCTCAAGCACTTGAGCCACAGTGCCACTTTAGGTTTTTCTGTTTATGAGGAGGAATCTAATCCAGGGCTTCATGAATGCTAGGCAAGCACTTTACCTCTAAGCCACATTCCCAGCTCCTTGTCTAGCCTTTTAGTTTTTATTTTGTTTTGTTGTATGGTCTTGAGGCTTGAACTCTGGGCCTGGGTGCTGAATCTGAGCTCCTTTTGCTCAAGGCTAGCACTCTACTACTGGAGTCACAGCACCACTTCGGGATTTTTCTACGATTTCATTGGAGATAAGAATCTCATGGACTGGGACTGGGAAGGTGGCTCAGTGGTAGAGTGCTTGCCTTGCATGCATGAGGCCCTGGGTTCGATTCCTCAGTACCACATAAGCAAAAAGAAAAAAGCCAGAAGTGGCGCTGTGGCTCAAGTGGTAGAG
>NW_012267217.1:29181656-29183611 GCF_000151885.1 Dipodomys ordii | reverse complement strand
CCCCCCCACAAAGTTGTAAAGTTCGTTTTCGACATAACGACTTGTACATCTCATTGTTGCAATGGGTCCACCTGTATCCCTATTTACACGATTTGTTTTTCCCCTTCCCCTCCACAAATTATACCGACATCAAATACAGTGAAAGCAGGGGTTATACTGCGGGGGAGGGGCATACAAAGCAACAAAGAAATATCTCAGCTTCTTGAGTAGCTAGGATTACAGGTGTGAGCCACTGGCGCCCAGCTTATACATACAAATCTTTTTGTTGTTGTTGGTCGTGGGGCTTGAACTCTGGGCCTGGGTGCTGTCCCTCAGCTCTTCAGCTCAAGGCTAGCACTCTACCGCTTGAGCCACAGCGCCACTTCTGGTTTTCTAGTGGTTTACTGGAGATAAGAGTCTCACAGACTTTCCTGCCCAAGCTGGCTTTGAACCGTGATCCTCAGATCTCAGCCTCCTGAGTAGCTAGGATTACAATTGTGAGCCAATGGTGCCAGGGTTACATACAAATCTGAAAGTCCATTTATGTCACATTTTATTGCTGGGATAAAGTATCTGAGAAAATAAATGTAAAAAGAAGAAAGAGCTGAGGGCCAGGGCCTCATGGCTGTAATCCTAGCCACTCAGGAGGCTGAGATCTGATCAAAGCCAGCCTGGGCAGGAAAGTGCATGTGACTCTTCTCTCCAATTAAGCACAAAAAGCCAGAAGTAGAGCTGTGGCTCTAGCGGTGGAGTGTTAGCCCTGAGCATGAAAGCTCAGGGAGAGCCAGGCTCAGAGTCCAAGCCCTAGGACTGACAAAAATTAAAATTAAAAAACATGTGTTTCTGACAAGGGAGGTGAAGGGTGTGGTTCAGTGACAGCGCCTGAGAATCATATGTGCTAGTTCCTACGTTCCATCTCCCCACACCAAAAGGAAAAAAAAAAGCTGGAACAAAATGATCATTCAATCATTATTATTTCTTTGGAGATTAATACTTAAAATGTCACCAGTTTGTTAATTAAAGAGACAATTGGGTTAACTTCACAAACTGTCTTCAGCAGCAGTGCCTCAGACGTAGGAGGTGGAAATATGATGTTAGAGAGCCAACAGTAGATTCAGGATTTGGCTTGTAGTTGATTAAATTTCTATTCTGCCTTGCCATACAATTCTTGCTCATGTCCATGAACTAAATCTTCAAATGGAAGATAAAGGAGTGGTTTAAGTACAAAACCTCCTCTCTTGTTAGTTTATATATTACTTTTCTGCTCTACTAAGTCCTAAAACTCTTTCCATAAACAAAATATATCCCGGGACAGGTTCTGGTGGTATGTCTGTAATCGTAACTACTCAGGAGGTTGAGAGATCCAGGAGACTCTTACCTCCAATTAACCAGCAAAAGCTTGGAAGTGGATCTGTGGTTCAAGTGATAAAGTGTCAGTTTAGGGACAGAATCCAAGGCCTGAGTTTAATAAAGCCTCCAATATAGGCATAAAACTAAAAACAAAACAAAATCTATAGAAGGGAAGAGAGTCGACGAAATGACATCTGATCAAGTTGGATGTTAGCTGGTTCTTGTCTCCACAGCTGTCTGTACTTTTGCAAGGTTGTCATCTACTTGTTAACTCGGGGCTCCCTAGGACCTGGCTAACTTTACTTTTCTCCAGAACCTTAAGAGAAGCAGAAGAAAGCAAAAGGCTGGCACCGCGGTTTACCAACTCCCTAGGACTTTTACTTTTCTCCAGAACTTTACTTTTCTGTCACTTCAGAGATGTAGAAGAAGAAAGCAAAAGGCTTGCACCACGGCTTTACCGACTTTCAGTTACAAGCTCAGTGTGGAGGCCGCTCCGGGAGCGGGCAGTGGGAGTGGGTGAGCCCCTGGGAACACTATGGGGGTCCCCAGGCCCCGGAGGGAGGCCCCCGGAGGGAGGAGGGGGGGGCAGGTGGCCGCCCTGGCCCAGGGCAGGAAGCGGGGCGGGG
>NW_012267217.1:29161213-29179550 GCF_000151885.1 Dipodomys ordii | reverse complement strand
CCACTTCCAGCTTTTTCTGCTTATGTGGTACTGAGGAATCGAACCCAGGGCTTCATGCATGCAAGGCAAGCACTCTACCACTGAGCCACCTTCCCAGCACCATATAATATGGTCTTTTAATACAAGAATGCAGACTGAATGTGGGTGCAGGTACTGGCTCACACCTGTAATCCTAGCTACTCAGAAGGCTGACATGTGAGGATATGCTGTTAAAAGTGACCCCAGTTAGGAAAGTTTGTGAGACTCTTATCTCCAATTAATCACCCCAAATTGGAAGTGGAGTTGTGTTTTAGTGGTAGAACACCAGCCTTGAGCAAAAAAGTTAAGGAACAGTGCCCAGGCTCTGAGTTCAAGCCCTAGCACTTCTACACAGGTGCATTCACACACAAGGTGGGGCAGGGAGGGAGAGAGAAAGATGTGCAGGGCTATTTAGAAGGTCTGTTTTAAATGAACTGTAATTAAGACATTATGTTTTAGCCTCTTCTTAAAGTTTGGTCCAATTATCCAGGTACAGAAAACACTGGTGAATGAATCTACCAGCATCTCTTTGAAATCACTGATCATTAATACATTTCAAAATGTCAAACAGTTTAAAATGGTATCTAAGTGGTGCTGTGTCTCAAAGTGGTAGAGCACTAACTAGCCTTGCGTGAATAAAGTTCAGGGACAGCACCTAGGCCCTGAGTTCAAGCAAACAACCAAAAACAAAGAAAAGCAAAACTTTGGGGCTGGAATGTGGCTTAGTGGTAGAGTGCTTGCCTAGAATGCATGAAGCCCTGGGTTTGATTCCTTAGTACCACATAAACAGAAAAGGCAGGAAGTGGCACTGTGGCCCAAGTGGTAGAGTTTTAGCCTTAAGCAAACGAAGATCAGGGACAGTGCCCAGGCACTGTTCAAACTTCAGGACTGGCCAAAAAAAAAAAAAAGGTATCTAATTAGGCACAGGTATGAAAAATTGAGGTGAATTCCTAGAATCTTAAACTTTTGAACTGGAGCTAGTCATTCCTGTCCCTCCACCTATTTTGAGATAGTTTTGACAAATGTAAATTGTAGCTGGTTGGGTTTTTTAGGAAATCATTATTGGTGGGAGGAACTTTTCCTTGGTGGAAGAGGAATTTATGTATTTGTTTTTACAATAAGGTGACTTAAATGCTGAGTGTAGAAAGTCTGCCCTGGAATCCTAAGACCCAGGGTTGAATGGAGTGGAGGTTAAGGCTGATAAATTTGCTGTAAGTGTATAGAATTTGGGGAAGACCTGTAGGGGGATAAAAGTATTTTTTATATTTATTTCATGATCATAACATGAAACTACTAAACAATATTCCTTATTGACTTTAAATGTAGTAGTCCTAAAGAAATATAGAAGATAAATTCAATGTACTAAACTTTGTCTTTTCTATAAACCCGTCTACAGAGGGACAAAATATCTTACTCCATTGAAGGATCTTGCTTGATTGAAACTCTTAAGAATTCTCTGAATCTTCTTCCTTTTAAAGAGCTCTATTAGCCAGGCGCGGGTGGCACATACCTGTAATCCTAGCCACCCGGGAGGCTGAGATCTGAGGACCACGGTTCCAAGCCAGCTCAGATAGAAAAGTCCTTGAGAGGGCTGAGAAGATGGCTCAGTGGTAGAGCGCTTGCC
The DNA here is from genome assembly GCF_000151885.1 of Dipodomys ordii. NCBI lineage: Eukaryota > Metazoa > Chordata > Mammalia > Rodentia > Heteromyidae > Dipodomys > Dipodomys ordii. The sequence continues at coordinate 29,177,908 of NW_012267217.1, read as the reverse complement.
TTGCATGCATGAGGCCCTGGGTTCGATTCTTCAGCACCACATAAGCAAAAAGAAAAAAAGCCGGAAGTGGTGCTGTGGCTCAAGTGGTAGAGCGCTAGTCTTGAGCTGAAGAGCTGAGGGACAGCACCCAGGCCCAGAGTTCAGGCTCCATGACTGCACCCCCCTCCCCGCCTAAAAAAAAGAAAAGAATAGTCCTTGAGACCTTTATCTCCAATAAACTACTCAGAAAAAGCTGCTAGTTGTACGGTGGCTCAAGTGGAAGAGCATTAGACTTCAGCACAAAGAGGCTTAGGGACTGCCCAGACCTTGAGTTCAAGCCCTAGGACTGGCAAAACCAAACCAAAACAACAACAACAAAACACCTAAAAAATACTCGGTTGCTTAGTAATTTCTCTGAATTGGCTGGGCCTCCCAATTGCTCAAGGCAGGGCACTGTTCCTATTGTGTGCTAGGCTACATTGCCCTCAGAGGGACTTGTGAAGGAGTACTGCTGCTTTTGTCCGTCAGCTGTTCTTTCAGTACTGTAAAGGCCAACAATATTTGATTTTACTGTTTCATTTTGAAGGCATTAATACAACAGTAATGTTGGGAATAAAGATAATTGGTTATGCTAAAATTAGGATGGAAATTTGGCATTGCTTAATGCTTGCCATTCACACCCACCCCCTTCCCAAAGATTTTTTGTCAGTTATTGTCTAGACCATGTCAACTAACTTGTGAGAATGGCTTGTAAAAAGTTAATTAACAGATTTTTTTTGTTGTTGGTGAGCTGATAGTTTGACATACATAGATTTTTTTTTTTTGGAAGAATGAAAAAGTCTCCTGTTTCACAGCAGGAGTTTATATTTGTGTTCTACACTGATGGTTAATGATATTGTGGCGGTTGCCACAGACTCTAATGCAGGATTGTTAGGATCTTAGAATGTTGGTTGGATTTTGGGTAGAGTAGGCTGGTTTGGGTATTGAGCCTCACTGCCTTCAGGCAAGTTATCTTGAGCCAGAATCCTGAGAGGCTCAGCTATGTTCTTTACTGATTAATTCCATCTTCTCTCCTGGAACTTAACTCTGTTTTCTTCATTAAATATCCCTATACAGCACCTGCCCTCCCTCTCCTTACATTGTTTGTTCATCTTTCTCTTCTGTGATAAAGCCTTTTCATGGGAAGGACATACTCCAAGAATAGTTTTGAACTTCCTCCATCAAATCATAGCCTTTCCAGTTTGGGTGAAGCATTCCTTTCTCTAGAAGCCTTTCTCTAAACAATCACAACATCTCCCTGAAGAATCAGATTCCTCCATAGAAACAGCATGAGCACAGGGATTCATTTGACATAAACTGTATTTTGTTACTCTGCCAGTGGCAGAGTGGGCTGAGTGCTCTAATACACTTGTTGGAGTGTATCTCAATACCCAGAGAAGTGGATATAGAGGCAGAGACTGCTCAGAGATTGAGAATCAGTTTGGTTTTTGCCTGGACTGTTCAACTGCTTGCTGTTAGGAACATTGAAAATAACTATTAGGAAGTTTAGCTTCAGCTTGGTTCTTCACTGTTATGCATTGATATTTACATAATCTGTATCATGCAAATATCAGATGCAGCCCTGCTTAAAAGGTGGCATGATGTAGCTACTCTGGTTTGTATTTCCAGCTACTGTGGAAACAGAGATTGGAAGTTGGATAACACAGGGCTGGGAAGGTAACTCAGTGGTAGAGTGCTTGCCTTGCATGTATGAGGCCCTGGGTTCGATTCCTCAGCACCACATAAGCAGAAAAAGCTGGAAGTGGCACTGTGGCTCAAGTGGTAGAGTGTTAGGCTTGAGCTGAAGGGCCCAGAGTTCAGGCCCCATTACCTGGCAAAAAAAAAAAAAAAAGTTAACACAAAAACTAAGCAGGATCTGGGTGCTGTGGCTCAAACCTGTAATCCCAACTATGAAGGAAGTGCAGGATCTCAGATCTGAAGCCAGCTGCATCGAAAAGCAAAGGAGTTTATCTGCAAGAGGTAGAGCACCTCCCTGGCAAGTACAAAGTCCTTAGCATAAACTCCATACCACCAAAACCAAAGAGTGTGGTGGTATCTGGGAGAAAATGGTAGGAAGAATGCATTCCTAGGCCAGTCCAAAAACAAAACAAAGAAACCAACCAAAAAGCAAAAGGTTTGGGAGCCCATAGTTGAATCTTCAGTCCTACCCCCCTCTTTCCCCCCAAAGGCCTAGACTTGTAGCACAAGCAGTAGAGGGCTTACTTGGAAAGTGCAGAGCACTGAGTTCAAACCTCTAGACTGTAAGCTTGTTTAAAAGTGAGACCCTAGGGTTGGAGAAAAGTGAGACCCTGTTCTTACCTGGGTGAAGCTTCTTCAAGTATAGTGTCTGGTGTTTGTAAGGACCTGGGAAACCCACAGAAGCTGATGCTAGTGACACTTCTTAGACAGTGGGAGTTCTCAACAGAATAGTTTCCTAAACCCCCAGAGGTTTGTAATTTCTCCTTTCCTCCAAGACCCTCATTATGAGGGGCAGCCTATGGTTTCCTGGCCTGGACAGTGCTGGAGCAGTACATCTGTCTGGTGGTTTATGGTTCTTACATTTAGCATCTGCCTCAAGGCCTGGCCCATCTGTTTGATTTTGCTAGTTAATTATAGTAAGTTGTGATTTAAATAATAACCAGAATATTGGGACTAAGAAATTATGTTTTTCAGCCAGGTGGTGGTAGCTCACACCTGTTATCCAAGCTACTCTAGAGGCTGAGATCTGAGGATCAAAGTTAAAAGCCAGCTGGAACAAGAAAGTCTGTGAGACTTTTACCTCTGGTTAACCACCAGAAAACCAGAAGTGGCTCTGTGGCTCAAAGTGGTAGAGTGCTAGCTAGCCTTGAGCAAAAGAGCTCAGAGACAGTGCTCAGGCCGTGAGATCAAACCCCAGGACTGACCAAAACATTCCCCCTCCAAAACAAACATTTCATTTGCTGGTATATATAGTTATAATCCCAGTGCTTGGGAGACAGAGAGAAGGATAGAGATATGGAGGCTAACCTGGTCTGCATAGCAAGAACTTGTCTCAAAAACAAACAGCTGGGAGTCTTAGCTTCTCAGGAGGTTGAGAGCTAAGGATCATATTTCCAAGCCATCTTGGGCAGACAAACCTGAGAGACACTTATTTCCAGTTAACCACTAGAAGCTGGAAATAGAGCCTATAGCTCAAGCGGTAGAGCACTAACCTTGAGCACAAAAGCTCAGGACAATGTCCAGGCTCTGAGTTCAAGCCCCAGAATCAACATGCATGTGTGCATGCACTCGAACACACAACACAAACCCCACCAATGTGTGTCAGTAGAAGTTGAAGAGATAGTGGTTTAGTTGGTTCATGGTTGTACTTCATGTGTGTTTGGCAGCTTATGTGGGATTTTGAAGCACTAGGAGAGATTCAAATATAAATTCTTGAACATCTGGTATGATTTTCCAGGGTTAGATTGAAGCTTGGAGTTGGGTTTGATAGGATCAACTGAAAGGGATGATTAAAATATTGTCCCTGTGGTATTTGCATAGCCACTGATACTGTAAACATGGATTTGGCTGGTGGTGGGCTCCATATTTGAGAATGAAATATTTTTGGTTTTGAATATTTTGTGTGTGTATATGTGCCAATCCTGGGACTTGAACTCAGGGGTTCCATGCTGTCCTTGAGCTCCTGTGCTCCAGGCTAGTACTTGAGCCACCCAGTTCTACTTCTGTTTTTTTGTGTTTAGTTGGAGATAAGAGTCTGGCTTTGAATGGTGATCCTCAGATTTCAGTCTTCTGAGTAGCTAAGATTATATAGTTGTGAGTCACTAGCACCTTATAGTTTGGTTTAATGATTTGCTAGTTTATTTATTTATTTTTTGCCTGTCATGGGGTCTAAACTCTGGGCCTGGGCACTGTCCCTCAGCTCTTCAGCTCAAGACTTGGACTCTACCCCTTGACCCATAGCACCACTTCCAGCTTTTTCTGCTTATGTGGTGCTGAGGAATCGAACCTAGGGCCTTATGCATACAAGGCAAGCACTTTACCACTGAGCTACCTTCCCAGCCCCGATCTGGTAGTTTAATGATACCCTCATTTTCCGGTATATATCACTAAGGGTGGTATTTTAACTCTTGACAAAGGACAAAATGTTCCCCTATGAGGTTATTTATTATTAAAATGTTAGAGCAACCTGTCAGAGTAGTTTATCTTCAGCTGCAGTCTTAATCTGAATAGATGTCAGATTAAAGATGTCAGATTAAGTAGTCTGAAAAGTTGCTTTAGAAGTTCACAATTTGGCTATGAAATCAACTCTTTTTAAACTAAGAGGTTTAAAGATCCCAAGCTGAGAAAATAGCTTTTGCTTTTAACTGAATAGAAGGGAAGCGTCCTCCTTTTCAAATTATTCAGGTAAGCACACTGGATGCCTATAGGTGCTATCACAGGGACAGTTCCTGGGGTGTTCTCCGGACCAGCACTTCCTATAAGATGGAGCGAGAGTTGGGAAGAAAATTGGGATGGTGTCCTGACCACCCTCTACACTGAGGACCAGTAGTTGGCAGTTAATTTATGGGTGTCCCTGAAAATCCTCTCAACCTTATGTTTGAAAATTTTTTGTAAGACAGGGGTGAAGGAGAAAAGAAAACTAAGACTCATGTTGTGCTGCTGTTTTGGGAGTTCAGCCAGTTAGGATGTCTTGACTCATATATCACTTCAGACACTAACAGGGGACAGTCCAGTCTCTCCTACCCTGGTCGATTTTGTGCTTGCAATGTCTGTGAGGTATGTGAGTGCTCAGCTGTGTGTTGGATGACAGCTGCTGCCCCCACTGTGTTTTCATTCTGTGTGATTAGGGATCATATGTGAACCCACATTGGCTAGGGGTTTTGCCCTATTCTCAGTACCCAGTGCGTAGGGCTGGGCTTTTCATTGGTGGACCAGTGGTTTTTAGAAAGAGGGGCTGGGAATGTGGCTTAGTGGTAGAGTACTTGCCTACCATGCAGGAAGCCCTGTAGAAAAAGCAGGAAATGGCACTGTGGCTCAAATGGTAGATTGCAAGCCTTGAGCAGAAGCAGCTCACGGACAGTGCCCAGGCCCTGAGTTCAAGCCCCAGGACTAGCATACATACACACAAAAAGATAGCTTCTTGGTAACCTCTATTATTTTTTTCTTTTTTGGAGCGGGGAGGGGGGAGGGGGTGATTTTGAATTTTTTTTTTTGTCAGTTGTTGGGCTTGAACTCTGGGCCTGGGCACTATCCCTGAGCTCTTTAGCTCAAGGCGAGTGCTCTACCACTTGAGCCACAGTGCCACTTCTGGTTTTTTGGTGGTTTATTGGAGATAAGAGTGTCACAGACTTTCTTCCCAGGCTTGCTTTGAGCAGTGATCCTCAGATCTCAGCCTCTTGAGTAGCTAGGATTACAGGCAGGAGCCACCAGCACCAGCTTTTATTTATTTTTTATTTTTATTTTTTATTTTTGAGAGAGAGACTCTTTCTGTGTGTCCAGGCTGGCTTTGTACTTGTGATCCTCCTACCTCAGCCTCCTAAATGCTGGGATTGCAGGCATGTACTCCCATGCCTGGCTTCTATTCTTCTTTTTGTTTCTGAATTTGTCTACTCTAGTAAGTTGAATTTACGACAATATTTGTCATTTTGTGGGTGGCTTTGCTTACAGTCCATCCATATTGTGCCCTATAACAGGCATCCTATTATGGCTAAGTAATAGGCAATAGTCATATGACTCCCCCCCCCCCCTGTCCTAGGGCTTGAACTCAGGCCCTGGGCACTGTCCTTGAGCTTCTTTTACTGAAGGCTAGCATCTATCACTTGAGCCACAGTGCCACTTCTGGCCTTTTCTGTTTATGTGGTACTGAGAAATTGAACTCAGGGCTTCATGCATGGTAAGCAAGCACTGTATCACTAAGCCCAGTCATATGACTTTTGATAATAGTCCTATGACAACTTCTCTTGGGCACCTTTCATGTGGCCTTGCCCGTTAACTTCAGAGAAAGAACACTCTGTTGATGGGGCCTTCTTCCTAGTACTCTGATCTGCAGCCCCTTTGCAGGTCTCCAGGGAGGCAGGCTTCACCCCTATTGTGAACCTGAGGCCCTCATATCTCTAACTTCCAGACAGCCAAAAGGGTGGACAGACAGAAAGTTCCTGCCCTCATTATGTTCATCGTTGAGGTCATTCATGAGGAGACATGGGCTCATTCTTAGACCCAGTGGTCATGCTGTAGAGGGACAGGTGACAGTATATTCTCTTAGCTTAGGTGGTTAGAAGGCCTTGCAGTGGGGTTTGGAGCTGAGAAATGACTAGGAATGAGCCAGGTAGATGGTAGGATTGTTCCTGGCAGAGAACAGTCCTGCCCCCTTCCAGAAGGAAAGGAGGACTTGGTTAGTGCCTTTTAACTTGTTCAGCCAAGACCTGGTGAGTGGCCACAGTCACTTCTGTGGCTCTTGAAGTGGTTCTTGTGCAGCCTGGCCCCCAGCTGAGGCACGTGTTTTCCTTCTCTGTGCTTTTCTCTCAAGCCTGCGTGAGGGTAGCATTACTCAATACACTGTTTTTGAGTACAGATTTAAAGGTGGTCATTTAGTGGGCATATGACATATCTGTTTGTATGTTTACCATAGCACCTTTCTCACTAAGTCTGTGTGAATTTTGCACTAGTCTTATCTCCTCCCTGATTGTTGTTGTTGTTTGCCTAACTCATTAATTCATGTTACCTGAATCCTTAATTGACATGTTAGCTGTGCATCACTGTGTCAAAATGAGCATGAGCCCGAGTGCCGGTGGTTCACACCTTTAATCCTAGCTATTCAGGAGGCTGAGATCTGAGGATTGCAGTTCAAAGCCAGCCCAGGCTTAATCACCAGAAAACTGGAAGTGGCACTGTGGCTCAAGTGGCAGATCACTTGCCTTGAGCTGAAAAGCTCAGAGACAGCGCCCAGGCCCAGAGTTCAAGCCCCACAACTGACCAAAGAGAAAAAGCATAATCAACTTGAAGAAAGATTTGTGGATTTGTGGTATCAGAGTTTGGCTCTGAGTGAGCCACAGACATGCATACAACATTCTGTAAAGGTAGTTTGGTTGTACAATAAGATAATGGCACATACATTTATTTATAAGGAAGAGATGCCTCTTTGTTGTCACCCATAGTCACCTGTATTCATTAAGGGTGGGAAAATTTTGTTTGGCTCATGGTTTCGGATTGTTCAGTTCATGGTGGCTTGCTGCTATGTGCTTAGGCAGAACAGCATGCTACAGGAGTGTGTGGAGGAAGTTCTGAATCTCATGGCAGACAGAGTTACAGGACTGGGGACAAGGTATACAAAGACATGACCTACTTTAGCTAGGTTCCACCTCCTAAACTTTCTACATCTTCCCCAAATAGTGCCATCAGCTGAGCCTGTGGAGTCATTTTTGGATTCAAACCACTCCAGCCACCACAGGCTCTGCCATAATTGTATGAAAAATATCTGATATGGAAAAGCAAAGTCTTGGGCAGGCTTTACACTTCAGTCCCTTGCCCCTCAACAGTGGCATCATGTGTAATAGGTAGGCCCAGGTGGAGTGGCTCCAATGTCCAGTGGTAGGAGCGATGATAGGCTATGAGAGATTCCTATTGGGGGATTGTTCTCAGTGCTCAGTGACAGTACATATAGGTGAGCAAACATAATGCATAAAATAAGTTTTAGGAGATTCCTATTGGGGGATTGTTCTCAGTGCTCAGTGACAGTGCATATAGGTGAGCAAACATAATGCATAAAATAAGTTTTAAAATAAGCATATAATGCATAATTCCACACATTTAGAGTCCAAACTGATGTTAGACATTGTGAAGGAGTTCCTATGAAGCCTAGTCTGAAGGGCTTCTGGGCCATGGTCATCATTCTCCTCTTGATACCGATGCTGATCAACAGTGTGTGAGCTCATGGGCAGTGGTTAGCTGCATGATTTGTGTGCTTTAAAACACATGTGTGAGCTGGGTGCCAGTGGCTCACACCTGTAATCCTAGCAACTCAGGAGGCTGAGATCTGAGGATCACAGTTTGAAGCCAGCCTGGGAAGGAAAAGTCCATGAAATTCTTACCTACAATTAACCACTAAAAAAAGCCAAAAGTGGAGCTTTGGATCAAGTAGTAAAGTTCCAGTTTTAAGCAGAAAAAGCTAAGGGAGAATGTGAAACCCTGAGTTCAAGCCCCAGTTCAAGCATAAGACAACAAAACCATGTATGTGAAAAAAGACTGTCCCCACTCTAAAGCGAGCTTGCCTCTTTCAGAGTCAATTCCAGGGAGAGAGCCTCATTAACTCAGCAGAGCATCCTTCAGCTACTTTAGTCTCTCCCTCTGCGGAGAAGGTGGCTTCTGGTCTTGGCTTCCATTCAGACTTTCTTATGGCTCTTTTTCTAGTTCTTTTTCTTGAAACTTAGGGGAGTGAAAAGTATCTTGCCCTTCTCTGTAGACTGAGGGTGTCACTGGTTGGTAAAGCAAGACACACACTGTGACTCTCCTGAGAAATGTCCACATAAAGAGGTTTGGGCCATGCAGTCCCTTAATGGATTGGTGAGTGAACTCAGTGTATGGTGAGACTTTGGGGAAAGGTCTCATTTGCTCAGTTCCATCTAGGCTTTTAAGCACAGCCTTTGTGCTTAATGCTAAGGTCATGGAGCCTCACTCCTGATCTGTGGTCCATCAGCAGGGCTGACCTTCCACTCTCCAGGGGCCTCTAAGCTCACCCCTCTGGAGGGTGGTGCTGACCATGAAGGCCTATGCAGCATCTCTAAATACTTGAAGGTTTTCTCTGTCCTGAGCTGCTCCTGGAAAGCCCCATCCCCATCCCACCTAGAAGAGCCTGAGGAAGGCAGCGCCTACAGACTTCATCTTTTTGTTTCTTCTGTGCCTGTCTTTCCTCCAGCTCCAGTTCCATTCTTCCTAGGCTCACATTTGCTTATCTCTACTTTAAATCCTTTTCCCCTTCCTTCTCCCCTCCTTTGATATGGCCTTGTCCCTCTTTCCTTGCAGCTGTTTATTACCCATCTCACCCTCACCTCTCACTAAGCTTGGCATAAGATGCAGTTTTGCTTATTCCTCCCATCTGTGACTGTTTGCACTGGCATCGTGGTGTACACCCTTGGGAGGATGAGGCAGGAGGCTGGTGAGTTCAAGGCCAGCCTGGACTGCATGGTGAGTCCTTGCCTTGTCTAAAAAAAAAAAACACAAAACAAAACTGAAAATGGTTTGCAAAGTAGTCACGGTAGATGCTGGGCAGACCATGAGTGGAGAAGTTGGAATGAGCACATTTTTACCATGAGGACACCTTTCCTGCTGTCAGACTCTTCCCTTACATTGCTTGTTGTGAAGGTAGTATGACATATGTCTTCTCTAGTTTAGTTTTCAAAGAAAGAGAAGTAAACAAGAGAGTATAAAACAAATGGTTGGTTATAAATTCCTACCAGAAAAGAAATAACCTTCTCATAAATTCCTAGACATCCAACTCACTCCTTGGAGTCTCCCTCCATCCTCAGCAGGCTCTTAGGAATCTCCATTTTTGTTGAAATGTGAATTTATGGTTTTGGCAAACCAGTTCTTTCAAAACAGATGCTCAGACCAGGAAGTCATTGCAAATGATGGTTGCAATGTGCCCTATTTTACATGCATTAGGCAGAACTCTAGGCTTCTGGGCCAAGGCCAACAATGAGGCTCTGGGGAACCTTGGCTCTCCCAGGTCTCATAGTTCTCTATCAGTACAGCTTTATACAATTGTTTTTGCTTTTTGTTTCTTGTTTGTCAGTCCGGGGCTTAAACTCAGGGCCTGGGCACCGTCCCTGAGCTGCTTTTACTCAAGGCTAGCACTAACCACTTGAGCCACAGTGCCACTTCTGGCCTTTTCTGTTTATGTGGTACTAAGGAATGGAACCTAAGACTTCATGCATTCTAGGCCTGCACTCTACCACTGAGCCACATTCCCAGCTCCTATATACAATTGTTTGAGTGACTAAAAATACTAGGAGTACATTAAAATAGAGGGTTCATGTAGGAAGTTTGATTCTGCCTTCTCAGTAACACTGAGAGAGTAGATGGTTGAACTGTGAAGAAAGGAATAAAAATTAAGTGTCATTTTATAATATTTTCTGATGTAATACTATGTGCTAAAGCATATAACTTAATTATATAACACTCTGAACAGTGTCTGGCCTACAGTAAATACTAGGTAAATGTTAGCTGCCATTCCACACCCCTCCCGTAAACATTCGGTGAAGTAGGATCTTAAAGGATGCTTTTGGGCATATTGGTTATCAGTTTTCTTTCTTTACCAAAACTCAACAATAAGTTGTGTGGTAGAGTGTTTGCCTAACATGTGCATGGCTCTTACTCCATCACCTGTACTGCCAAAAAAATAGAACTGATTGGGATGGCTCATGCCTGTTATCTCAGCTACTCTGGAGGTAGAGATAGGATTGTGGTTCAGGGCCAGCCCAGGCAAAAATTTATTGGAGACCACATATCAATCAGTAAACTAGATATGGTACACATTACTGTGATCTCAGCTATACAGGAGAATATAAGTAGAAAGATTATGGTCTGAAGCTGAGGCCAGGCATGGGCAAAAAAATCCCAGCTGGGTACTGGTGGCTCATGCCTGTAATCCTAGCTACTCAGGAGACTGAGCTGTGAGGATCAAGGTTCAAAGCCAGCCCAGGCAGGGAAAGTCCATGAGACTTTTTTTTTAATAGCCTTATTTTATTTATCTTATTTTTTAAAAGTTTTTTTTAAATTGTGAAAATACCATACAGAGGGTTAATGAGTACATTTCTTTCTTTCTTTCTTTCTTTCTTTCTTTCTTTCTTTCTTTCTCTCTCTCTCTCTCTCTTTCTTTCTTTCTTTCTTTTTATCGGTCGTGGGGCAACTCTGGGCCTGAATGCTGTCTCTCAGCTCTTCAGCTCAAGGCGAGTGCTCTACCGCTTGAGCCACAGTGCCACTTCCGGTTTTCTAATGGTTTATTGGAGATAGGAGTCTCACAGACTTTCCTGCCTGGGCTGGCTTTGAACTGTGATCCTCAGATCTCAGCCTCCTGAGTAGCTAGGATTATAGGTGTGAGCCACTGACGCCCAGCTATGAGTACATTTCTTATCAAGCATTGTTACCTCCTCCTTTGTTTCCCCTTACCATCCCTGCCCTCCCATTCCTCTCCCCCCAACCCTGCCAAAGTTGTAAAGTTTGTTTTTCAGCATAACATCTTGTACCTCTCATTGTTGCAATGGGTCCACCTGTATCCCTATTTAAACAATTTGTTTATTCCCTTCCCCTCCACAAATTATACCAACATCAAATACAGTGAAAACAGGGGTTATACCATGGGGAGGGACATAACAAAGCAACAAAGAAATCATTTTATAAATATTTTAGAAACAATAGCAAGAAAGAAAAACCATTTGAGTCCTTATCTTGGGGTTCATTTTCCCTAACATCAACTTATCTGACCATTTCTGCTTGTCTCAGACATATACTAGATATTGCAAATAAGGGACCATGGGACCTATGTTTCTTTGGGCCTGGCTTACTTCACTTAATGTAATTTTTTCCAAGTCTTTCCATTACCTAACAAATGGGACAATGTCATTCTTTCTGATGGAGGCATAGAATTCCATTGTGTATATATACCACATTTTCTTTCCATTCATCTACTGAGGGGCATCCATGAGACTCTTATCTCCAGTTAACCACCAGAAGTGGCACTGTGTCTCAAGTAGTAGAGCTCTTGCCTTGAGCTTAAGAGCTGAGGGACAGCGCCCACACCCAGAACTCAAGCCCCACAACTGACCCCCCCAAAAAAACCCAGCCAAACAAAAACACAAGCCCCTATGAGAAAAATAACCAAAACAATAAGGGAGTAGGGATTAAGGTGTGGCTGAAGTGGTACAGTGGAGGCCTTGAGTTCAACTCCATTTACTGCCCAAAACAATATAATACATAATGATTATCTTTCCAAGTCTGCTCATTGAGTTATTTGGAATAAGAGGAGGGTATGAGGTTGAGGGAAAAAGGAGGAAGGGTCTGACCACTAGGTTTCAGTGCAATATCAGCTATGATACCTGGGCATGCTGCCTTCCTTCATATACATCCTGACAGAGACCCATCCTAAACTGGAAAATACTGTAAGTGGGAAATGCATCCTATCTACATCACCTATTGAGCAGCCCAGCTCAGCAGTTCAGTGTATAGTATGGAATGCTGTGGTTTCTCCTGTGAGCTTCAGGGCTGACTGGGAACTGAGGTCCACTGCCAGGCCTCAGGAGAAGATCAGACTATGTATTGGTAAAGCCCGAGGAAACGTGCAAGTTCAGCATCCCCAGGTATAGTTTTTACTGGATGCTTGGTGTTTTTGAATTACTACAGTTGAGGAAAATGGCAACTCAAATCATGCTAAGTAGGGCAGATCCTGCTGGTTTATCATCATTCTCCTTGCTGTTCAGCACACCTGCTCCTGTGAGGGAAGTCAAGGGACTTGTCCTGGGTCACCTGGTCAACAAGTTAACCATAGTCCAGAGCCAGCTACCTAGGGCAGTGTGGATTGGGCTGCAACCCTGAGTAGATGACAATTTAGGCCTGTAATCAGTGTGATTCTCTGTGGAAAAGTACCCCAGGCATGTAGCCATACAGTGGGGCCATGTTCCTGATGTAGTCCTCTATACCACTAGCTTGTGAAGTGTCTGGTCAACGTGCCTTTACAAGTCTCCTCCTCCTCTTCCTCCACCTCTTCCTCTTCCTCCTCCCCCATGTGTGTGTGTGAGTGTGTGTGTGTGTGTGTGTTTTGGTCTTAGGGCTTGAACTCAGGGCTTGTGTCTGTGAACTTCTTTTGCCCAAGGCAAGTGCTCTACTACTTGAGCCACAGGTCCACTTCCTACCAGTCTCCTGTATAGGAATTAACTTCTACAAGAAAGATTGATTTGGGTTGGGAAGGTGACTCAGTGGTAGAGTGCTTGCCTCGCATGCATGAGGCCCTGGGTTCGATTCCTCAGCACCACATAAGCAAAAAGAAAAAAAGCTGGAAGTGGGGCTGTGGCTCAAGTGGTAGAGCGCTAGCCTTGAGCTGAAGAGCTGAGGGACAGCGCCCAGGCCCAGAGTTCAGACTCCACGACTGGACCCCCCCCCCCCCCAAAAAAAAAAAAAGAAAGAAAAAAAAAGAGATTTTTTTTGTTGTTGTTGCTGCTGCTGCTCAGGCCAAAATGCTGAGTGATCACATTGTAAAAAATCAAGGAAGTAGTTGCCTGTGGTTTCATAATGCACAGCATGCAAACTGCTTTAGACTACAGTAGAGGATATCTTTGGTGACAAATTTTGTGCTGTTTTTCAGGAAAATTGGGAGGGCTTTATTAGGAAAATTTCCAAAGATTTGAAAGGATCATAGCCTCAGGTGGGTAGCAGAATCACAGTGGAAACCAAGAATTAATGTGTTATTATTAAGGACAAGCCAGAAATCCACTGAGATAATTTCACTCTAGGCCCGACACTGGTGGCTCATGCCTGTAATCATACATACTCAGGAAGCTGATATCTGAGGATTGCAGCTCAAAGCCAGCCTGGGCAGGAAAGTCTGTGAGATTTATGTCCAATTAATCCCAGAAAACTGGAAAATGGAGCTGTGGCTCAAACTGGTAGAACACTAACCTTCAGCAGAAAAGCTCAGGGATAGCACCCAGGCCCTGAGTTCAAACCCTATGACCAATCAAAAAGAAAAATTCATAAGTAAATACTCAAGCTGTGAGCTTCAAAATGAAATTACATCATAATGAACTATTTCAAAGGACGTGTCCATTGTTGGGACTTAGTGGTCTAGTCCTGGGTAGGATATTTATGGAGATACACTTGCTGCTTGATGGTCTGTTTACAGGAAACATCTTGGGATAGCCCCAGATGTCCTGTACTCTGGTGTTGCTAAACTGTTTTTGTTTTTCTTACTTTTCTTTCCAAGTAGAGTATTCCCAAGATCACCAACCATTTCTGAAAATGCATTAACATTATATGGAAACCACAAATAAATATTTTTCTCTTTTTTCTCCTTTCCCTAGAAAGTGGTGGTCTATAAGATGAAGACTCTGGAAAATTGTAGGTTCTCTACAGGAACTACAAAAATTGAAGGAAAGAAAAATTTCAAAAGGAAATTGTTTTGAATGTATGTTTACAACTAGTTGACTATTGAAAGTTGTTTTTTTTTTAAATAATAAACCCTTTGAGAAGATTGTATTTATGGTAAAAGGAAGTGGGACTAACAATGAGGCCAAAGACTTTTCCTGCCACAACTTATTCTGGAAATAGCCGGCAGCGACTACAAGAGATCCGAGAGGGGTTAAAGCAGCCCCCCAAGCCTTCGACCCAGGGACTGCCCGTGGGACCAAACAGTGATGCTTCTCTGGATGCCAAAGTCCTGGGGAGCAAAGATGCTGCCAGGCAGCAGCAGATGAGAGCTACCCCGAAGTTTGGACCTTACCAGAAAGCCCTCAGGGAAATCAGATATTCCCTACTGCCTTTCGCCAATGAATCTGGCACTTCCACAGCTGCAGAGGTAAACCGGCAAATGCTTCAGGAGCTGGTGAATGCAGGATGTGATCAGGTGTGTATAGACCTTCTCCAGCTTCCCATGGGGGTGGGTGCAATGAGTATCCCCCATGGGGACCACACTGGGATGGACAGAATCCTCTGGCAGCTACTCAAGGCTTTGATAATACTCACCGAAAAGTGTAAAGACATGAAAACCAGCAGTCTTTTCTTTGCATTACTGAACTGTTGTCTACCATGCCTCCCAGAGTCTATAGCTGCTTTTCCTTTTTAAGGCAGGATCCACAATGTTCTAAAGCTCCTGAAATTGTAACATGCGCACTTTGTGTGTGTGTGTGTGTTTGTGTGTGTGTGTGTTTGTGTGCGTGTGTGTGTTTTACTGGGATAGACCTCAGAGCTTTGTACCTATTAAGTGCTGTACCATGGGGCTGAATCCACAGCTCATTTCTGTTCTGATGGAGCAGGGCTTTTCTACTTTAGCCCTTTCTTTGGAGGTTTTTTTGTTTTTTGCCAGTCCTAGGGCTTGAACTCTGGGCCTGGGCACTGTTCCTGAGCTTCTTTTGCTTAAGGCTAGCACTCTATGACTTGTGCCACAGCACCACTTCCAGCTTTCTGTTTATGTGGTACTGAGGAATCAAACCCAAGGCTGCATACATGCTAGCTAGGCAAGCACTCTACCACTAAGCCACATTCCCAGCCCATTTTTGGAGGTTTATTTAGGGTAATTCTGAGCTGCCCTAGGGAGGGGGCTAGCTTCTCTTCCTTTGTTTTTACACTCCCCTTAAGAGTGTTGGTTAACATTTAGGAACTATTTTCTGATTCCCTTTTCTCCTATTTTAAGAAGTTAATACTCTGTTATATAGGAGTTGTAACTATCTTCAGTAAATAAAGGAAAAAAGAATCCAAAAGACTGGAGAAACCAGGGCTGGTAAAATGATCCAGATTTGTTAGTGGCATACTGTGCCTTCTCAGTCACTCAGGAATAAAGAATGCTAGTAGAGGGCTGGGAAGGTGGCTTAGTGGTAGAGCGCTTGCCTAACAAGCATGAAACCCTGGGTTTGATTCTTAGTTCCACAGCAACAGAAAAAGCCGGAAATGACACTGTGGCTCAAGTGGTAGAGTGCTAGCCTTGAGCACAGAGAGGCTCAGGGACAGTCCTCAGGCCCTGAGTTCAAGTCCCAGGACTGGCAAAAAATAAAAAAAAGGTAGCCAGGCGCCAGTGGCTCACGCCTGTAATCCTAGCTACTCAGGAGGCTGAGATCTGAGGATTGTACTTTAAAGCCAGCCTGGGCAGGAAAGTCCATGAAACTCTTATCTCCAGTAAACCACCAGAAAACCGGAAGTGGCGCTGTAGCTCAAGTGGTAGAGCACTACCCTTGAGCTGAAGAGCTAAGGGACAGTATTCAGGCCCGGAGTTTAAGCCCCATAACTGACACATAAATAGACAACTCCCAGCTGGGCTCTTGGCAGTGCATAACCCTGAATAAAATCATGTTGAAGGGCTGGGAAGATGGCTCAGTGGTAGAGAGCTTGCCTTGTATGCATGAGGCCCTGGGTTAGATTCCTCAGCACCACATAAGCAAAAAGAAAAAAGCCGGAAGTGGCGCTGTGGCTCGAGTGGTAGAGCACTAGCCTTGAGCTGAAGAGCTGAGGGACAGTGCCCAGGCCCAGAGTTCAGGCCCCACGACCGGACCCCCTTCCCCCCCAAAAAAAAACGATGTTGAAGGCCAGGACCTTGTATAAAACATGGGTAGCCAAATGTAACTAGCAAAAATGTCATTGTGTCATGGAAACCAGGGTTTTATTTCCATCTGTCATGTTAAGGATCAACTGTGTGAAGTGGGAATAAGTGTTTTATTTTTCTGCCTTGGAAAATTAGAGTTCTTGCCTAAAGCACACTGGGATGGCTTGAGCACTTGTAATTTCTTTTTTTTTTTTTTGTCGGTCATGGGGTTTGAACTCTGTGCCTGGGCGCTGTCCCTCAGCTCTTCAGCTCAAGGCGAGCGCTCTACCACTTGAGCTACAGTGCCACTTCTGGTTTTCTAGTGGTTTATTGGAGATAGGAGTCTCACGGTCTTTCCTGCCCGGGCTGGCTTTGAACCGTGATTCTCAGATCTCAGCCTCCTGAGTAGCTAGGATTACAGG
>NW_012267217.1:29144060-29160068 GCF_000151885.1 Dipodomys ordii | reverse complement strand
GTTGTTGTTAGAGTTCTTGATTTTTGCCATTCTAACTGGAGTGAGGTGGTATCTCAATGTTGTTTTGATTTGCATTTCTTTTATGGCTAGGGATGTTGTTCTTTTTCTTTTTTAAAAATTGTTATTATAAAGGTTAGGTACCAGTGGCGCTGTGGCTCAAATGGTAGAGCACTTGCCTTGAGCTGAAGAGCTGAGGGACAGCGCCCAGGCACAGAGTTCAAGCCCCACGACCGACAAAAAACAACAACAACAAAAAAAGGTTAGGTACCAGTGGGGTTATAGTTACATAAATCAGGTAAAGAGTACATTTCTTGGGGCTGGGAAGGTGGCTCAGAGGTAGAGTGCTTGCTTTGCATGCATGAGGCCCTGGGTTTGATTCCTCAGCATCACATAAGCAAAAAGAAAAATGCTGGAAGTGGTGCTGTGACTCAAGTGGTAGAGCGCTAGTCTTGAGCTGAAGAACTGAGGGACAGCGCCCAGGTCCAGGCCCAGAGTTCAGGCCCCACGACCGGACCCCCTCAAAAAAAAGTACATTTCTTTTTGGACAATGTCACCCCTTCCCTCGCTCCCAGTTTTTTCCTTAGCATTTATAATTTCTAATAATTATTGTCATTTCTGTCTTTAGTACAAGGCAAACAATGGTCTTCTTTTATTCCCAAAGGCAATCTCTGTCCTCTTACTGTAATTTATTATCATAGAACTTAACTGGAGAATTGTTACTTTGAGATAATACATTGTTAAAGCAGATCTGGCTATATTGTAGGGGCTTCCTTGATATTTGGGGATCTGTGTCCCCAAGTCTAGCAAGCATACTTGCATCTGGCCACTTAGATAAAGCTGAGGATAATGAGTAATGTGTGGAGTGTTTTAGGACAGTAGTGGCCCAGCCTTACTCATGAACCAATGAAGTTAAATATGCCTCCAGTTGTTGTGCCCTGACAGACCGTACTTGGTCGTTTTGAAAGTAGGGAAATTGCAGCCCAAAGAAGCCTGGGGTAAGATTGCAGAGGGGTTTTTCAGGTCAACAGGAAGGCTAAAATTTTTTGTAAATTAGTTGTACACAAAAGGGGACTATCAGAGCCCAGGTGTCCTTTGCAAGATGTATTTCAGGTTCGAGAGAAAGAAACAAATCAAGAAAATAATCTGAAGTACAGGTGGGATCTTATTAGAGTAAAATCCATTAGTCGTAATTATACTACAAGACATTACACTAAAGCTGGTGCTGTTCTCAATACAGTAAAATGCAAATGCTGGAGAATTAAGGCTCATGATATCATTGAAGTTCACATTAACGTTTAATTTATGTTAATTGCTAGCAGAAAGGGCTCCATTTGCCACACTAAATGCTTCTGAAATACTTGTTTGGTATCTAGTATTTATAACTTAAAGCAGCTGTGTCTTACCCTCCAACTCAGACAAGGGTGAATTTGCTTTCAGATAATTCCAGTAGGAAACTTATCTGAACCCCACTAATGTAAGAAAAGATTGATACAACCTCTGGTGCCCTGTAAGTCTGAGATTAACAGGTAAAGAGATCCCTGCAGTTGCATCTTTCCCCCTTTATCTCCTCTTGTAATAGATACAGTTTTAATTTATATGTAATTTTTGTTTGTATTTGAGTTTTGCTTACAACTAACACTCTTCCTCTTAAGCCATACTGCTACTTCCCGCTTTTTGGTCATCAATGGGAGATAAAAGTCTCATGGACTTTCTTCCCTGGGTCTAGGATCCTTAGAGCTCAGCCTTCTGAGTAGCTAGGATTATAGGACTAAGCATTGTATTATTCATCCTATGGTCATCAGAATGTCCATAAGCACCTTGCTTTCTACCTAGTAGTGTCACATTTTTAATTTATTTATAAATTATTATTATTATTTGTCAGTTGTGGGGCTTGAACTGTGGGCCTGGGCGCTGTCCCTGCGCTCTTCAGCTCAAGGCTAGTGCTCTACTGCTTGAACCATAGCACCACTTCCGGTTTTCTAGTGGTTTATTGGAGATAAGAGTCTCACGGACTTTCCTGCCCGGGCTGGATTTGAACCGTGATCCTCAGATCTCAGCCTCCTGAATAGCTAGGATTACAGGCACCTGGCTGGCCTTGAACTTCTTTTGCTCAAAGCTAGTGCTCTCCATTTTAGCCATAGCTCCACCTCCAGCTCTTTTGCTGGTTAATTGGAGATAAGAGTCAAATGGACTTTCCTGCCTGGGCAGTTTTTTTTTTTTTTTTGGTCAGTCATGGGGCTTGAACTTTGGACCTGGGCGCTGTCCCTCAGCTCTTCAGCTCAAGGCTAGTGCTCTGCCACTTGAGCCACAGTGCCACTTCTGGTTTTCTGTGGTTAATTGAAGATAAGAGTCTCATGGACTTTTCCTGCCTGGGCTGGCTTTGAACTGCAGTCCTCAGATCTCAGCCTCCTGAGTAGCTAGGATTACAGGCATGATCCACTAGTGCCTGACTAGGAAAATTTCTATAATCATAAGGAAACTGCAAGGAAGATGCTGTTACAGATTGAAAGAATTAGAAAAAAAAAGAGAAGTTTATTATATGAGTGTCATGTTTTGTAGCCTTGGATGCTTGTAACTGGCATAAGTAATTGAGTGTAGCTTTTACTTTACAAACCCTTATAACATTTCTTTTTTTTTTTTTTTTGGTCAGTCGTGGGGCCTGAACTCTGGGCCTGGGCGCTGTCCCTCAGCTCTTCAGCTCAAGGCTAGTGCTTTACCACTTGAGTCACAATATCACTTCTGGCCTTTTCTGCTTATATGGTGCTGAGGAATTGAACCCAGAGCCTCATTCATGCAAGGCAAGCACTTTACCACTGTGCCACCTTCCCAGTCCCCCTTATAACATTTCTTTCTGCTTTTTCTCTTTATGCTTTCAAATGACCATATTTCCTCTTCAAAAAGTGGTTTTTATACTTGATACGCAGTGAAATTACTATATAAAACAGCCCCTGTTTCACAGTCTTTGTGACAGACCCAGCACCTGCATAGGGGTGCAGGAGTATTGCTGAATGACAGATGGAACACTTACATGAGCGTGCAGGAATACAGCTGGGTTAACAGGCAGAATCCCTTCATAGAGCACAATAATCATTCTGACCCTGAATTGTGCTCCTGGCAGAAAGATGTGACTGAATGATCCAGTGCAGGGTTGTGACTGAGTGACAGGTGGAGAGGTTGTGTGGAGATGTAGGGGTGTTGCTAGAAGACAGGAGGACCCTGAAGGGAGGGCATTGAGGTGTTGCTGAGTGATAGGCGGAACACTTGCATGTTCCAGGTTCACTGTGATGTTGGGTGAGAGAGCTTTCACATTGGGTTATTGTATGGCTCTCTGCCCTCAGAGCATGACTCTGGTATGAGAGAAAGGACTTGAGGGCAGGCCTATTGCTTCTGGACCCCTCCATCAGGTTGTGATCTCAAGAGAAAGTTATGGAGAAACTACCAGATATGAGGACTAGGAGGTGTGGCTGTCTCCTTTGAGGAATAGCTTGTGGTTTTTTTCTCTGGGACAGCTGTAATTGACCTTGCTGGATCCTCCCTGTCTCTGTGAAATGCCCAATCTATGGCTATGTCTCAGTGAGATTCCCTGGTCCTGAATTTCTGTTTCTACTGTAACTTTACAACTTTAATCCAACTCTCTCCAACTTTTGTTGTATGTGCTTAGGTGATTTAAGTCTTTAATGGAATAAGGGTAATGAGAATACAAGTAAAGTGATTTTATTATATACTCAGTCAACAGAAGGAACATCACCAGTGGTCAGAACATGTCATCTTCTTTTTTTTTTTTTGGGGGGTTTTTTTGGGTCCGGTCGTGGGGCCTGAACTCTGGGCCTGGGCACTGTCCCTCAGCTCTTCAGCTCAAGGCTAGCACTCTACCACTTGAGCCACAGCACCACTTCCGCCTTTTTTCTTTTTGCTTATGTGATGCTGAGGAATCTAACCCAGGGCCTCGAGCATGCAAGGCAAGTGCTCTACCACTGAGCCACCTTCCCAGCCCAGAACATGTCATCTTCTGAGGCCAGCTTCCTGAACACAGCAGCCATGACATCAAACTCATCAGAAATGAGCTGAGTATTAACCAAAGGAAGTCAAGTTTTTTGTTTGTTTGTTTTGTTTTTTTAATGCCAGTCCTAGGGCTTGAACTCAGTGCTATCCCTGAACTTTTGTGCTCAAGGCTAGCTCTACCATTTGAGCCACAGATCCACTTCTGGCTTGATAGTTAATTAGAGTATGAGTCAGGTTTGTCTATCTGGGATGGCTTTGAACAGAGATCCTTAGATCTCAGCTTCCTGAGTAGCTAGGATTATAGATGTGAGCCGCTGGTACCTGGCTAGTTTTTCCACTCATCTTAAAAGTTAGTGGCATAGCACTGTAAAGGGGCAAGGCATGTTGAAGCCCCGATCTCACGTAGGAACAAGATGGATGTTTGTAGACACTGGAGTGTTAGGCACCATGCTCAGAACTTGTCACCTGTAATAGCATAACCACCTAGCAATTTGAGATGGGTTCTTGGTGATGTCCCAGTGTGATAGAATGGAAGAGTCAAACAGGTGACTCAGACACTGATCTGCCTCACCTGAGCACTCACAGGTTCACCTGCATGTAAGAATATTTCTTAGACATTCTTGTCCAGGAGTCCTGACTGAGTAACAGGTCTTGTAAGTTATTCCTGAGTGCAGTCCCTTGAAGTCTGGCTTTGCCTTTCTTTTCTATCTCTAGACAGCGGCTGACTTTTCATCTGCTTCTGTTTTTTTTTTTATCCTCTGACATCTCGCTCTCATTCTCTCTTGTACTTTGGAGCACAGATGTCTCCTGTCCTCTGATTTGGACAGACAGTCCTTTCAGGCTTCTGATGTCCCTTGTGTTTGAATTCAGCATACCATGATTGTCCCATACCTGTGAGCTCTCTACTTCAGGAACCTTATGTCGTTCCAAACCTCCTTTCTCACTTCCTTGTTTTGGGGCTTTTGCAAATGTTAGCTAGTTATTTGCTTCCAATAACGTTCCCATCTGGATCCTAGCATCAAAGCTCAGCTCACATTCTTCCTCCTCTTCTTCCTTTTCCTCCTCGTCGTCGTCGTCTTCTTCCTCCTTCCTTCCTTCCTTCCTTCCTTCCTTCCTTCCTTCCTTCCTTCCTTCCTTCCTTCCTTCCCCTCCTCCTCCTTCTTCTTTCTTCCTTCTTCTTCCTTCTTCTTCCTCTCCTTCTCCTTCTCCTCCTTCCTTCTTCCTTCTTCCTTCCTTCTCCTCCTCCTTCTTCTTCCTTCTTCCTCTTCCTTCTCCCTTCCTCCTCTTCCTCCTTCTTCCTCCTTCTTCCTTCTTCTTGTTCTCCTTCTTCTTCTTCTTCTTCTTCTTCTTCTTCTTCTTCTTCTTCTTCTTCTTCTTCTTCTTCTTCCTCCCCCCTCTCCCTCCCTCCCTCCCTCCCTTCCTTCTTTCTCTCTCTCTCTCTCTTTCTTCTTTCTTTCTTTCTTTTTCTTTCTGCCAAGCTGTTCCTGTGCCCATATGCCTGCCTATTCACTGTTCCCAGTAGATGTGCAATTTAATATTTAAAGAAATAGATGTGAGGGGCTGATAAGGTGGTTCAGTGGTAGAGTGCTTGCCTTGCATGCATGAGGCCCTGGGTTCGATTCCTCAGCACCACATAAGCAAAAAGAAAAAAGGCGGAAGTGATGCTGTGGCTCAAGTGGTAGAGCGCTAGCCTTGACTGAAGAGCTGAGGGACAGCACCCAGGCCCAGAGTTCAGGCCTCACCACCGGACCCAAAAAAGAAAGAAAGAAAGAGAAAGGAAGAAAGAAAGAGATGTGATTCCATGTTCTGGTCTAGGCCACCCCTCTCCCCTCAGTTGTCAGTCTCAGCAGTAGACAAATGTGAATGGAATTTATTTAGTCTAGTTCTAACAATAGGTATCATCAGGAGAGATCTAGAGAAATGTTATGTTTACAAGTCCTACCTCAGGACGGTTTCATTGAAATAAAGGTATTTCACTAATAAAAAAAAAAAACATAAGAGGAACATAGATACCATGTACATTTCTTCTTTTTCCCTTCCTCTAGGAAAAGGAGCTTCTAGGGTGACTGAATGCTCTTGCATTCAGTAAGAGGAGGAGGAAGAAAAAAAACAATTCAGGAATGTCAGTAATGTAACAGGAAATCAGATCACAATGGCCTTTGGGTGTAGCAGTTCCTTGCCTTTCCCCCTGTTTTTATTTTTATTTTTAATTTTTAAAAAGGCTTAAAAAAAAAAAAGGACTGGGGCATGCTTAATTGGTAGAGTATCTGCTTAGCAGCCACAAAGCCTTGTGTTCAAATCCTAAAAAGAATAAAATAAAATAAACTTAGGCCTATCATTTCTTTCACCAACTTAAAAAAAAAGGAGGGCTTTTAAATAAAATTTGGTCCAATCCAAAGGTAAACTTAACTACATACTTTTTAAAAAGTAAGATTTTAAAATCTCTTCAATGCTGAGGGTGTGGCTCAGTGGGAGAATTCTTGCCTGGTATGTACAAGGGCTGAGGTTGAATCCCCAGCACCACCAAAAAGTATAAATAAATACTTAAAAATAAAATGACCTTGACAAGACACAGGCTGGTCATACCATGGTGTGTCATCACTGTAAGGTTTGACGCACTCTGATCCTGACCAGGGAGTTCGCCTGGGTGTGTACCCCAATAAACTTTTCTTTTATTCACTTTTACCTCCTCTTGCATGTACTTTCCTTGCCTAAAAGCTTACAATAACTCTTTCTGTAGTCTTGTCTTCAATTATTAAAATAAGGTGTGGCCTTTTGTGTGCCATAAAACCACAGCCCAAGCCCGTAATCTTAGCTACTCAGGAGGATGAGATCTGAGGATTGTGGTTCAAAGCCAGCCCAGTCAAGAGCATCTGTGAGACTCTTATCTCCGGTTAACCACCAGAAAACCAAAGTGGTGCTGTGGCTCAAGTAGTAGAGTGCTAGCCTTGAGCTGAAGAGCTCAGAGACAGCGCCCTGGCCCAGAGTTCAAGCTCCATAACAACAACAAAAAAAGACAGCTCAGGACTGGGAAGGTGGCTCAGTGGTAGAGCGCTTGCCTTGCATGCATGAGGCCCTGGGTTCGATTCCTCAGCACCACATAAGCAGAAAAAAAAAAGCCGGAAGTGGTGCTGTGGCTCAAGTGGTAGAGTGCTAGCCTTGAGCTGAAGAGCTGAGGGACAGTGCCCAGGCCCAGAGTTCAGGCCCCATAACCGGACCCCCCCCCAAAAAAAAAAAAAGACAGCTCAATGTTTTGGATAGAGAACTGGCTAACTTTTTCTAATAGATCACATGTATATAATGCATTTTAAACAGTTATAGATACAACAGATTTCCATTTTTCATAACAGAATGGGGTCATACTGCATATGGTTACTTGTGACCAGCTCTCTCCTGTCACTTTGGGTTAGGCTCCCTTCTGACTTTCCTCATCTGCTCTCCTGCCCAACCCATCCATTCTGTCCCACAGTCCCTCTCTACTTCCTCCGCTCCTCTTGGTCCAGGCCTTGTCCCCTTTGGGACCCAGGTGTTCACTGGTCACCCTTCCTGCCCCTTCTTCCTGGTCAGCATAATATCTATCTTCAAGGAACATTCTTTCTGCAAAGGAGATGTCAGATCTTTTCTCTTCTGGAAACTTCCTCCACTGCCTTTAGGATGGCTCTCTGAGGCTTAAAGCTTCAGGCCACCCTTGCCATCCTTTTCTGGTTCTGTGGACTATCTGTGCATTCGACTTCCTTGCCTTGCTGAAGGAGGATGCCCACTCTCCTTAAAGGCTGACCTCATGTCTGTGGTTCAGAAAATCCTTTTCTGATACATCAGTCTAAATCAGATTCCTGTTCTTCATTAAATTGTCATTTCCCTAGTGTATATCAGAATGTGTTATCAGGTAGTGGTGCATTTTATTGAATATCCAGCTCCCTTATAGTCCTATTAGCTAGCATTAATCTTGTTCTTGCCATCGCTTGCTAGGACTCAGAACTGTGCTTGCTTTACCTGAGGCCCTGGGTTCAATTCCTCAGCACCACATTAAAAAAAAGCCGGAAGTGGCGCTGTGGCTCAAGTGGTAGAGCGCTCGCCTTGAGCTGAAGAGCTGAGGGACAGCGCCCAGGCACAGAGTTCAAGCCCCACAACCGGACCAAAAAAAAAAAAAAGAAAAGAAAAGAAAAGAAAAGAACTGTGCTTGCTTGCAGAAATATCCAAGTTACATACATTTCACCAGAAACATTTTTATACTGTTCACTGTTGTTAGTGGGGTTTTTTGTTGTTGTGATTGTAGTAGTGGTAGTGTTTTTTTGGTGCTATTACTGAGGTTGAATTCAGGGCCAGGACCCTGTACCATAGTTTTTTCTGCCCAAGCCTGGCACTCAACTACTTGAGCCCTAGCTACATTTGTGGCATTTTGCTGGTGAATTGGAGATAAGACTGTCATGGACTTTGTTACCTGAGTTAGCTTCAGACTGCAATTCTCCTAGTTTCTAGGATTGTAGGCACGAACCACCAGCGCCCAGCATAAACATAAACATTTTTTTTTATTTTTATTTTTTGGGTCCAGTTGTGAGGCCTGAACTCTGGGTCTGGGGGCTGTCCCTCAGCTCTTCAGCTCAAGGCTAGCGCTCTACCACTTGAGCCACAGTGCCACTTCCAGCTTTTTCTGTTTATGTGGTACTGAGGAATTGAACCCAGGGCTTCATGCATGCTAGGCAAGCATTCTACCACTAAGCTACATTCCCAGTCCCTTAAAACATACTTTTTAATGTAAATTATTCCAGTAGATATTCCATACTTTATCATGAAGTGCTAAAAATGAGCATCTTTCCCCATAAGTCTGTATGGATATCATTGATTTCCTTAGAATACAATTTAGAATAAAATTATTAGGATAAATGAGCATTTTTACAGTATTTATTTTGTTGTTCTGAGTTATTAAATAGCACTGCCAGCAACAAATATTATGGTTACTACTAAGCAAAACAACAAACAACTAATTGCCACTTGTTTGTAGCTTTCACTGTCTGAAGCTTTTAAGTTAAGGGCTCACTTGGAGCTGAGCATCAGTGCCTCACACCTGTAATCCTAGTTACTCATGAAGTTGAGATCTGAGAATCCTGGTTTGAGGCCAGCCAACACAGGTAAATCTGAGACTCTTATCCCCAGTAAGTCTCCTAGTATGGGGGCAAAAAAAGATCTCACTAGGAATATATCTCCCTGAATAGCTTCTATGTGTGAGTGGTACAGGTCCTAGGTTGACAATGGAATCTGCTCTCCTGGAGGCTTTGAAGAGAGAGGGGACAGCAATCAGAATGTGAACCATCCATTTTTTCACTTCTCATTATAGCCAAGTGACAAGTACATACCTTTGTTCTCAGCTTCTTCTGTTGAGGTGAAGTTTCATGCACTTTCCTGCCTGGGCTGGCCTGAAACTCTGATTTGTCTGATCTCAGCCTCCCATGTAGCTAGGATGATGAACCACTATGCTTAGCTGTTGGTTGTGAAGAGGCCTCATGGACTTTCTTGCCTGGGCTGGCCTCCAACTGTAACCCTCTCATTTTCAGCCTCTGAAGTAGCAAGGATTACAGACATGAGGTGAAGAGAAATGATGTTTTCTTTTCTTTTCCTCCCTTCCTCCCTTCCTCCCTTCCTTCCTTCCTTCCTTCCTTCCTTCCTTCCTTCCTTCCTTCCTTCCTTCCTTTCTTTTTCTCTTTTCTTTCTTTTTCCTTTTCTTTTTCTTTCTTTTCTGCTAGTCCTGGTACCTGAACTCTGGGCTTGGGCACTGTCCCTGAACTTCTTTAGCTCAAGACTAGCACTCTACCATTTGAGCCACAATGCCACTTCTGGCTTTTTTTTTTTTTTTTCTGCTTATGTGGTGCTGAGGAATCGAACCCAGGGCCTCAGGCATGCAAGGCAAGCGCTCTACCACTGAGCCACCTTCCCAGCCCATGTTTGTGAACATACTGTACAGAGGGGTTACAATTACATGGGCAGGATAATGCGTACATTTCTTATCAAGCATTGCAGCCTCCTCCTTTGTTTACCCTTCACATCCCTTCCCAGCCTCTCCCCCCCACTCCCCCCCAAGCCTCCCCCCCCACCTACGTTGTAAAGCTCGTTTTCGACATGACAACTTGTACTTCTCATTGTTGCAACAGGTCCACCTGTATCCTTAAATGACTTTTTTTTTCCCATCTCCTCCACAAGTTATACTGACATCAAATATAGTGAAAGCAGGGGTTATACTGAAGGGGAAGTACATACAAAACAACAAATAAATAATCTTATAAATGCGTTAGAAACAAATGCATGAAAGAAAAAAACATTAAAATACATATCTAAGGGTTCATTTTCCTAACATCACATTATCTGACTTTTTCTGCTTGACTCATACATATACTAGATATTGCAAATAAGGGAAACCATGGGACCTATGTTTCTTTGGGCCTGGCTTACTTCACTTAAAATAATTTTTTCCAAGTTTTTCCATTTCCTAACAAATGGGGCAATGTCATTTTTTCTGATGGAGGCATAGAATTCCATTGTGTATATATACCACATTTTCTTGATCCATTCACATGATTTTTTTTAATAGTTAGATTTTTTCAATTTACAGTTCTCTCTCCTCCCCTCCCCCCTGCACCCCCCTCCTCTCTCTCTTTCTCTCTCTCTCTCTCTCTTTCTCTCTCTCTCTCTCGTGTATGTGTGTTGGTCCTGGAGCTTGAATTCAGGGCCTGGGCACTGTCCATAAGGGTTTTTGTTTTTTGTTTTGGCAGTCATTGGGTTTGAACTCAGAGTGTGGGACTGTCTGTAGCTCTTTTGCTCAAGGCTAGTGTTTTACCACTTTAAGCAACAGCATCACTTCAGGCTTTCTAGTGACTAATTGGAGATGAGAGTTTCATGGATTTTCCTGCCCAGGCTGGCTTTGAACCATGATCCTTAGACCTGAGCTTACTGAGTAGCTAGGATTACAGGTGTGAGCCACTGATGCCTGGCTCCAATTTGTAATATTTTATAATTTGTTAGTGGCCTGATTTGAATTTTGACAAGGGTTCCTTAAATAAAGTGTGGGACCCTTTTCCCATGGTACCATTCCTGAGCACTGCCTCAGCACCCCACCTCAGTCTATTTCAGGAGTAGGAGCTCCTCACCACTCCAGGTATCGGAGACAGATGGACGCTGTTAGGGAGCTTGCTGGCCATATCATTGGAGAATTGAATGAGTTGGTAGTAGCAGATCCCCAAACAAAGGCTTACTCTAACTACAAGTAGAATAAGGACAGTTGGAGGTTGGCAGGATGTGGCTGGAATGGTAGTCCTATGGTATTATTAAAAATATCATTTCTTGGGCTGGGAAGGTGACTCAGTGGTAGAGCGCTTGCCTTGCATGCCTGAGGCCCTGGGTTCGATTCCTCAGCACCACATAAGCAAAAAGAAAAAAGCTGGAAGTAGCACTGTGGCTCAAGCGGTAGAGCGCTAGCTTTGAGCTAAAGAGCTGAGGGACAGTGCCCAGGCCCAGAGTTCAGGCCCCATGACCAGACCCCAAAAAAATAGATACCATTTCTCTTTCTGCTCTGCCATCCATTAACAAGTAGCTTCCACCAACATTCCAAGTGATATACAGAACAAGGGCAAGGAAGACCACTTAAGCCCTGATTCTTTCTCAGGGTGCTTCCTCCAAAGTTCCAGCACTGAGTTCCAGCAAGGCTGAAAGTATCTTGGAAACGGGCCACTCCCAGTAAGACCTTTAAGCTCTGTTAGTACGGAAGATAGAAAAGGTGACTTTTGTTATGAATCCACAGTAGAACCACATGTCCCTGGCAGTGTCACCAGGATAAATGGCTTAATTTGTCATTCTCTAGATTATTGGGCTAATTACTACTGCTTCCAGAGTTTCCCGGCAAACCAGAAAGAATGTCTCTGTGGTGGCTGGCACAAGGTTGGTACACAGAGATGGTGGTTCAACCTTGGTACCATATGTCACCAGCAAAGTAGCAGAGAGCTGGGCACATTTTATGAAATAATAATATCATTATTTCCTTACCAGTCTCTGGCTGCTGGTTGTCTCTCTTTTAGAGCTCATACAAATAGTTGCTCAAACTCAGGGATTGTGTATACCTGTGGCTTTCATATATGTTGTGGCTGGTCATTATATTGAAAAAATGATTGATCATGTGATAGAAACAAAGGTGGTTTTCTACAGAAGTAAATGATTAACTGAGAATTTTCCCTAGCCAGCAAGTAAATATTTAATGTAAATTTGAAGTAACTGTTTTCTCAAGGCTTTTATTTAGCCAGAGAGCCTTGTAAAGCTAGGCATTTGACATCTCAATGACTCAAGAATGTGGCCTAGGAGAGTGGAACAAATTGGACTCAGTACCAGCTGTCAACCTCTGACAGGAGGCTTCAAGAACACTGTGTGTTGCTGTCACCTTTGGTTTCTGCTTCCGTGCCACATGGTTTTACTCAACTGTTGTGTTGTTTCCAGTTTTTCTGGTATTTTAAGCTAGAAATGTTAGGGCAGGAGTCTTACCCCTATAGCTGTGACTGTGTTGGCAAATCTTGGTGTGATTGTTTCATACTGGCCCTATTCACATCCCTGCCTTGTAAGATTCTCAGAAGGAAAAGGAGCCAGGCGCTGAGAGGGAGTTGAGTGGGCAGAGCCCTATTTGCTTTACCAGCCCGTGGAAGCTTAGGTGCATGATAGGGTGTGACCTTTACAGTGATTGGTTCCTCTTCCTCCCCTCCCATGCTACCTGGTCTTTTTTGCTTTAAAAAGTGCTTGCTGTGTGTTAATAAACAAGTTTTCCTGCTTGAAAAAAAAAGAAAAAGAAAAGGAGCCAGGTAGCAGAGTAAGCACTCATTTCTTAGGGTTTCATTGGTAGCTTCAGAATTCTTCCCCAGACAGGAAGGTATGCCTTCTCTCTCACTCTTTCTCTCTCTCTCTCTCTTCCCCTTTCTCCCTCTCTTCCCCTCCCTCTTCTCTCCTCCAGCTTCTGGTTTTTGTTTGTTTGTTTTTTGGCTGGTCATGGGAACTCTGGGCAATGTCTCTGAGCTCTTCAGTTCTAGGCTAATACTCTACCACTTGAGCCACAGCACTACTTCTGGTTTTCTGGTGGTTAATTGGAGATGAGAGTCACAGACTTTTCCAGCCCGGGCTGGCTTTGAACCTCAGATCTCAGCCTCCCAAGTAGCTAGGATTATAGGTGTGAGCCACCAGTGCCCGACCTGTTTTGTTTTGTAGTGTTTTTTTGATAGCATCGAGGGAGCTGAACTTAGAGCTTTTTGCTTATTAGGCAAGCACTCTTTCACTTGAAGCACATCTCTCCTTTTTTTTGTCTTTTTTTTTCCCCTTTGTGCTAGGACTTCAACTCAGACCTTGGGTGCTATTCCTTGGCTGTTTCACTCAAGGTTGGTGCGCTACCATTTGAGCTACAGCTCCACTTCTGGCTTTTTGGTGGTTAATTGAAGATAAGAGTCTCATGACTTTCTTGCCTGGGCTGGCTTTGAACTGTGATCCTCAGATCTCAGCCTCCTGAGTAGTTAGGACTACCAGAATAGCATCTTTCCTTTATCCAGACCTTCCTGGACTATAATCCTCCTATTTTTAATTAATTAATTAGTTAATTAATGCCTATCCTGGAGCTTGAACTCGGTGCTTGAATGCTGTCCCTGAGTTTATTTTGCTCAAGTCTAGTACACTACCTCTTGAGTCACAGCTCCATTTCCGGTGGTTAATTGGAAATAGAATCTCATTGACTTTCCTGCCTGGGCTGGCTTTGAACTATAATCTTCGGCCTCCTGAGTAGCTAGGATTAGAGGTCTTAGCTACAAGTACCTGGCCCTAATTCTCTTATTTATGATTCTCACATAGCTGGGGTGACAAACATGCCTTGTGCTTAGCTTTTAAATGGTTGATATGTGTATTGCAAGCCCCCACCCTCCCGTCAGGCTATCTTTGAATTTTGATCCTCGATCTCTGCTTCCCAAATAGGTAGGATTTTAGTTGTGAGCCACTGGTGCCTGGCTTTCCTCACCCACTATTCTGTCCCTCACTTTGTCTGGCTTAAAATGGTCTGGGAATAGTTACCTTTTTTTTTTTTTTTTTTTTTTTGCTCCATGTGGGGCTTGAACTCAGGGCCTAGGTGATGTCCCTGAGTCACTTGAGCCACAGTACCACTTCTAGTGTTTGAATGGTTAATTGGAAGTAAGAGTCTCATTAGGGCTTTTCTGCCCAGGTTGTCTTCAAACCCTGATCTTCTTCAAATCTGAGCCACCTAAGTAGCTAGGATTACAGGCTTGAGCCACCAGCACCTGGCTGGAAATAATTTCTTTTTTCTTTCTTACTTTTTTTTTTTTTTTTGGTCAGTCATGTGGCTTGAACTCTGAACTTGTGCGCTATCCTTGAGCTCTTCAGCTCAAGGGGAGCGCTCTGTAGAGCCACAGCGCCACTTCCGGTAGTGCTTTATTGGAGAATAGTCTCACGGAGTTTCCTGCCTGGGCTGGCTTTGAACTGTGATCCTCAGATCTCTCAGCCTCCTGAGTAGCTAGGATTACAGGCTTGAGCCACCAGTGCCTGGCTTGGAAGTAGTTTCTAATTGCAAAAGTGAACCTTTATCTTGGGCTTGTCTTTGGTTCTAGTATCTACTTGTTATTATATTTATGGGTACCTTCCCTAGAGCCTACTATTTTTTTCTAAATAGTTTCAAATTCTCCTGCCTTAGCCTCTGTCATGCTGGGATTGCCCCCAAGAAGAGATAGAAAAAAAATACAAATAGCATAATTTGTATTAAATGAAATTAATAATTAAAATTTACCTATAAACAAAGTTCAAAGTGGGGCTGGGAAGGTGGCTTGGTGGCAGCGTGCTTGCCTTGCATGCATGAGGCCCTGGATTCTATTCCTCAGCGCTACATAAGCAGAAAAAAGCCAGAAGTGGCACTGTGGCTCAAGTGGTAGAGTGCTAGCCTTGAGCTGAAGAGTTGAGGGACAGCGCCCAGGCCCAGAGTTCAGGCCCATGACGGACCCAAAAAAAAAAAAAAAGAAAGAAAAAGTTCAAAATTGAGTGCCACTGACTCACACTTGTAATCCTAGCTACTCAAGAGGCTGAGATCAAAGGATCATGGCTCAAAGCCAGTCCAGTCAGGAAGGACTACTAGTCTCTTATCTCCATAGACTACTTAGAATAAGCCAGAAGAGGTGCTATTGCCCACATTGTAGAGTGTTGAGCAAAAGAAGCTCGAGAACAGTGTTCAGGCCCAGAATTCAAGCCCCAGGACTGGCAAAAAAAAAAAAATAGTTCACCTGGAATTATTGGTGAGGTATGAAAAAATTAAGGAGGATATATCAGTAATCCTAGCTAGACTCAGCAAATAAAGGAGGGACCAGTCACCAATTAATTTTTAAAATTTTATTTTTTGTCGGTTGTGAGCCTGAACTCTTGGCCAGGGTGCTGTCTCTCAGCTCTTCAGCTCAAGGCTAGCACTCTACCACTTGAGCCCCAGTACCACTTCCCGCTTTTTCTGCTTATGTGGTGCTGAGGAATCAAATCTAGGGCCTCATGCATGCAAGGCAAGCACTCTACCACTGAGCCATCTTCCCAGACCACCAATTAATTTTATAAGATCAGTATTCATAGGATATCAAGGTTTGACAAAGCCATTGTGAGGCCAATAGCTTTTCAAGTTACCTTTTGTATTTATAATATATATTGTCAAGTGATAATAGGTTACAAGGTAATTTCATCAGTGCAAAGAAGTAGGATTTATACCAAACATGCAAGATTTGTTTATCATTGGAGAAGCAATGTAATAAAAACTAAAACCATTGTATCATCTTAGTAGAGAATACAAACCCTTCACCAAATCCAACAGTCATCTATCACTTGTGCAAAATTCTCATCTAATATCAACATTTAAGGATGAAAACCTGAACACTGGGGCTGGGAAGGTGGCTCAGTGGTAGAGCGCTTGCCTTGCATGCATGAGGCCCTGGGTTTGATTCCTCAGCACCACATAAG
>NW_012267217.1:29123685-29143360 GCF_000151885.1 Dipodomys ordii | reverse complement strand
TGTCGGTCATGGAGCTTGAACTCTAGGCCTGAGTGCTGTCCCTGAGCTCTTCAGCTCAAGGCGAGTGCTCTACCACTTAAGCCACACCACCACTTTCAGTTTTCTGGTGAGATAAGAGTCTCATAGACTTTCCTGCCTGGGCTGGCTTTGAACTGTGATCCTCTGATCTCAGTCTCCTGAGTAGCTAGGATTACAGGTTTGAGCCACCAGCCCCCAGCTTTTCTTTTTTTTTTTTTTTTTCTTTTAGTGATTCTTTACAGCTTTCTCCTTTTCAGACTAACATTTTAATCTTAACACACACATACACACACACAGTCATGCACACACACCTACCAGCAGCAACAGCTCAGTATCTGTCCTTCCCAGCATTCTTATTTTTCTGTGCTATAGTTGAATTCTCTTCTCCTGTAGTCCTGGCCAGTTAATAAACTATGAAGTATAAAAATGTGTGTGCATGTTTTTATTTAATTAATTTTGTTGGTGGTAGGCTTGAACTCAAGGCAGGGTGTTGTCCCTTGAGCTTTCTTTCTCAAGGCTATTGCTGTACCACTTTGAGCCATAGCACCACTTCTGGTTTTTTGGTGGTTAATTGAGGCTAAGAGTCTCACAGACTTTTCCTGCCTGGGCTGGCTTTGAACCTCGACCCTCATATCTTAGCCTCCTGGGTAGGTAGGTTTACAGTGTGAGCCACTGGCACCTGGCTAACAGTACATTTCTTTTTGGACAATGTCATCCCTCCCCTTGCTGTCTCCCAGTTTTCCCCTCCTGTCCCTACTGACAAGGGAATAGAGATTTAAAATGTCATTTTGTGCCTAGCAAGGTCATGACCTTTAAACCTCAGGGTTACTGAAAAATAAATGAATGCACTTTCATTTACTATAGCACTGATAAGTATGAAATACTTAGTAAATACAACAAATTATGTACAATATCTGTATACATAAAACTACAAAGTCTTTCTGAGAGTCAAATGAAAGAATAGTTAAATAAACATTATGTTCATGGATCCGAAGACTCTAATTTGTTTTTTTGTTTACTTTTTTCTTTTTTTTTCTGGGTCCAGTCGTGGGGCCTGAACTCTGGGCCTGGGCGCTGTCCCTCAGCTCTTCAGTTCAAGGCTAGCACTCTACCACTTGAGTCACAGCACCACTTCTGGCTTTTTTCTTTTTGCTTATGTGGTGCTGAGGGATTGAACCCAGGGCCTCAGGCATGCAAGGCAAGCGCTCTACCACTGAGCCAACTTCCCAGCCCTTGTTTACTTTTTTCTTATTTTAAAGTTTTATTGTCAAGGTAATGTGCAGAGGGGCTACAGTTAGATAGTGAGTGAGTTAGGTAAGTTAGTGAGTACATTTATTGTCGAGCTCGTTATCCCCTCCCCTGTTTTTCTCCCACATTCCTTCCCCCAACACCTTGTACAGATCATTTTCAACATATTATCTTGAGTGTCGCTGTTGCATTGGTAAGGGGGGACCAATTCTCCTTTGTCTCAACATTTTGTTGTTCCCTTCCCTAATTCAGATAAATGTATATACAATACCAGGATTCTAATTTTAAGATGACAGCTCTTCTTGACCTTTTCTATAGATGGTGTGTGATCTCCATTTAACCACCAAAAAAGCTGGAAGTGGAGTTGTGGTTCAAGTGGTAGAGACCTAACCTTGAGAAAAAAAAAAAATTGAAATTGACAAGCTTATCTTAAATTCATACAGCATATAAAAGACTTAGAATACCAAAGCAATTTAAAAAAGATAGCTGAAGATGAGGAATGCCTCATCCTATACTACTCAGAAGGCAGAAATTAGGAGGATTGAAGTTTAAGGTCAGCCCAAGGAAAAAGTTCGAGAGACCTTGTGTCAATTAATAAAAACTGGGATATGGTGATATGCATCTGTCATAGAAGGATCACTGAAAGCAACCATCGGTAAGGTTAAACTTTTAACAACCTTTTCATACATATGCCTTCCGTCTGGGTATATGTATCTTCTTTTCAAAAAAACAAAATAATGAAATCATGGGGCTGGTTGGGGTCATGGCTCAAGCACCTGCCTATTAAGCACACATAATCTTGCCATTTTTTAATTTTCCCTTGGAGCTGTAGGTTTTATTGTTTACTGAGTTGCTTCCATTTTCTTTTCTTTTGTGTAAACCATGGATTTATTCATAGTGGCCGGTGAAATGCTTTTTTCTCTGAGTCCCTCAAGGGAAGCAGGATGGCTGCTGGTTGTTTCCAAAGCCTTTGGTGTTTCTTCTTTTATTTTCCTCTGTCAATAGCATGAACTGTGCCACTAGTTGGAGCTGCCCCCCTCCCCCCCCGCCCCATCCTTTTGGAGTTCCCAGAGCTTGTTTCCTTTGGTC
The DNA here is from genome assembly GCF_000151885.1 of Dipodomys ordii. Classification (NCBI taxonomy): domain Eukaryota; kingdom Metazoa; phylum Chordata; class Mammalia; order Rodentia; family Heteromyidae; genus Dipodomys; species Dipodomys ordii. The sequence continues at coordinate 29,141,005 of NW_012267217.1, read as the reverse complement.
TGTGAAAGGCTGGGAACTGAGTATCCCTCATTCTGGATGATGGCACTCCTTCTGGTGTGGTTGGCCACTGTGGTGGACTGTGCTTAGTGAATAGGTGTGGGTGAACATGATTCACAATTCATTGGTAGCTATATCTAGCCAATCAGCAGAAGCTCACCTCTAGTTTCCTCTTTGGAAACAGAGGGCAGAGGGAGGCAGAGGAACTTTCGAATGTGCTTGCGTGCGTGCGTGCATGCGTGTGTGTATGATAGGGCTTGAAGTCTGGGCCTGGGCTCTGTTACTGAGCTTTTGTGCTCAAGGTGAATATTCTACCACTGGAGTCACAGCTCCACTTCCAGCTTAGAGAAAAGAGTCTCCTAGGGGCTGGGAAGGTGGCTCAGTGGTAGAGCGCTTGCCTTGCATGCCTGAGGCCCTGGGTTCGATTCCTCAGCACCACATAAGCAAAAAGCCAGAAGTGGCGCTGTGGCTCAAGTGGTAGAGCGCTAGCCTTGAGCTGAAGAGCTGAGGGACAGCGCCCAGGCCCAGAGTTCAGGCCCCACGACCGGACCCTGCCCCCCCCCCCACGCAAAAAAAAAGTCTCCTAGACTTTCCTGACCAGGCTGGCTTTGAATTGTGATTTTCAGATCTCAGTCTCCTGAGTAGATAGGATTACAGGCTTGAGCCCAGGACACCCAGCTGGGATTAGTCTTTTAAAACTGGTTTGTTTGCCTGAAAAGTGGGGTCTGGGAAACCCTTTTGTAAACATGTGCATCTTCAGGTGATAAGGATTCGCATCCTGACTCTAGCTGGGCTAATAACTTCTGTTTACACTAACTTCAGTTTCTTTGAAACACCCAAATGATCTCCTGCACTTTCCTATCTAAATTGACCCCGTGTCTTTGTGTAGTGTCCTTCATCTTATTTCTCTGATTCTTTGAGAATTCATTTTCTCTGATTTACAGAGTTAGTACAGATTCCTAAAAGCCCTTTGAATCATGTCTATAATTCTAGCTACTCAGGAGGCTGAGATCTGAGAACACTTGGTTCAAAGCCACTCTGAGCCAGAAAAGTCCCAGAGACACTAATTTATTTTATTTTTTTTGTCGGTGGTGGGGCTTGAACTCTGGGTCTGGGTGCTGTCCTTGTGCTCTTCAGCTCAAGGCAAGTGCTCTACCACTTGAGCTACAGCGCCACTTCTGGTTTTCTAGTGGTTTATTGGAGATAAGAGTCTCACGAACTTTCCTGCCCGGGCTGGCTTTGAACTGTGATCCTCAGATCTCAGCCTCCTGAGTAGCTAGGATTACAGGCGTGAGCCACTGGCGCAAGGCTACAGAGACACTAATTTGCAATTAACCACTAAAAAGCCAGAACTGAAAATGTGGCTCAAGTGGTAGAGTAACAGCCTTGAGTAAAAAACTAAGGAACAATGTCCTTGCCCCTGGCTCAAGCTCCTGTGTGTATGCGCACGCGCACGCGCGCACACACACACACACACACACACACACACGATTTGAACTAAAAGCACTTTGTCAACAAATTTAAAGCTTTGGTACAGGCCTGTTTTTGTTTTTGGCGCCAGTGCTGAGGCCAGTGTTTGGTCACAGTTCTTGAGCATTTTTGCTCAAGGCTAATGCTCTACCACTTGAACCACAGCTCCGCTTCTGGCATTTTTGGTAGGCAAAAAGAGTCTCACAGACATTCCTACCATCCCAAGCTGGTTTTGAAGAGCAATCCTCAGATCTCAGACTCCTGAGTAGCTAGGATTACAGGTGTGAGCCACTGGCACCAGCTGGTACAGTCTACTTTAAATTTTCACAGGTTTTGAAAGATGGGCAAAATATATTTGTGTGGTTAGAATGTGAGCCAATGGGTGCAGGGGCCAATCCTTGTGTCATGTGAGGCAGAACTCCAATCTGGAGAAGCATAGCCTGGCAGAGATTGAAAGCTTCTATTGCCAAAGAGAAAAAGGGCATTATATTGGGAGCATTCAAGAATGTATTAGATGTTATATGCCCTTGAGCCACAGAAGAGTTGTAACCCAAGACTCAGTGGAGACTTCTGAGAACACATACATCACATGCATGGGTATGTGTAGACATGTACATGTGTGCAGATACATACCTACATGCACCCAAGTTAATTGCACAAACCCCAAGATGCCAGCTCCAGAAGTCCTGACTCCACTGGCCTTGGTTGGGTTCTGGGCACTGGATGTTTTTCAGAGTTCCTCAGCAAGCATGAAGACAGACTGCACTGTCCTCTAGCGTGTTCTGTCCCCTTCACAGTGAGTCCACTCTGCTTTTACAGTTCATTGTTAAAATAAGGCCATGTTCTCTGAGAACTAAAATAGATTAGACCATTTGAGTGTAGCATGTGGTTTGTGGAGCTCAGCAGGTAAGGAGCTTTCAAGTTAGCTGTGCTGTGATCACATAGTTTTGGGGACCCAGGAAAGTGTTCTGATCCCTGTCAGTTGTAGCTGTATGCAGCCTGAGCATATGTCAGAGCTCTACCCCAGAGAGAAGCCTGGGCAGTGATAATATAAACTGAGCATTTGAACAGGTATAAGTAAGACACATTGGGGTAAAAACTGGAAGAAGATTCTCCCCCCTACCCAACCTTAAATGTGCATATCAGAAATTCCTTTTTAGGTCTGTGAGTGTAGCTTAGTTATACAGTGTCTGCCTAGCTTGAAAAAGACCCTGGTTTTTGATCCCCAGCACCTCAGAAATAAAAAAAAAACAACAAAGGAATTTCTTCATAAGAGGTTTAATTATGGGACGTTTTAAACATACTCAGAAGCATACAGAATTAAATAATGAACTCTTTCATACTCACTGTCCAGCTTCAGCAGTGATCCATGCATGGCCTGCCCCATTGGACTTTCTTCTACCTCTCTTCCTCTCAAACTCTTAAAATAAATCCTGACATCAATCAGATGCTTTGTGGGGGTTGGGGGGATGGGAGGTGGTGTTTGTGGGTCTGTGGGTCCAGAAGTCCGTGGATCCAGGGGCTTGAACTAGGAGCCTGGATGCTGTAACTGAGTTTTTTTTGGCCAAGACTAGCAATTCTCCTACTTGGGTCACAACTCTACTTTAGCTTTTTGGTAGTTAATTAGAGAGAAGAGTTTCATAGGCTGTTCTGGGTGTCTTTGAACTGTGTGATCCTCATCTCATCCTCCTGAGGAGCTAGGATTACAGGTGTGAGCCTGGCATTATTGGATGCTTTTTTTAACTTTCCAAGGATCAAGGTCACCTTCCTTACCACTGATGGTAACAAAAACCTTAATGGTAACAAAAGTAATTCAGAGACAATCAAGCCGTTACATGGGAAGCACTTTTTTGGTCTTTACAATAGACCATCAGTCTGAGTTGCCTGAAAGGGGTAGCCATATTCGGGGCAGGGGAAGGATGCTTATGTGATAAGATCAACTCTTCTGTGGGGCAAGTGTGAGCTTCCATCACCATCATGTGGTAGGAATACAGTATTTTCTAGACTGTTTCTGGTTGGAAAAGCCATCCTCCCTTCCCTGCATTTCTCAAGGCAGACAGATACATGTGCAGACAGGTGAACTCAGCCAGCTCTCTGCCTAAGCTGCCTGATGGCAGGCATACTGACTACATGCAGTTAAGTTCTGGGTTTCAAGCCGCTCATTTGTGCCTATCTAGCTGTACAGGAGAGAAGTTTGGTGATTCTCCTTCACCTTCACCCCCTTAAAATTACTTCCTACATAGAAGCAAGGTTTTATAGGAACTGGTTCATACCTATAATCCTAGATACTCAGGGGCCTCCATTTCTAAAAGCAATGAGGAAAAAGGTGACCTGGATGTGTGACTCAAGTGGTAAAACCCCAATCCAGCCAAGAAGCTGAGTGAGTGCAAGTTTGGTTACCAAATGAAAAAGGCTTTTGAATTTCTGAATATTGGATTTCTGTCTATCTTTCTTCTTTGATGTGCTTCCTGCGTAAATTGCCCTATACCTACAGGCAGTACAGAGAGAAATTTGGTTTTATTCTGTTTGTAGACTCCTCAGCAGTAGCTCTGAAATGAGGCAAGCTTGAGTTCAGGGCTAGCCTGCCCAATATCATGAGCCCGTTTCTCATGAAAGAGAAAAGAGATGAGAGATGGGAGGGGAGAGAATAAGGATAGAGGAGTTCAGTCTTTTGGTATTGTTTTGTTTTTCAGACAGATTAGAAATACTTAAGCTTGATCCTGTTCACTCACACCTGTAATCCTAGCTACTCTGGAGGCTGAGATCTGAGGATCAAGACCCAAATTCCAGGCAGGGAAGTTCATGAGACTATTATTTCCTGTTAACCACCCCCAAACTGGAAGTGGAGCTATGACTCAAAGTGGTAGAATGCAAAGGAGCTCAGACACAGTACCCAGGCCATGAGTTCAAGCCCCACAATTGACCCTCCCCTCCCCAAAAAAGTAAAATCAGGAATACTAAATAACTTAGCATGTACATACAATTCATGCTAAAAAAAATACAAAAAAAAACCACTTTTCATCTGTTTCTCAGGACTATAGCAGAGGAGGTTAGGAATGCCTACTCCATGCCAGGCACTGCCTTCAGTGCTAAAGATGTAAGAGGTCTGCAGGTGAAATGGAGGCCTAGGGATTAAGTAAGGGACAACCCTCCTAGAGGCTGCTGGTCCAGGATTCAGGCTCAAGTCATCTGGCACCCTTACTTAGCCTCAGCGGGGAGAGGGGGTTGAGGAAAACTAGGAAAATTAATTGGAGGGACCCAGAAGGAGAGTACCAGTACCTCTGTTCTAGGTGAAGGATCTAAAATATTCTACTTAGCCTCACTGCTCCCCTACATGTGAGATCTGCCCGGGGGGACTTCTGCCTTCCCCACTAAAACCCAGATGGCCCCATCTGGGACCATCTTGTCCCCTTGGAGCCTCTGAATCTTATGCAGCACTTACATCAGCCTCATGGCATAGTTTGAACTGCTTTCTGTGTCAAAGCCCAGTTTGGTTTACCTTGCCTCTAGGACAGGAAGTTCCTTTGAGTGAGAGCGGCACAGAGTTCGGGTAGACAAACAAAACAAGTGAAGTCTTTAACAGTGTTAAACAAGCCTTTGCAGTAATATTGCAGACTTAGCCAAGCACCCAACTTTACAAGTGCCATGGGCAGGATCCTCTAATCTAGGCCAGCAGAAACTGCCTGCATTTATTTCCATAAGAAGCATTTTATTTTATTTTTTTCCAGTGTTTGTGTTTGAACTCAGGGCCCTATGTTTGCTTGAGTAGTGCTCTACCACTTGAGCCATGCTTTTTGCTGGCCATTTTGAAGATGAGAGTTTTGTGGGCTTTCCTGCCCGGTCTGACTTGGAGCCACTATCCTTCTGGATCTCAGCCTCCTGAACAGCTGGAGCCACTAGCACTTGGCTTTCAAAAGTCTTTTTTTTTTGGTCGATCGTGGGGCCTGAACTCTGGGCCTGGGTGCTGTCCCTCAGCTCTCATCTCAAGGTCGTCACCCTACCACTTGAGCCACAGCACCACTTCTGGCTTTTTCTGCTTATGTGGTGCTGAGGAATCGAACCCAGGGCCTCATGCATGTAAGGCAAGCGCTCTACCACTGAGCCACCTTCCCAGCCCTAAAGAGTATTTTTTAAAAGTGAAGTTCACTTTCTAATTGAATACTAAGTACCAATACCTGAGGGAATATCAGTTTTCTCAACAAGTCTCCTCAAATCAAATTTATAATTGAATTCAAGAAAAATTGACCCATTAAGAGTCAAACAAGATAGTTTAAAATTTCCTTCTTCAAGAAGATTGCTTTAAAGAGTAGGATGAGAACCTTGAAGAGAACCTTAATCAAAGGGAAAGCATCTAACCGTTTCATTATTAGTAGCAAAATGAATCCTCTTTGTAAGAGGTGGTGTTCCTAATGACCCTTACGCCTCCTTCAGCATCTCCTGTTTTTCAGACAGTAGGGAGCTATTATTCTTGAGCTGGGCAAGTATCTAGTACAGTTGTCTCTGACCATTCTCTGGGGTTGGTTTCAGGACCCTGTGGACACTCAGATCTTATATAAAGTATTTGCATATAATCTACATACATATCCTGTATACTTTAAGTTATCTCCTAGACTTACAGTTAATGCAGTGTAAATACTTTGTGAATAACTGTTAGTACTGAAGTGTTTAGGGAATGACAAGAAAGTCTGTACATATGCAATACAAATGCAATTGTATTGAATATTTTTTATCTGGTTGGTTGAGTCTGCAGCTGCAGAACCTATGGAGCCAGCCAGAATCAGATTTGGGGTCGTAAGAAACACCTAAGCAGCCCTTCAGAGAACATAATTTTCTGTGCTTGGGAAGGTTGATGTAACCAGGCGCCATGCCTTACTTCATCACACCAGCTGTCATCCATGTGCCAAACATTTTGTGAAGGCCTCCTCTCATGATTAGTCACCTCCTGTAACCACTGTGAACTTCTTAGAAATCTGGGAGGGAAAGCATTTATAATGTAGATGAATTTGATGTCAGTTTTGCACAATATTCCTCTCTGGGACCTGGTGTGTATTTTGCCCATAGGTAATTGGGAACCATAATTGTTCTTAGATCTGAGTCTAGCTACAAGGTCACAAACTCTGTTGGGCATTCTCCTTTGTCTTGATGGTTCTTATCTGCAGGATCCTAGACTTGCTGGAGGGAAGCCAGGCAGACAGCTGTGACTGGTAAATACAGCTGTTCAAGTGTTCTGTGGAGCTTTGTCACTGAATTTTCTTACTCATTTCTGTGACCTTGACCATCTAGTCCTTTACACTGGCTTAGAAGAGTAGCTGCCTGCCAGGCTCTGGTAATCCTAGCTATTCAGGAGGAAGAGATCTGAGGATTGCTGTTCAAAACCAACCCAGGCAGGAAAGTCCAGAAGACTCTTCTCTCCAATTAACCAGCAGAAAACCAGAATTGGAGCTGTCGCTCAAGTGGTAGAGTGCTCGTCTTGAGCTGAAGAGCTCAGGGACAGTGCCCATGCCCAGAGTTCAAGCCCCATGACTGACCAAAGGAAAAAAAAAAAAGGAAAAATAGCTGCCTTTCTCTGTAGGTCCTAGAGGAGCTGCACTGGACACCTTAGCATATGCAGCAGGGTACTGTTTCCTGGGCTTTGGATGGATGTGAAATGTTCAGAAATTTCAAGTCAAACTTTTCTGGCCATTTGTGTTTGTGTATGTGTGTGTGTGTGTGTGTGTGTGTGTGTGTGTGTGTGTGTGTGTTTTCTGTTTATGTGGTGCTGAGGAATTGAACCCAGGGCAAGGCAAGCACTCTACCACTGAGCCACCTTCCCAGCCCCCTTTGTGTGTATATATTTATATGTATATGTCTGTATGTATGTGCACGTGTGTGTGTGTGTGTGTGTGTGTGTGTGTGTGTGTGTGTGTGTTTACTGGGGATTGAATTTAGAGCTTCACACTCTTGCTTAGCTTTTCCACTTAAGGCTAGCATTGTACCACTTGAGCCACACCTCCACTTCTGACTTTTTTGCTGGCTAATTGGAGATTGAGTCTTTTCAGAGTTGTCTGCTGATTTTTGGCCATTTTGAAAGTAATGGGTTCTGGGAATGTGACTTAGTGGTAGAGTGCTTGCCCAGCATGCATGAAGCCCTGGGTTCAATTCCTCAGTACCACATAAACAGAAAAAGCTAGAAGTGGTACTGTAGCTCAAGTGGTAGAGTAGCCTAAAGCACAGAGAGGCTCAGGGACAAGAAAGAAAGAGAGGAAGGAAGAAAGAAGGAAGGAAGGAAGGGAGGGAGGGAGGGAAGGAGGGAGGAAGGAAGGAAAGAGAGACAGAGTTAGGGAAGGGAGGGAGGGAAGGAAGGGGGAAGGAAAGAAAAAGAAAGGGAGGGGGAGGGAAAGGAAGGAAAGGAAATAAAGTAAGGGGAGGGAGGGAAGGAGGAAGAGAGGGAAAGGAAAGAAAGTAATGAGTCATACAAAAGGAGAAGCTTCTTTTTGAAAAATGCTAGTTATAGAAAATAAATCAATTTTTGACCATTACCTACAAATATGTAAAAGTCAAATACTAGAAATGCCAAACTTGGTCTGGCACTGGTGGCTCACACCTGTAATCCTCAGGAGGCTGAAATCTAAGGATCACAGTTCAAAGCCAGTTTGGGCAGAAAAGTCCCTGTGAGGCTCTTATTTTCAATTAACTACTCAAAAACTGGAAGTTGCACTGTAGCTCAAGTGGTGGAGTGCTAGCCTTGAGCACAAAGAGGTTCAGGGACAGCGTCCAGGCTCTGAGTTCCAGCCCACAACCAACACACACACACATACGCACGCACACGCATGCACGCACGCAAGCGAGAAAAAACTTCTTGGCTTCTCTTTTTTTCTTGGTGGGAGGTATTACTGTAAGTTTGAATTGTTTGATACACAAGTAATAATTTGAGCCACACCCCAGCTCTTTTTGCTTTTTTTAATTCATTCATTTATTGTATCGATTGTGGGGCTTGAACTCAGGACCTGGGCACTGTCCCTGAGATCTTTCTTTCCCTCAAGGCTAGCACTCTACCACTTGAGCCACAGCACCTATTCCAGCTTTTTCTGCTTATGTGGTGCTGAGGAATCGAACCCAGGGCCTCATGCATGCAAGGCAAGCACTCTACCACTGAGCCACCTTCCCAGCCCCACATACATATTTTTTTGTGGGGGTTCTAGGGTTTGAACTCAGGGCCTTGCTCTTACTCAGCTTTCTACTACTTGAGCCATATGCTTCCAGTTCTGCATTTTGTTGGTTAATTGGAGATGGAATCCTGACAACTTTTCTACCCAGAATGGCTTCAAAACCTCAGTTCTCCATGTCTCAATTTCCTAATATTATAGGCATGAGCCACTGGTGTCTGGCACATTGAATAATTTTTCAAATAGGGGCTTTTTGCTCTGGTAGGTCTGGACCTCACTCTTCCTATGTATACTTCCAGCATAGCTGGGATGACAGTCATATACCACCACACCTAGCTTTATATTGGTTGAGATGGGTTCTTGTGGTCTTTTTGCCACAGTTGTCTCAAACTAACATCTTCCTGATCTCTACCTCCTGTGGAGTACAGGCATGACCTACTGTGCCCAGTTTGCTTTTCTTTCTTAAGACAAAAGATAAGTAAAATCAAATTTTTGGTGAGTTACTATGTATGTGCTGGTAATTTTTTTGGTGGGAGGGGTCAGTTGTGGGGATTGAACTCTGGCACTGTCCCTAAGCTCTTCAGCTCAAGGCGAGTGCTGTACCACTTGAGCCACAGCGCCACTTCCGGCTTTTTTCTTTTTGCTTATGTGGTGCTGAGGAATCAAACCCAGGGCCTCATGCATGCAAGGCAAGCACTCTACCACTGAGCCACCTTCCCAGCCTGGTGCTTAATTGGAAATAAGAGTTTCATGGACATTCTGCCAGGGCTGGCTTTGAACCATGATCCTCAGATCTCAGCCTCTTCAGTAGCTAGGATTACAGGTGGGAGCCACGGGCATCCAGCTTGTGCTGGTAATTCTTAATTATTAGTTCTTTATTCCATGTCAGAAATGAGCCCACCTAGTGAGCCTGATGTCCACTGCCTGCTGGATTGGTGGTTCTTCTGTGGCTGAGGTGCAGGTCATCTTTTGGACAGGATCTTAAGGCAGCAACAAAACAGCCATCCCCAGCCTGCATGGAGGCAGCTTTAGTCTTGGCATCCTCCAGATGCTATCCCTTATATGGGCTGTTGTTCTGATGGACTTTGACTGCCAGCAGGTGGTGTCAGAATCCTTCAGCCAAACAATTTTGCGGGGTAGGAGAAGAGAAAGGGGTTCTGCTGGCTCATTCTTGACAAGTGCAGCCTCATCCATTCAGCAGCAATCTATCTTCAGTTTCCCCAGTGTATGGGGAGGATGGCTCCAGACCCCCTCCCTGTAGGTGCTAAAATGTATTCCATGGCAGAGCTTCTATCTACCACACCCTCCCTCCTGTATGCTTTAGATTGTCTTATGTAATCTACAATACTTAAAAGTTAATGCAATTTAAATACTTTGTATATCACTGTGTGGTATAGAGAATGACTAAAAACTATCTGTGTATTGGCAGATATGGTATATGTGTGTACATGTATATATATATATATGTATGTAATACACATACAAATGTGTATGCAAATGCATGCTGTGTGTGTGTGTGTGTGTGTGTGTGTGTGTGTGTGTGTGCGTGTGTGCGCGCGCCTTATACTAGAGCCCACATTCCCAACCTTTCTGTTTTATTTTTCAGGTAGGGTTTCCCTTTTGTACAAACAAAAAGGACTTCAGTCTTCCTACCTCCCAAGTAGCTGGGATGGCATGTTCAGCTTGTCTTTTGGTTTTTCATCAGTTATGGGGCTTTAACTCAGGGCCTGGGTGCTGTCCCTGAGCTTTTGTGCTCAAGGCTGGTGCTGTAGTTTTATCATTTTGAGCTCCACTTTCAAGTAGTTAATTGAAGAGTCTCAGGGACTTTTCTGACCAGACTGGCTTTGAATCGTGATCCTCAGATCTCATCTTCCTGAGTAGCTAGGCTTACAGGTGTGAGCTACCAGTGCCTGGCTTCAGCTTGTTTTTATGAGAGATGATCTTTTTTTCTCCCGGCTGTCCTCAAGCAACATCCACTTTCATACAGCTGGAATTGTAGGCAAATGCCACAATAACCAGTACCCATTTTTGAATTCTTTTAAAAAATCAGGACTGTTAAAAGTTTTAGATGCAGAACCCAAGAATACAGAGGGCCAAGAGCTGTTCATTTTTACTTAGAATGCCATATATTCAAAACTCAAAAGGAATTCCTTGTTAGTCACTGAATTTGCACACATTTCAGTGAGTGGCCTGGGCTGCCCTCTTGGAGTTTACAGCTGGAGCTTATCAACCAGGCAACAGATACTTTGTCATTACCTTTTTCCAAAGCCAGCCTGTCATAAAACAGCCACGATCTGAGAATAGTTTAGCTCATCCCAGCTGGTAAAAGTATGTTAGGTTATTTGTGCTTTTCTTTTTTCTTTTCTTTTCTTTCCTTTTTTCTTTTCTGGTCAGTCGTGGGTCTTGAACTCTGGGTCTGGTCACTGTCCCTCAGCTCTTCAGCCCAAGGCCAGCACTCTACCACTTGAGCCACAGTGCCACTATTTGTGCATTTCTGAGAAAGGAATTTTCATTTGGTGAATGTATAAACCTAACCCACTCAACAAATACACTTTTTTTTTTTTTTTGAAGCACACGATTAAGGGTAGGGGAAAAAAAGCACATGCTTCCTTCTTTCCTCAATCCTGCAATGTTTGTTTATTTTTGTTCCTCAAATTGGACTTTCAGATTGATAGCAGCCATGCTGTCTACAGAAACAGATTTTTCCAGTCCAGTCAAGTAAGCCATTCGGGTGCAGATCAGAGGCACATGCAGGGAGGAGCTCTGCAGCCACACACGACGTGACCTGGCCACACACTACTAGACAGTGCTGTGGTGAGACTTCCTTGTGGTAGTTTGTTACACTCACTGTCAGGCATAAACTTTCCATCCGGAATACTTCCTTCCCAGCACGTCCTTCAGACTGTGCTTTTCTCAGATGCTGGCATTCAGCAAAACCAAACCCAGGTGGCCATGAAGAGGTGGCCTTGGGAGAGTATGTATAACCCACCTGGAGGTGTTGTTTTTTTTTTCCCTATGCCACGGGGGTCGGGTGGGGTGTGTGTGTATATGTAAGTAAGTAAGTGCTGGACTTGGTTCACATATATTGTCTGTCCAGAAAAGAGCTGGCTATCCTGCTAAATGCTTGTTTCTCCCTTCCGTGGGAGAACAAGAAGGAAAGCCACTGGATTTGGGAGTGTCCTTCCTTCCCATTCAGGGGAGGACCTGGGACAGCCTGTGTTCCTCCCTTTCCCTGACCCACTGTTGCCCTTGGTTTGATTCTCTTTCTATTGCCTTTGGCTTGCCTCTCTCTCTCTCTCTCTCTCTCTCTCTCTCTCTCTCTCTTTTCCCCCCCACCTCTCTCTCTCTTGTGTGTCTTTGTGTGTCTCTGTCTCTTTCTCCCCTCCCCGCCACCTTTCCTCTCCTATTTCCTTCTTTTTTTTTTTTTTTAACCAGTCCTGGGGCTTGAACTCAGGGCCTAGGCACTGTCCTTGAGCTTTTTTTTTTTTTTTTTTGCTCAAGGCTAGCATTCTACCACTTGAAACACGGCACTATTTCTGGCTTTTTCTGTTATTTAGTACTGAGGAATCTAACCCAGGGTTTATGCATGCTAAGCAAGCACTCTACTACAAAGCCACCTTCCCAGCCCCTTTCTCTCCTATTTCTTTCTTCCTTTCTTTCTATCTTTTCGTTCCCTACCTCCCTCCCCTTCTCATCCCCTCCTTCCTCTTCCTTTTCCTTCTCCCCTCTCCCATTTTCTTCCTTCTCTCTCTTTCTTTTTCTTCCTCTCCTTCCCTCTCTTCTCCCTTTTTCCCCTCTCCTCCCCTCCCCTCCTCTTCTCTCCTCTCCCCTTTTATCCTTTCCCTTCTTTCCTCTTTCCTTTCTTTCCTCAAACTCTCATTCTTCCTGCCTCAGTCTCCTGAGTGCTGAGGTTTCAAGCTTGCACTAACAGAACAGCTCTGTTCTGTTTTTGTTTTTGTTTTTTCTAGACTAATTTTCTACTATCTAGTTTTCCTGGATTACTTGTTTTCTGTTTTTTGGGTGTTTTGGGTTTTGTTGTTGTTGTTGTTTTGTCTGTCATGGGCTTGAACTCTGGGCCTCAGCGCTGTCCCTCAGCTCTTCAGCTCAAGGCTAGTGCTCTGCCACTTGAGTCATACCGCCACTTCTGGTTTTCTGAGTGGTTTACTAAGAGACCATGGCAATAAAATGGGTTCTATCAAGGTCTTGTTCCAGTGCAGCCTGCTTGACGCAGCCTCCAAGTGAGCCTGTCCTTACCTTTCCTGCCTGTCTGGGATCTTGTCTGTACAAACCAGATTCTTTCCATGGTCTTTGGAATGAATAAACAACAATTTTTACTTTTATTAGAAATGATAATATTTCTTCAAGCACATTAGTCCAAGAAATAAGAATGATTTTAGGGCATTGAGCCAGGACAATGGTTCAAATATGAGATCAAGAGGAATATTAACATTATTCCATAACTGGGTGCTATTGATCACATTAGTGCTTTCCGTGTCAAAACATACTAGTATTTAGAATGGAGCTCTGTCCTCAGTGCCCAGAGCCAGACCCTGTCCTGTTTGGTTATTGAGTAACAGTTTTGAGTGCATGAAATAATTGTAACTAACACCATGAAGTCATCAGTTGGAAAAGGTCACTTTACCTTAACCAGTTGTTTCAGAATAGAAATGTATATGTTTCTCCTCCCCTCACTACACACTATCCACGTTATCTTTGGACATTTGGATGAATTACTATGGCACTTTAACTCACTTTCCCATCTTTGAAACATGGCTGGTAATGCTCACTTTTAGGGTGCTAGTGGGTGGTCAGGGATCCTGATAGGAAGACGCATTAAGTCATGTCACCTGGCCCTTCATCCTCACAATCCTTCAAATCAGTCTTTTATGCATTACTCCCAAGTGTGAACAACCTTTGTCCTGCAGTATATGATGGGTTGGAAAGGGAAAGTTGAAGAGGCAAAGCTGATTTTTTTTTTATGCTTCACTTGATCCTGTATCTTCCTGTGTTTTCAGTCTGCCTGCTGTGACTATTCAGCATCTCTTACTCTTTGTCTGCAGGGACTGGTGCTCAAGGGAGACCCACTACCCAGACCCTCTACACACAGCCCGCCAGGGAACCTCCTCTCCAGCTTCCTCCATCCTCAGCATGTCCTTATGGCTTGTGTGTCCTCCTCTCTGAGGCTGGTTGAACACTGTGCTTGCATCTCATGTCTCTACCCTAAAAGGTGTTGACACCTTCTTTCTCTTCCCTCCTCCCTCCTCTTCACCCCTCCCCCTTTTCCTACCCTCCCTTCCCTTTCTTCCCTTTTTTCTTCCCTCTCATTTTTCTCTCTTCTTTTTTGTGCCAGTACTAGGGCTTGAACTCGGGTCCTGAGCTCTGTTTCTTAGCATTTTTTTTTCACTCAAGGCTGTCATTCTACCATTTGAACTACACCTCCACTTCTAGCCTTTAGGTGATTAATAGGGAATAGGGCTCATGGGTCATTCCTGCCCAGTCTAGCTTCAAATTGTGATCCTCGGATCTTAGCCTCTGTGGCATGAGCCACTGTCACCTGTCTTGGTATTTGTTCTTGTTCTTCTTCTTTTTTTTTTTTTTGTCGGTTGTGGGGCTTGAACTCTGGGCCTGGGCGCTGTCCCTCAGCTCTTCAGCTCAAGGCGAGCGCTCTACCACTTGAGCTACAGTGCCACTTCCGGTTTTCTGGTGGTTTATTGGAGATAGGAGTCTCACGGTCTCTCCTGCCCGGGCTGGCTTTGAACCGCAATCCTCAGATCTCAGCCTCCTGAGTAGCTAGGATTACAGGCGTGAGCCACCAGTGCCCGGCCTTGTTCTTCTTTTTTTTAATGCCAGTTCTGGGGCTTGAACTCAAGGTCTGAGTTTGGAAGACACCCTAGAGCAGATATGTAGTAGTGTCTTGCAAATTCAAAAAAAAAAAAGTATATACAATAGGATTTTTTTTCTGGGGGTCCTGTTGCAGGCCTGAACTCTGGGCCTGAGCGCTGTCCCTCAGCTCTTCAGCTCAAGGCGAGCGCTCTACCACTTGAGCCACAGCACCACTTCCGGCTTTTTTTCTTTTTGCTTATGGGGTGCTAGGGAATCGAACCCAGGGTCTCATGCATGCAAGGCAAGCGCTCTACCACTGAGCCACCTTCCCAGCCCTACAATAAGATTTTGCAAGTTGCTTTTGTCTCTCCTGGTTTTGTAATATAGCCATGTTGATAGATGAGGGTCTAAAATTCTGTTGTGCTGGTTAATCATGCCATTGCTCATCTGCTTATCTTACATTATCCTTGTTGATGGACTTTTAGAAAGTTTCCATTTCACACAGAATACAGAGTGTTCTTCTGCCTGTCTCTTGCTCATGGGAGGAGGTTTACTGGAGGATAGACGTAGACTTTTCCCTTCCCTCCTCGTCTTCATCCTTTACTTCCTCCTCTTCCTCCTTTACTTCTTCCTCCTTTTCTTCCTTTTCCTCTTTTTCTGCCAGCATCATGCAGAGGGGTGCCCCATCACATCATGGAGGAGACCCCAAAGGCCGTGTTCTGAAGCAGCAAGAGCCAGGCAATGAGGGCTGGCTGGAGCTGCAGTCACCATCCCAAAGACCCAGTGAAAGTCCCAGGAGGACGATGTGCACCTGTGCTTCAAAAGCCACCTCAGCTGGCTGTGCTGGCTGCGAGTGCTTATTGAGGTACTGTCTATTGTGTTGCACCGGCCTGCTCACACAGCATACCCTCTCCCCTCCCAACTCACTACACAGATCAACTGCAGTAAGCCTTCATTTATACATTTACTTACTTAGTTTTGTGCTGGGATGGAACCCAAGGAAGGGCTCTACCACTTTGCCACAACCCAGCCAATGGATAGTCCTCTTAAAGCAGAGGAAAGATTTAGGACCCTCTAGTGACTCCCTGTCTCACTCCTGGATAGCTTCAAACTATGGCATTTCACTTCTTGAATCCTGAAATCAATTTAAAGGAGGAAAGATAATCATCATCATAGTTGCTACTCAGGAGGCTGAGACCTGAGGATTGAAACCATTCTGGTCGTGAAAGTTAAGACTCTTATCTCCAATTAACTGGCAAAAAACTGGATGTAGAAGTATGGCTCAAGTGATATAAAACCAGCCTTGAGTGAAAAAGCCAAGAGATAAGTACCTAGGTCTTGAGTTCAAGCCCTAGGACTGACTGGCACACACACACAAAATCCTAGCATGCATACTTGAGTAGCTCAGAACATCAGCAGGAGGATCACTTAAAGCTGAGAATTTGTTCCAGGCTAGCCTATAATGTAGCAAGACTGTCCCTCAAAAGTTAGTACGTTAACTAATTAAAATGAAATAACTAGAAAATGAGGTAGTTTATGGCTGGTTTGTAACAGGCCTTAAATCTGGGCAAACGTTACGTCTGGGTGTCATAGGCCTAATGCTGATTTCAAGTTAAGTGAATCTTTCAGACCCTGGCAGCATTTTACAAGCAACATTTGTGGGACATGAAGAGCATTCCATCTTCCCATTGACACAGAGACTTATCATTAGCAGCCAGGGTTGGCTTGTAGCCCAAACTGGAGAAATCTGTTCTTCAGAATTGCATTGCTGCTATTTGTGCTTTGGCTCTGATGACTGATTTATTTCCTGATTCTGTCAATCTTCACTTAAGGCACAAGTTAATCACTGTTTGTTTGTTGGTTGGTGTTAGAGCCAGTCCTGGGGCTTGAACTCGGGCCCTGGGTGCTATCCCTGAGGTTTTTTTGCTGAAGGCTATTGCTCTACCGCTTGAACCCATAGTTTAGTCTATGGCTTTTTGAACCGTGATTCTCAGATCTCAAACCTCCTGAGTAGCTAGGATTACAGGTGTGAGCCAGGTGGTGTCCAGCAAGTTAGTCCCTTTTAAACTCAGACTTACCAAAAAACAGTCTTTCGGGGGCGAGAAATATGGCTTAGTGGTAGAGTGCTTTCCTAGCATGCATGAAGCCCTGAGTTTGATTCCTCAGTACCACATAAACAGAAAAAGCTGGAAGTGGCTCTGTGGCTAAAGTGGTAGATTGGTAGAGCCTTGAGCAAAAGAAGATCGGGGACAGTGCCCAGGCCCTAAGTTCAGTTCCAGGACTGGCCACCAAAAAAAAAAAAAAAAAGTCCTTCTAGCTAGGTACCAGTGGTTCATACCTGTAATCCTAGCTACTCAAGAGGCTGAGATCTGAGGATCACAGTTTGAAGCCAGTCTGGGCAGGAAAGTCCATGAGACTTATCTAAAATATTCAGAAAAATCCGAAAGCAGTGCTGTGACTCAAGAGGTAGAGTGCTAGTCTTCAGTACAAAGAGGCTTAGGGACAGTGCCCAGGTCCTGAGTTCCACCCCTTAGGACTGGCTTAAAAAAAATCTTTCTACAGGCCGAGAGCCAGTGGCTCACGCCTGTAATCCTAGCTATTCAGGAGACTGAGATCTGAGGATCATGGTTCAAAGCCAGCCTGGGAAAAAAGTCCGTGATACTCTTATCTCCAATAAACTACCAGAAAACTGGAAGTGGCACTGTGGCTCAAGTGGAAGAGCACTTGCATTGAGCTGACGAGCTCAGGGACAGTGCCCAGGCCCAGAGTTCAAGCCCCACAACCAGGGGCTATCTATCTATCTATCTATCTATCTATCTATCTATCTATCTATCTAATCTATCTATCTATCTATCTATCTATCTATCTATCTATCTATCTATCTA
>NW_012267217.1:29119694-29123635 GCF_000151885.1 Dipodomys ordii | reverse complement strand
TATCTATCTATCTATCTATCTATCTATCTATCTAATCTATCTATCTATCTATCTATCTATCTATCTATCTATCTATCTATCTATCTATCTATGTTTCTACAGGGGCAGGAGGTGGATGGTGGGCCAGAGACCTGGACTGGGAATTGGCTGCCATCTAGAACTGCATTGCTGCTGGGCACTGGTATCTCAAGCCTATAATCTTAGCTACCTGAGAGGCTGAGGTTGTAGGATCATTGTTTAGAGCCAGCCAAGCCAGGAAATTCTGTGAGACTCTTACAACCGATTAGTCACCACAGACATGGGCCAGGTGGCCTTTGTCTTACCTGACCTTTAGTATCTTACCTCAGTCTGCAGCAAGGTCAGTATTGGAAATTCATGATGAAGTTTATAGGTAAGTTTTTGCAGCTGGGCAAACCTTGCCTGGGGAAAGGCACCCTCCAGCCTGGACCTATGCAGCTATGACCAGTAGGGGGCACTAGAAAGTTGGCTTGGCTCTTCCCTGTGTCTTCCCATCCAAATCAAAGGCCAGATTGTTTTTGTGCCAGGTTGCTCTCTCAGGACAGCCCTTTTAGGTCACCAAATGGTTTGTGGAGCCATCTTCTGAATCCTGCAAGCCCCACTCTCCTATCAAACACACTTCAGCTCCTTTTCACATACTGCCTCCCTAGCTTAGTGTTAGGTTTCCTTTTGTGCCTCCTTGGCAGATGGTTTCAGAATTTTCCTCAGCACTTGTTTGTTTTCTTGATACCTGTGTCATTCCTGTCTAGAAAGCAATGCTTCTGGCCAGCTTCAGTAGGCTCTTTGGATTTCCAAGTATTGTGAACGTTTGGCTAGGCTCTGTCCTTGGAGTGACAATCTGGCTTGACCCTGTTTGGATTTCCTTTTGTTTCCTTGGAAAACATTGTTTCCAGTCATCTCCCTTCGTGGATTTTGAGTGTTAATTTTTTATTTTTTTGTCGATTGTGGGGCTTGAACTCAGGTCCTCGATGCTGTCCCTGAGCTCTTTTTGCTCAAGGCTAGCTAGCACTCTATCACTTTGAGCTACAGCTGGAGTTCTGGTTTTCTGGTGGTTAATTGGAGATAAGAATATCACAGAGCTGGACACTGGTGACTCATGCCTATAATCCTAGCTATCCAGAAGGCTAAGATCTGAGGATCTCAGTTAAAAGCCAGCCAGGGCAGAAAAGTCTGTGAGACTCTTACCTCTAATAAACTGCTCGGAAAAAGCCAGAAGCAGAGTGGCTCAAATAGTAGACTGCTAATCTTGAGCAAAGAGTTCAAGACATTAATAATATTAATTTTGTAGTCAAATAGTGACTAGACCAAATATTTATTTTCTGGTCTATAAAGATATAATACCTTATAGAAAATATTAGTGTTGAATACACAGCCAAATTATTATTGTAATGTATTATAATGTTATTGTAATGTCTTTATTATTTATTGTTGTGTAACCAATCATCCTGTGTAGCTTAAAAATCACAATTTATTATTTTCAGGTTCAGCTGGGCAGTTTCATTCCAGGTAATATCTAAGGCAGGGGGGACAGCAGTCCCCATGTAGCTCATTCTCCTAAGAATTCAGCTGGATTAGGCTGGACCTGAATGATTGCTTCACTATTGGCCAGAGCTGCAGCAAACTGGTTGGGAGCAGCTGGGTGTTGCCAGCCACGGGGATCCAAGGCATGGAAGTGGAAACAGCCAGGTTTTGTGTACATGTGGCTTCCGTGCTATATTCAATGTTCAAGACAAATCACAGAGCTGCAGCCTGCCGGTCTAGGGATGGGTGGAACTACTGGCACTCAGATTTGACACTACAATAGGAAGATGGGATCCAGGACCCCTGAAAGTGTGTGGGGATGTGAAAACTAGTAGAAAATCTGAGGGATATTAACTTCACCCAATGTGCCCCATACTTCTGTTTGCCTATTGTATGTATGTGTTTTAGCAACCATCCATCAAAACCATGGGAATTTGGAGTTGAAACTAATTTTAGGATTGGCTTGTGAAATCTTATTCTCTCTTTGTATTCAACTAAGATCTGAAGAATTTTTGTTGATATGCCCATAATTTGGTAGCTAGATAGTGAAGGCAATTTTTAAACTATAATGGATTTGATGAATGCAAAAATATTCTTGTCTTTGACAGAAACAAAGTTAAGTCAAACTTTTATTTTCCTTGTATTCTAATTAATCCTTTGTAGGCATAGTTCCTAGGTACAAAGGATACCAAAAGATAATAAGGTGTTTTTTTTTTGGCCGGGCGCTGGTGGCTCACACCTGTAATCCTAGCCACTCAGGAGGCTGAGATCCGAGGATCTCAGTTCAAAGCCAGCCTGGGCAGGAAAGTCTGTGAGACTCTCCAATAAACCACTAGAAAACCGGAAATGGTGCTGTGGCTCAAGCGGTAGAGCACTCACCTTGAGCTGAAGAGCACAAGGACAGCGCCCAAGCCCAGAGTTCAAGCCCCACAACCAACCCTCCCCCACCCCGCCAAAAAAAAAGCTTTCTTTAAAAAAAAAATGATAACACTGTTGAAAGTTGTGTTATACTCAGTACTTCTTTCTCAGTGTCTAGAACAATAGTTGATGCTCAGAAAGTATTGGCCAAGTAGAGAATTGTGGTTATGAAAAGCATTGTGTTTGGAGGAAGTGGGGGAGGCAGTGGGGGGTGGTCCTTGGGCTGAACTCAGGGCCTGAGTGCTGTCTCTGAGCTTTTTTACTCAAAGCTAGCATTCTATCACTTGAGCCTCAGCTCCACTTTTACCTTTTTACTGGTTAATTGGAGATAAGAGTCTCACAGACTCTCCTACCTGGGCTTGCTTTAAACTGTGAGCCTCAGATCTCAGCCTCCTGAGTAGTTAGAATTACAGATGTGAGCCACTGGTGTCCAGCAATGGAAAGCATCTTTAGGGCTATGTTAAATGTGTAATTTATAGTTAACATGTTAATTATAAATAACTTTCTATTATTGAGTAGTAAAGGTCTAACTTTTTCTTACCCTAAGATACCAGGTGCACATATATTACAGCCAACTTTGACAGACATCATATGGAAGTTGATTTTTTTTTAATTCTTTTAAGTTGTCCTGAGAATAAACTTCATGAAAAAAACACATTAACTCAGGATACAAAACCTTTAAAAATCATTGGTGCTTAACAAAAACTTATTTGAAAGCAGTTTCATGGTTTATATTGCCACCAAAGATACTTGGCTGTGCTGTTTTCCTGGCCCATTTATTTTATAGTGATTAATTTTATTTTGGTGCTAATAATAATTATAAAATGATCTTTCATTAGTGTTTTTTGGGATCATTGGCAAAGTTAATTACTTGGGTTGGTTTAGTTTAAGGACAGATTTCTTCACTGCCCACATCAAGTTTCTTTTTAAATAGTGGAATTGTTTTGTTGTAGTTTTGTTTTTGTTTTTTTTTCTCAGCCATGCTAAGCATGTACCCCCACCTGCACAATAGGTGAGAGAGTTGTGGGCTTCCCCAACAGCCATAGAGACCTCCTCCTCCTGGGATTCAAGCTTCTTTTCATTTGTTGTATTGGTGTGAAGTAGCAGTTGACTTTTCCTTTCATATACATCCATTGGCAATTCAAAAATTACTTTTATTAGTTGGGCACTGGTAGCTTACTCCTGTAATCCTAGCTACTTAGGATGCTGAGATCTGAGAATTGAAGTTTGAAGCCAGCCCCAGCAGGAAAGTCTGTGAGATTCTTTATTTCCAGTTAATCACAGAAAAAACTGAAGTAGAGCTGTGGTTCAAGTGGTAGAATACTAGACTTGAGCAAAAGGAGCATAAGGATAGTGCCCAGGTCCCAGAGTTCAAGCTGCATAATGGGCAAAAAAAAAAAAAAAAAAAACAAAGACCATCTTATTTTCTTCTTTACTTTGTTTTTCCAGCTGTTGCTTGTGCACTTACATAGAGAAGCGCTCAT
>NW_012267217.1:29112495-29118143 GCF_000151885.1 Dipodomys ordii | reverse complement strand
GGCTTTTTTCTTTTTGCTTATGTGGTGCTGAGGAATCGAACCCAGGGCCTCGAGCATGCAAGGCAAGCGCTCTACCACTGAGCCACCTTCCCAGCCCCCGGAATTTCCTATGTATGTACAAGGTTAGCTTATAACATTTTACCAACACCCTCCCTCTGCCTCTTCAGTACTCAGATTATGGTGTATACCAGCACACTCAATTCCAAGATACAGGTTTAAGTGGTCATCAGTTTTTAGATAAAATATAGGGAGAAACCACAGGAATATAGCTAAGGTACAGATATTAAAAACAGCTTTTTATAGGATCTTAAGATCATAGTTTGAGTCCAGCCTGGCCAGGAAAGTCAAGGAGACTCATCCCAATTAAGCACCAAAAAAATCAGAAGTGGAGCTGTGGTTCAAGTGGAAGAGCACCAGCCTTGAGCAAAAAAAACTCAGGATCAGTGCCCAGGCCCTGGGTTTAAGACCTAGGGCCAGCACAAAAAACCAAAATGCCAGCTTTTAAAAATTCATTGGGCTGGGCTGGGAAGGTGGCTCAGTGGTAGAGTGCTTGCCTTGAATGCATGAGGCGCTGGGTTTGATTCCTCAGCACCACATAAGCAGAAAAAGCTGGAAGTGACACTGTGTCTCAAGTGGTAGAGTTCTAGCCTTGAGCTGAAGAACTGAGGGACAGCACCCAGGCCCCGAGTTCAAGCCCCATGACTGACACCCCCCCCAAAAAAAAATTCATTGGGCTGGTAGTCTAGCCCAGTGGGTAGAGTGTTTACATGTACAAGGTCCTAGATGCCCTGCTTAGAAATCCTTGCAAAAGATATAGTTCACTCACCTAAGGTGGATTTTCTTAGAACTTCTACATCAGGAAACCAATGAAGTTTGAAACCTGGGTATATCACATTTTACACACAAATATACACACTTCTTTTTGGATTTGGGTTTTAAAATATGTTTTTGGCGATTCTGGGCTTTGACTTCAGGGCCTTGGGCTTGCTAAGCAGGCACTGAGCCAAACTCAGCCCCATCTTTTCATTTTAGCAGTGAGGCAGACACATTCTTGAGGAGCTCTGTTTTAAAGGGGCAGGATTAGTTCCTTCTCTTTGGTCCAGAGCCAAGTATCTGAGGCTGAGAATAGTGTGCTTAAGGCTGTTCCCCAGAAAAGAATAAGCAGCCGGCCTCCTCTCTTGTCTTCGTGCAGCAATGTTTAGCCCTTCTAGCTCCTTTTCTGTGGAAGCTCTGATAAAGCACGGTTTCATTTGCTCGTGTACTTACATATATTTGAGTCTACAAGAATAGGGTAAGAGCCATGTGCCGGTGGCTCATGCCTATAATCCTAACTACTCAGGAGGCTGAGATCTGATGATGGTGGTTCAAAGCCAATCTGGGCAGGAAAATCTGTGAGACTCCAGTTAACCACCAGAAAATCAGAAGTGGCACTGTGGCTTAAGTGGTAGAGTGCTTGCTGAAGAGCTCAGAGACAGTGCCCAGGCCCAGAGTTCAAGTCCCACAACTGATCACTCTCCCTCCCCACCCGCCATGCCCCGCCCCGCCCCGCCAAAAAAAAAAAAAAAAAGATAGGGTAAGAGCCCAGAGGACAATTATCTGGGCAGTACCTTGATTTTCACATTATAACTCATGGAGTTAATACCATGCCACGTTTTGCTGGACCTGGTATGGAGTGTGAGAGACAGTGTCCATAGTCGTCTTCTACTCTACCTAGTTAGGCCTACAGAATGTGCTTCTGGATTGGAGACATGAAGATAATTCCTAACTAGGGAGGGTAGATAAAGCCAGCAGTTCTGTTTTGCTCATGTGGAGTCATTATACTATGGCTGTAGGTCAACAATGATGTAAATTTGAGGACTGGAGGCATCTTAAGCCAGATGATGGCTTCGAGCTCCAGCATGCTCTATGCCTGGAAAAGAAAGCTGGCTTCTTAGACATCGTGGTTGTGTTCCTATTGGACCAACATCACTTTTCCAAGACACTGAACAATCCTGGAGTAAGCCTGCTAAAGCATTTTAGGAAAAGAATTTAGAACCGTGACTATATCATGTTACCCACCTTATTGCTCTGTTAATAGTAAATGGTGAGCAGTACACAGAGCCCATCAGCACTGATGTTTCTGAACCTCTATATAAGAGGTTGCCCTAAAGGATGGCCCAGACACGAATAATGCTTAATTGGGGAAGTTGTTACGGCTGCTGCTGGAGCAGTTCATCTTTTTTTTTTGTCGGTCGTGGGGCTTGAACTCTGGGCCTGGGCGCTGTCCCTCAGCTCTTCAGCTCAAAGCGAGTGCTCTACCACTTGAGCTACAGCGCCACTTCCGGTTTTCTGGTGGTTTATTAGAGATAGGAGTCTCACGGTCTTTCCTGCCCGGGCTGGCTTTGAACCGTGATCCTCAGATCTCAGCCTCCTGAGTAGCTAGGATTACAGGCGTGAGCCACCAGCGCCCGGCTGTAGCAGTTCATCTTAAGTTTCCTTTCACCTGGGTCTTGGTGCATCATCTGAGCTTTGTGCCTTTTCTTCACCATCTCATATGCTGCACATAAGCCTGTCCTAGGAGACCAGTAGCATCTTGTGTCAGTCCCTGCCTATAGCTCCTTCAGAGTCTAATTCAGCCATTCACTCACTTATTTATGGAATCTACATACAGTCTCCCCCACTTCAGCTTTTGGTTTTCTGTCTTTGGTTTAGGAGAGGGCTGCCCAAAAGTTTTGGCCTGCAGAAGTTGATAATAATTACACAGCAGTGTTTTGTTTTGGTCAGTCCTAGGGACTGAACTCGAAGCCTGGGCACTGTCTCTGAGCTTCTTTTGCTCAAGGCTAGCACTCTACCACTTGAGCCATAGCACCACATCCAGCCTTTTCTGTTTATGTGGTACTAAGGAGTCAAACTCAGAGTTTCATGTATACTAGGCAAGCACTTTAGCATTAAGCCACCTTCGCAGCCCCACACGGCAGTTTTGAAGTAATCTGGAAGAGATTGGAAGTATTTGTGGATGCCTACTGAATAAAACTCATTCCATTTCTTTATATAAATATGATTTTTTAAAAAATACATTAGCCAGCGCCAGTGGCTCACACCTATAATTCTAGCTACTCAGAAGGCTGAGATCTGAGGATTGCCCTTCAAAGCCATCCCAGGCAGGAAAGTCTATGGGACTTCTATCTCCAATAAACCACCAGAAAACCGGAAGTGGGTCTGTGGCTCAAGTGGTAGAGCTCTAGCCTTGAGCTGAAGAGCTGAGTGACAGTACCCAGACTCATAGTTCAAGCCTCACAACCAAAAAAAAAGAGAATACATTAAACAGGTGCTGGCAGCTCACACATGTAATCCTAGCTACTCAGGAGGCTAAGGTCTGAGGATCATGATTCAAAGCCTAGGCTTAGGTAGAAAAATGTGTTAGAATGTTATCTCCAATTATCCACCAGAAAACTGGAAATTGTGCTCAAAATAGTAGAGCACTAGCCTTGAGCAGAAGAGCTCAGGGACAGAGCCTAGACCCCAAGTTCAAGCCCTATGACCAACCCTCCCAAAAGAATATAAAGCACTAAAGATAATTAATATTGAATCTGCATGAAATCTATATACATCATCTCATTTTCTGCCAGAGGCACCTATGGTATTTCTGAAAACTGTAGCTGTGACAACAGAAATGGTGCTGGGATGTGCCATTACATCCTTTTAACCCCTTTAGCCTCATTTCTCAGATGAAGAAATATATGCTTACAGGAGGAAGAGGATTTGGTAAAGGTTACACAGCTGTAAGGTATCAGAGGGTAGGTGTGAACTCAAGTCCCTGGGCTGTGCCTTTACATGTGGTATACTAGAGATATCTGTTCCTGAAGGATCTAAAAATGTAGTCTGCTTTCCTTTTCTTAAGACACAGATGAGCCGGGAGCTGGTGGCTCTCGCCTGTAATCCTAGCTACTCAGGAGTCTGAGATCTGAGGATTGCAGTTCAAAGCCAGCTTTGAAAGGTAGGAAAGTAGTTCATGAAACTCTTACCTCTAATTAACCACCAGAAAACTGTAAGTGGCCCAAATGGTAGAGCACTCACCTTGAGCTGAAGAGCTGAGGGACAGCACCCAGGCCCAGAGTTCAAGTCCCACAACTGACAAAACACACACACACAGATGGACAGGGCTGACAGTGTAGCTCAATGGTAGAACATGTATCGACATGTGAGAGGCCCTGCATAATGAGGATTATGTCAGGAACATGCACTTCAAAAACAAAAGGCAAACCAAGGAAATACCCTAAGGCCTTAGGAGAATTAATGTGCATTTCCATAGCATCTTCTGAGAGTTACTGTGTAGAAACTAACATACTTGCTACACACAGATGATGGACCGGTAATTTTATTTATAAACAAGTTGACTCATGAATGTGATTCAGTTTGATGAGCCCAAGTCTTGATATATGTTCTTGTGCTGATTCCTCTTTCCGAGATTTGAAATAGAGTAAACACAGATCTTAAAATAGTACAAGTCTGGACTCACCTACAGGTGATGTGGTCCTTTCAGGAGTTGTCACCTTCTTAATTGCCAACAAGACCTGACATGACAAGTGCAGGCTGGTGATTTACCCTGAAAGAGATACATTTCATATGAAGCAAAGGCTTGTGTTTAGAGCCAACTCTCATTGCCACAATTGTTAATAGGTATCAAAAGCTCTGGAGTGATTGGCTGGAATGTCTTTTTTTGCTGGTCCTGGGGCTTCAACTCAGGGCCTGGGCACTGTCTCTGAGCTTCTCTTTGCTCAAGGCTAGCACTCTACCACTTGAGCCACAGAGCCACTTCATGCTTTTTCTGTGAATGTGGTACTGAGGAATCGAACCCATGGCTTCTTGTAATCTAGGCAGGCACTTTACCAGTAAACCACATTCCCAGCCCTATACCTCTGACTTTTTTTGGTGATTAATAGGAAAGAAGAGTCTCATGGAGTTTCCTGCCCAGGCTAGCTTTGAACCATGATACTCAGATCTCAGCTTCCTGAGTACTTTAGGATTATAGGTGTGAGCCACTAGCACTTGGCCCTGAGGGTCTCAGACATGACCTCATTGCATAGCACAGCTAAGAAGGCAAGGCAAGACATGCTTCCTGCCTGAACTCCACTACCTTCTCCCCATGGCTTCTCCAGATGACAATTTGTCTTTTCTGTCAAGCCCGTGCCACCTCATAGAGCAGCCCTGTTCTTAAAAGTTCATGTTAGGTTATTACTGTGGGTAATAAGCATATCGTTTATGCCCTTTGTGAGGTAGGTGGGTGCAGCAGTTAGTCATGTGGAGTTTCAGGCCTAGCCAAATTTCTCCTAGTCCTAGTCCTAGTTCTAAGGAAGTAGACAGACACATAGACAGCTCAAGGGCATAGAAGTCATAGATACCATGTAGCCTATCCAGAGATTGTAGGGATAGAGTGGTTCTCTCTTCCACAGCCAGATTGCCTTCATCTGAAAGCAGCTCTGGCCACCCCAGTGTCCTGGAGACTTCCTTTGTTCCCACTCATGACTTCCTCACCTTCTGCTCTCTTCCTGCTCTCTCATTGTTCTTTTTTTTTTTTATTATGAAAATGCTGTACAGAGGGGTTACAATTACATGGGCAAGATAGTGAGTACATTTTTTATCCAGCATTGTAGCCTCCTCCTTTGTTT
>NW_012267217.1:29078137-29112061 GCF_000151885.1 Dipodomys ordii | reverse complement strand
GCATAGAATTCCATTGTGTATATATACCACATTTTCTTGATCCATTCATCTACTGAGGGGCATCTGGGTTGGTTCCAGATCTTGGCTATGGTAAAAAAAAATATGGAATGCTTCACAAATTTGCGTGTCATCCTTGCGCAGGGGCCATGCTAATCTTCTCTGTATCGTTCCAATTTTAGTATATGTGCTGCCGAAGTGAACACTCACTCATTGTTCTTTACAGTGCTCAAGTTCTCCTCTGTGGAAGCCCCTTTTGCTACCTCTGTTGGCTTCTGCTTTGTCCTTGTCCAGGAGCCACCATCCATGAGGTTCTTTCTTTGTCCTAGTCCTTGTGTCCCAAAAGGCCAAGTGCCAAGTCACAGCCTTCATGGCCCTGGCACATTTCTGAGTCCTCTTTTTTTTTTTTTTTTTTTTTGACTCGCCTCTTTCACCTGAGTACCTCCAGCTCTACACCTTACAGTGCCCTCAGGTTCATGTTCATATGATAGTGGTCTCTGAGTGCTCCTGAGAACTTGTTCACAGGGGCAATACCTGGGATAATCTGACCTCAGGCTGTAGCTCCCCTTCCTGGCTCCTGAGTACTGCTGCCATTTAGGCCACCTGTCCCCAAGGACTACTTTAACTGGTCCATCAATATGGATACCTATTCTATACCTAGAACTTCTCCTGCCCAGTCCATCGGTGCCATCCCTTCCTCCTGGGGCGGGGGAGGCGAGAGGATATTGTCTCCTGACTCATGTCCATTCTGCCTGTTTCCTCCTGCCCTGTGTTCATCCCACACCAGTTCAAAGTGACCAACAGGGCTCAAAATGCTCCCATTATTGCCTGCCTTTGACCCAACTAGTCAGATCCCTAAGGGCAAGTCTCTATTACTGTGGCCAGCACCAGAGAGGATAAACATTCAAGTATTTCATAAATGAATCTTTTTTTTTTTTTTTTTTTTTGGTCAGTCATGGGGCTTGAATTATGGGCCTGGGCTCTGTCCCTGAGCTCTTCAGCTTAAGGCTAGTGCTCTACCACTTGAGCCACAGGGCCAGTTCTGGTTTTCTATTGGTTAATTAGAGATAAGAGTCTTATGGATTTTCCTGCCTGGGCTGATGATCCTCAGAGTCCAGCCTCCTGAATAGCTAGGATTACAGGTGTGAGCCACCACCTGTGCCAGGCTAAATGAGTTTCTTAACAGCCTCCCTCCCCCCTAGGGCACACCTAGGGGTGAGCTAGGATTAGATCTTACTTCCCTGACTCCTTCAATTCTTCATCTTGTAATTTCTTTCTTTTTTTTGGGGGGGGGACCGGTCATGGGGCCTGAACTCTGGGCCTGGACGCTGTCCCTCAGCTCTTCAGCTCAAGGCTAGTACTACTCTACCACTTGAGCCACAGTGCCACTTCTGGCTTTTTTCTTTTTGCTTATGTGGTGATGAGGAATCAAACCCAGGGCCTCATGCATGCAAGGCAAGTGCTCTACCACTGAGCCACCTTCCCAGCCCCCCATCTTGTAATTTCTTTGTTTTCATGTTCACATAAAAGTTCTCGGAAGGTGGCTCAGTGGTAGAGTGCTTGCCTTGTTTGTGTGAGGCCCTGGGTTCAATTCCTCAGCACCACATAAGCAGAAAAAGCCAGAAGTGGTGCTATAGCTCAATTGGTAGAGTGCTAGCTCTTCAGCTCAAGGCGCAGAGTGCCCCACGTCCAGAGTTCAGGCCCCATGACTGGCAAAAAAAAAAAAAAAAAAAAGAGTTCTCAGAAGAGAGGAGCTTAAGCTTTTCCTTATCTACTATGTATTCAGATTCTCTTGAGCTCTGGACACAGGCTCAACAGTGCAGGAGTGGTATGACCTCAGCCTTTGTCATTAGATGCCACCTCGATACTTTCTGACTGTTCTAAGGGCACTGGTAGGCACTGTGTGGGGACACATGTCACCAGTGACAATGATATGTGCTTACCTCTCCATGCTTCTTTCCCAGGAAATGGCAGGCAGAGCACTCAAGCAGACGGGCAGCAGGAGTATTGAAGCCGCCCTGGAGTATATCAGTAAGATGGGCTACCTGGACCCGAGGAATGAACAGATTGTTCGTGTCATTAAACAGACTTCCCCAGGTGAGTGCAGTGAGGTGCATGAGAATTTGAGAACATGGAACTGTTAGCAGGAAGAGGTCTGATAGCTTGGCTTTGGTCAGTAGATAATTACTTGACACATAGCCTTCTATGGCCAAAGGATGCACTGAGCCTACCCTGGCTGATAGTAAGGCCTAGAGGGGGGAGAAACTTGTCTGTGTACTCACCCTACCCCTATCTGAAATAACCTGTAGTAAGTCTTGTCTAGAGGGTTTTTGTGCTTGTTTTGTTTTCTTAAAAAATGAAAAAAATCCAGTAGAGTGAGTAAATATGTTCTTTTTACTTGCTCTTTTCCTGGAGAAAAGTCTTTGAAATACTTACCAGTTCTAAGTTGGGCACCAGTGGCTCATACCTGTAATCCTAGCTACTTAGGAGGCTTGATCTGATTGCAATTTGAAACCATCTTGAGTAGGAAAGTCTGTGAGACTCTTATCTGCAATAAACTACCAAAAAAAGCCAGAAGTGGAGCTATGACTCAAGTGGTAGAGTACTAGCCTTAAGTACAAAAGCTCAAGTACAGTGTGCAGGCTGAGTTCAAGCTCCTAGGATCAGCATCCCCCCCCCCCAAAAAAAAAAAGCCAGGCTGGTAGCTGCTACTCCAGAGGCTGAAGATCAAGGTTCCAAGTCAACCCAGGGAAGGAAAGTCCCTGTGAGCCAACCCCGGCAATCTTTGACTCTTTCTCCAATTAACCACCAGAAAACTGAAAGTGCAGCTGTGGCTCAAAGTGGTAGAGTGCTAGCCTTGAGCAGAAAAGTTCAAGGACAGCACCTAGCCTCTGAGTTCAAGCCCTACAACCAACCAAAAGCACAACTTTTTCACACTCAATGACAGGTACTTCTAGGGATCTCTGGGATTTTTTCAAGTGTCCCCTGGAATGGACAAAGGGACCCACAGTGCTTTATTGGCTATCAATTATGTTCTTCTCTGAGAATTCAGGATAGGCCATATTTTAGGTACTTTGAGACCCTGGTATGTGATAAAGGATCTATAGCTTGCAAAAGTATTTTCTCCATTTTTATGGAAACCCTGGAATAAAACCTGCTTCACATGAATGAGAAACATCTCACAGGTCTTATAAGTTATATCTGTTGTTAGGAGAACACAGATTTCTGTTTTCTTCTTGAGAGAAGGTCTTTCTAAATGTGTTCCTGTTCATTTACATCATGATTCTTGGAGTTCTGATGCAAAGGGAAACAGGATCTACTCTGTAATGATTTTTTCCTAATGGCCTTTGCTGTGCTGTAATCACAGGAAAGCATTAACCCAGGCAACCAAACCAAATGTGGTCCTCCTGGATGGGCAAAGTCACAGCTTTTGGATTACAGCATCCTCTGCCAAAGCAGGCTCTGGAGCAGAGCATTTGAGATGAAGAAATGAAAGGAGGAGCCCTTTTTATTCCTTCCAGGCATCAAATTTAAATCAGGAAAATTTCTTAAAGTAGAAAAATCAGGAATTGGAGACAGCAGCAGAAGTCCATCTGGAGGTTTGTGGAGGGAGCCTGTGGGGTTTTTTCTTTTTGTTTTTATTTTTGTGCTGGTCCTAGGGCTTGAACTCAGGACCTGGGTGCTGTTCCTGAGCTTCTTTGCTCAAAGCTAATGCTCTACCACTTGAGCCACAGTTCCACTTCCAGCTTTTTGGTGGTTAATTAGAGATAAGAGTAGCTAGGAGCCAGGAGCCTGTGGCCCATGCCTATAACCCTAGCTATTAAGGAGGCTGAGATATGAGGAACGTGGTTCAAAGCCAGACCAGGCAAGAAAGTCCATAAAACTCTTATCTCCAATAAACCACTCAAAAAACTGGAAGTAGTGCTGTGGCTCAAGTGGGTAGAGTGCTAGCCTTGAGCTGAAGAGCTGAGAGACAGCGCCCAGGCCCAGAGTTCAAGCCCCACAACTGACAAAAAAAGAGTAGCTATGATTACAATTCTGAGCCCCCAATGCAGGAAGCCTTTGATTTAGAGAACTAGGTAAAAGGAAAGTAGACATTTTGAGTGGGTATGATTCTGACCTTTGTTAGGGAAGGAAAAAAAGCAGACTTTGGGAATCCTGTGCCAGTAAACTAAACTGTCCCACATGACTTGAGCATGTCATGTAGAAAACAATGCTGGCTGTCTACATGGTTCCGGACAAAACTGAGACTGTACCTTCTCTGGCCTGTAAGCCATGCACTCCTTGGCCTGTGGTTTCCTCTCCTCTTCCCATGCCAGATTATGGTGATTGGTCCCTGCTGGACAGTATGTACTCTTTCCAGCTCAGAGTGGAGTCCTTGTGAATCTGTTCAGCCCCAAGAAACATGGCTAGTATGAGGATCAACCTGAAAGTACGAGAACTCACAGATGCTTTCACCTACAGTAGATGGATCACTAAGACCTGGTGGGTTCTTGTTCTTGCTGAAAAAAATAATTCAGGGACAGACTGTTTTACACAGCTAGGTTTGTTACAAGCAAAAGTGAAAAGAAACAGCAAAGAAAACAAGCAGCCAAATGTTCTGATCTTTCAGGGCCTAAGCACCCTTAGGAGCTGTTTAACTGGCATGTTAATTTATGTACTTCATTGTGGAGTATTCTAGGTAATGGGAAGACTTTTCCTAGAAGCTGTGGCTAAGGAGATTACCTCACAAGGGCAAAATGGTGATTTGCAAGGGTGTGTATGCATAATCCCATAACTTTAATTAGTGCTAGTAAAGTCTTCCTGCAGAAATGAAACAGAACCACAGAGTGGAGATTCACAGAACTGCCAAAGTGTCAATGGGGTATTGAATCAGGAGGTGAGTAGAATTGAGGACTTGTGTGGGGGTACCAAAAGCTCTCATCATCCCTTTTGGAGCGGCTACTACTGGACTCATATTCCTCTGCCCAAGACCCCCTTAGTCTCACTCTGATATTATCCTTCTGTTCTTTCTGCTGCAGGAAAGGGCCTTGCACCTGCCCCGGTGACACGGAGGCCCAGCTTCGAAGGTACAGGTGAAGCCTATCCACCCTACCACCCATTGGGCAGCTCCGCCTACGAGGGTCCAGGCTTTGGCACCGAGGGCCCCACTGCACTGGAGGATGTGCCACGGCCCTACATGGATTTCCTCTATTCTGGGGTCAGCCCCCATGGGGTGCATGGCCACCAGCACCCTCCCAAAAACTATGGTGCAGGAGTGGAGGCTGGGGGGACGCACTTTCCCTCAGGTGCAGCCCTGCCACTGCCAGGTGCTCACTATAGCCGCCCACACATCCTGGTGCCAGCTGAGCCCCTGGGCTACGGTGTGCAGCGCAGTCCCTCCTTCCAGAGCAAGACGCCACCAGAGCCAGGAGGCTACTCTGGCCTGACTACCAAGGGTCAAGGGGGCCCCCCAGGCCCTGGCCTGGCTTTCTCAGCCCCAACCACAGGGCTGTATGCTCAACACATACACCACAAGCAGGCTGGGACCCACCAACTGCATGTGATGGGGTCCCGAGGCCAGGGGTTTGCTGGTGACAGCCCCACACAGAGCCTGCTTGCCTCCTCCAGAAACAGTCTCAACATGGACCTGTATGAACTGGGTGGTGCCCCTGTGCAGCAGTGGCCAGGTGCCACGCTGGCCCGCCGTGACTCCCTGCAGAAGCCTGGCCTGGAGGCACCACGCCAGCACATGGCCTTCCGGTCCAGTGGCCCAGGACCCAGCAGGACCAACTCCTTCAATAGCCAGCAACCTCGGGCCGGTGTGACAGGCCAGCCTGAGCCCTCCCTGCCCGCCCCCAACACTGTCACGGCCGTGACGGCCGCACACATTCTGCACCCTGTGAAGAGTGTGCGGGTGCTGAGACCTGAGCCACAGACAGCTGTGGGGCCCTCGCACCCCGCCTGGGTGCCTGCCCCTGCCCCTGAGGGGCTAGACAGCAAGGAAGAACATAGCCTGGGCCTGGGCAATACCAGTACTCACCCCCTGGATGTGGAGTATGGTGGCCCAGACCTCAGGTGCCCACCACCACCCTACCCCAAGCACCTGTTGCTGCACAGCAAGTCTGAGCAGTATGACCTGGGCCTGGACAGCCTGTGTGCTGGTATGGAGCAGAGCCTTCGCTCAGAGCCCACCGACAGGGGTGACAAGAGCCACAAGAGCACAAAGGGGGACAAAGGCAGCAAAGATAAAAAGCAGATCCAGACCTCCCCAGTTCCTGTTCGCAAAAACAGCAGAGATGAAGAGAAGAGAGAGTCTCGCATCAAGAGCTATTCCCCATATGCCTTTAAGTTCTTCATGGAACAACATGTGGAAAACGTTATAAAGACCTACCAGCAGAAGGTGAACCGCAGGCTGCAGCTGGAACAAGAAATGAGCAAAGTAATTTGTCTTCATTTTTAGCACTCTCTCTCTCTCTCTCTCTCTCTTCTTTTGTTGGTAACAGGCTTCTCTGGAAGTCCTATTCAATTCTGTTACATTTCTTTATCATGAACCCATCTCAGGGTCATAGTCGTGTGTGTGTGTGTGTGTGTGTGTGTGTGTGTGAAGTCCTACTTAATTCTGTTACATTTCTTTATCAAGAACCCATCTCAGGGTCATAGTTGTGTGTGTGTGTTTGTGTGTGTCCATCCATGTGTCAGTTCTGAAGCTTGAACTTGGGCCTCCTGTTTTCACTTTTTGTTTTTTTCTTTTTTCTTTCAGTCCCTGAAACTTTAACTCTGGGCTTGAGTACTGTCCCTGAGCTCTTCAGCTCAAGGGTAGTACTCTACCACTTGAACCATAGCACAACTTCTGGTTTTCTGGTGGGCTGGGCTGGCTTTGAACCGTAATCCTCAGATCTCAGCCTCCTGAGTAGCTAAGATTACAGACATGAGCCACCAGTGCCCAGCTCACTTGGGATTTTTGCTCAAGGCTGTTGTACTACCACTATAGCTATAACCTCCACTCCTTGCTGGATTTTTTTGTTGTTGCCAGCCTAGGGCTGGCTTCTGTCATCCTCAGATCTCAGCTCTCTGAGTAGCTAGGATTACAGCTGTGAGCCACCAGCACCTGGCTTCATAGTCTTATTGTGGATCAGTGACTCAGAAAAGTCACAAATGTGGTGGCTTCCTTTTCTCCTTCCCTTCCTGCTGACCTTGGGGAATCTGTGATAGCTGTGTATAATGTGGCTAATAGGTAAACTGGCAAGTTGATTTTTATGGCATTTTCCTCATTCTTGAAGAAGCTATGTGAAGGATGATTTACCACTGAATGAATAAAACCAAAGTTCCAGGTTTATAAATTGAAACTGAGATTTTTAAAGAAGAATATATCTAGTAGTGATCCATTGATACATCCTATAAGTAATTTGTAAGTAATACTTTAAACATACCAAGTAATTGACACTATGAAATGCTAGGAAGAGGTATTTATTGAAATAATAAGATAATGTAACAGTAAATATGAGTTACACAGAACCAGTCATTCCAGACTCTGAAAGTCAAGTTTGTGTTCTTTCTATTGTCCCATTCATTGCTTTATGTTTTCTCTTCCCCATCTTCTCTGAGCTGGTGATTACTATAGGAGTTCCAGGAATGGTATCATCCCTGTCCCCTTATCTTTTAACTAGTAGAGAGTTTCCTTCATTTTTAGAGTTGAAAGTCACCTACAGAAGAACTGTTTTTGTCTTTTCTTCCTTTGGGTTACAAATGTTTATTTCTATATGGATAAAAGAATAATACTAATTATTGTTCTGCTTGTAGTGTAGTAGAACCATTCTTCTGTAGCATGCTCTTGGTTCCAGGACTTTCCCTGCCCCAATCCCTTGTTGCCACTGGGCTCGCTAAGGTGACTCTTCTGACTCATTTTACTTGTGTGTAGGCTGGACTCTGTGAGGCTGAACAGGAACAGATGAGGAAGATCCTCTACCAAAAGGAGTCTAATTACAACAGGCTGAAGAGGGCCAAGATGGACAAGTCCATGTTTGTGAAAATCAAAACCCTGGGGATCGGTGCCTTTGGAGAAGTGTGCCTTGCCTGCAAGGTAGACACGCATGCCTTGTATGCCATGAAGACCCTGAGGAAGAAAGATGTCCTAAATCGGAATCAGGTGGCCCATGTCAAGGCTGAGAGGGACATCCTGGCTGAGGCAGACAATGAGTGGGTAGTCAAACTCTACTACTCCTTCCAAGACAAAGATAGCCTGTACTTTGTGATGGACTATATCCCTGGGGGGGACATGATGAGCCTGCTGATCCGGATGGAAGTCTTCCCTGAGCACCTGGCCCGCTTCTACATCGCAGAGTTGACTTTAGCCATTGAGAGTGTCCACAAGATGGGCTTCATCCACCGAGACATCAAGCCTGACAATATTTTGATTGACTTGGATGGTCACATCAAACTGACAGATTTTGGCCTCTGCACTGGATTTAGGTGGACTCATAATTCAAAGTACTACCAGAAAGGTACTGTCCTGGGTGTGCTGTGGGCATCTCCACATCCATCTGGAGATCAACATTCTGGGGCAAGTGGTCCCATCCAAGGTGGCTCTTAATCATTTCAAAGTTACCTCTCACTCCATTTTATAATTTGATGTAACATCCTTTTCTCCCTGAAGTAATAGTGTAATTTATGTGAGTTGGTGGGGAAGGGGAGGCTGGGGGTATTTTTTGTGGCCGTGTTTTTGGTTTTTTGTTTGTTTGTTTTTAAGGTAGTAAGTAGCCTTTAGTGTTGCTACATTTTAAGGTCATAGGAACTTTGTGAAGAAACGTCACTTTTCTATTATTTAAAAACAAGCGTATGGTCTAAGGGGGTAGATCAGTGTCAGAGCACTTGCCTAGCATGGACACGGTCCTGGACATAGAAAGGAGAAGGAAAAGCCTCACTACTCCTCTTACAGCTGACCTGATTCTAATGTATCGTTAGCTTCATTTCCTATGGTTCTGTTTCCAAAGACTAAAACCAGCTGCTGCTTACCTTATTTATGATTGGAGTTCCTGAATTAATCAATTTTAATATTTAACTCAAAACTAACCTTCATTCTCACTGAGCCCATTTTTTAAGTCTTCTTTAGTTTTTCTATGCTCATTATGTCTTGCTGGACAGGTGCCATTAGTGTGAGAAGTGAGCAGAGTGGCATGCCCTCATCCTTCCAGGCTTGCTTTTATTATTATATTATTTTTTATTTTTATTTTATTTTTATTTTTAATCCATACTGAGACTTGAACTTGAGGCCTGAGTGATCTTCCTGAGCTTTTTTGGCTTAAAGTTACCTATCTACCACTTGAACCACATAGCTCCACTTCTGGCTTTTTTGCTGATTAATTGCAGATAGGAGTTTCACAGACTTTGTTACCTAGGCTGGCTTTGAACCATGATTACAAGCATGTGCCACCGAAGTTCAGTTCCTTTCCAGCCTTTCTTACCATGCTTGATTGCCTGCTTACTACAGTGTACTTTGCTATTACTACTTCGGGCCACTGGCATTGCCCTTAGCTTGTACAGGTCTCAACCAGGAACCACAGATATCCTTGTGGAACAGTTTGGGGAGGATTCTTTGTCCTAATGTGTTAGCAGCTGATTGAAATTACTTCTTAAAACTTAATTGCATTAAACTATGGATTTGTCACATTGGCTCATAAGATTCACATTACTTTCTGTTCTTTCACCATCCCTCATTCCTTGGCAAAGGGAGCCACATCAGACAGGACAGCATGGAGCCTGGTGACCTCTGGGACAATGTGTCTAACTGCCGATGTGGGGACAGGCTGAAGACTCTAGAACAGAGAGCACAGAAGCAGCACCAGAGGTGCCTGGCACATTCCCTAGTTGGGACTCCAAATTACATCGCGCCAGAGGTGCTTCTGCGAAAAGGTACACTAAGGGGTTGCTTGTCACAAGCTCACAGCTAGCCATTGACTTGAGTTGATTTTCCTTTCCAGCCCTGAGGGGCCGGATAACTTTTATGAGGTCTCTCTTACCTTTAGGTTTCCAAGACTAAATATTTTCAATGTATATTTGTGCCCAGGGAAGCCTAAAAGCAAAGTGATTTCTCTCAGCTCTGTTCTGGAAGTTTTCTTGCTTCATGCACTATTAGGCCAGTGTCCGCTTGTCCCCTCCCTCTGGCTGTGATGAGTGTAGCACCTGGGCTTTCTACCTAAGATCCAGAGGAAGTGGCTCTGAAACTGAATTTTCCAGAACACGTGATGGAAACAGTTCTGGGACTACTACTTGATCTGCCAAACCCATTCTTGGGCTTTAGCCTCACACTCTCTGTTCTATATTCCTGACCAGGTAATTCTGTGTCTAGCACAAAAATACGGTTTTCCTGTCATTTTTCTGCTAGCCCCAAACTACTGACAAATCTTACCACACTACCTTTGTAGTGAGCATAAAGTCACTAATACTCAGCAGAAATTGTCTCCTGGATGGATTTGTCTGTTTGGTCAAACACAACATTGATTTCAGAAAATGAGGAATCCCTACACATATGGGCCTATATGGCCCATAACAACTGCTGGGCTGCTGGCTTGCTTCTATGTTGTGCTAATTCAGGTAACAGGCAGTCTCTCCCTCCACATGCATTGTTGGATGTTGTTGGGGCCAGCCAGACCTGTTCCGATTGAGGGTTTTTCTGTTTGGTGCAGAGATGCCAGGCAGGAGGTAACTAGGAGCCACTTAGCCACAGTTAGTGAGTACTAACCTGGTGCCCAGGAAAGGAGCTCTGGACTGTGTTATTCTTGAGTCTCAATGGCAAAACAAATGGGTAAAGGAGAGAATCCAGAGATCTAGCAGGCCATCTGAGGGGCTGACTTCTCATAAATTTAGTTCCCAATAACAGGGACCACATGGCAACAAGACTAGCTCCTCTTGACTAGGAGAACCAATGGAGCTCTGAAGGAAAACTACGAGATAATCAAAAGTTAAATGAACCTTCCCACCTCAGGGTGGCCCTGAGTACCTACCCCAGACAGGAACTTTGTTGTGGGGAAACACTTGGCTCTGCTAGAGCCACATATACAGGAAAGGCATTTGGAGTTACAGTGCATTGTCCAGTCATCTTTGCCAGAGTGGCCCTTCTCTTCATATCTTCAGCTCCATCCAAAAATGCGTTAAAGGTCCCCAGGAAACCCTCTTAATGATGGCTTTATCCAACTATTCTCAGGTCATGGCACTTTGTGGTTTTTTATTTCTACTATCTTCATTTGTGCCTCTGTTTATGTGATCAGTTGGTAACAAGTTAAGGATTACAGTGATCTCTTAAAATTAAAAAAGTGGTTTCTTATTATGAAAGCATCCCAAATATATGACATAGTGCTGACTGGAAGTAAGCAAGTACCATGTGGCTGGGGTTCCTGTGAACTAGCACACTGGCATGAGGCCTCCAGCTGCTTTCTGAGTCCCTGCAAGGACTCTGTCTTCTTTCGTGAGCACCAGTACTACCTGAGTATGCTTCCCTGAAGTCCATATGCTCAGGATCTGACAGAAGTCATCTTGACAGGGAGTCTGGGCTGCACTGGGACTGATTGAACGCTATCTTTCAGGGTACACGCAGCTCTGTGACTGGTGGAGCGTTGGTGTGATTCTCTTTGAGATGCTGGTCGGGCAGCCGCCCTTTTTGGCACCTACCCCGACAGAAACCCAGCTGAAGGTAAGTAGGAAGGGATGTGCACCTGCTTATGAGCGCTATACTTTCTGATGCTTCTGAAATCCTCAATCACTATCTGACTTCTTATTGGTTATAATGGAATTTTTTGTTTGTTTTGTTTTAAAGCAGCCTCCGATGTAGCCCCAGCTGGTCTTGAACTCTCAATGTTTTTTTTTTTTGGGGGGGGGCTTATTTTTGGTACTAAACTCAGAGCCTAGGTACTGTCTCTTAGCTTTCTTTTTTTCTTTTTTTTTTTTTTGTCGGTCGTGGGGCTTGAACTCTGGGCCTGGGCGCTGTCCCTCAGCTCTCCAGCTCAAGGCGAGCGCTCTACCACTTGAGCTACAGCGTCACTTCCGGTTTTCTGGTAGTTTATTGGAGATAGGAGTCTCACGGTCTTTCCTGCCCAGGCTGGCTTTGAACCTCGATCCTCAGATCTCAGCCTCCTGAGTAGCTAGGATTACAGGCGTGAGCCACCAGCGCCCGGCTTCTCTTAGCTTTCTTGATCTAGTCTACTGCCTTGTGACTTTAGCCACAGCTCTACTTCCAGCTTTTTTGGTAGTTAGTTTATTGGACATAAAAGTCTCAGGGAAGCTGGGTGCCAGTAGCTCACTCCTGTAATCCTAGTTACTCAGCAGGCTGATCTGAGAGAATTGTGGTTCAAAGCCAGCCTGGGCAGAAAAGTCCATGAGACTCTGATTTCCAGGTAAACAACCAGAAAACTGGAAGTGGCTCTGTGGCTTAAGTGGTAGAGCACTTGCCTTGAGCTGAAGAGCTCAGGGACAGTGCCCCAGTCCCAGAGTTCAAGCCCCACAACTGACAAAAAAAAAAAGCCTCAGGGACTTTCCTGCTTGGCTGTCTTTAAACATTGATCCTCAGATCTCAGCCTCTTGGGTAACTAGGATTACAGGCATGAGTCACCAGTGCCCACCTTCCATTTATTTGTTTGGTTGTTTTTACCAGTCCTGGGTCTTGAACTGAGGGTCTGCACACTGTCTCTGAGCTGCTTTTGCTCAAGGCTAGCACTCTACTACTTGAGCCACAAGTACCACGTCCGGTTTTTTCTGTGTATGTGGTACTGAGGAATCAAACCCCTGGCTTCTTGCAATCTAGGCAAGCTCTTTACCACTAAGCCACATTCCCAGCCCCTACATTCACAATGTTGATTCACTGTTTCCACACTCTTAATTCCAGTTTT
Organism: Dipodomys ordii; assembly: GCF_000151885.1. NCBI lineage: Eukaryota > Metazoa > Chordata > Mammalia > Rodentia > Heteromyidae > Dipodomys > Dipodomys ordii. Next base: position 29,099,204 of record NW_012267217.1, on the reverse strand, counting down.
TAAATCTTAGAAACTTTGTACCCATTAAATAATAGTCCCCCTTTCTCCCTACCTCCCCCTTCCCTTCCTCACCTCTGTTTTATTTTGTGTCTCTGAATGTGACTACTTAACGCATGTATGTGGAAATGAACATTATTTGTCCTTTTGTGACTGACTGCCTTATTTCATTTGGCATATCACCTCCAAGGCTCATTGTGCTATAGAATGTTGGAGTTTCCTTCCTCTTGGAGGCTGAATTAGAATCCTTTGTTTGTACCATATATTGTTTATACACTCATCCAGCAATGAATGGGTGTTTCTACCTCTTAGCTGTTGTGAAAAGCGCTGCCATGAAATGAGCATGGCTATGCAAGTATTTCCTTTGGCTATATAGGCAGAGGTGGGATTGCTGGCTCCATAGTCATTCCATGTTTAACTGTTAGAGGAACTGCCAACTGTTTAACAGCTGTACCAGTTTACAATTTCACCAGTAAAGTACACAGCTTCTGACTGATTCTCAATCTTTCTGCTAACCCTTAAAGCCCTCGCTCCTCCTATGTCTTGAATTCTGGCCATTTAATGGGTGTGCACCTCCATTCTTCTCTCTGAAGTTACTTTTTTTAAAAAACATTTTTAAAACTTTATTGTCAAGGTGATGTACAGAAGGATTACAGTTACATAAGTAAGGTAGTAAGTACATTTCTTTTGGAACTTGTTACTCCCTCCTTCATTTTTCTCCCACTTACCCCCACCCCTATCGCCCTCCCCCAGAGTTACCGTCTATTGTCCAAAAGTCCCCAGTTACTATTTTGGCCCAGTAAATATTGAGTGACTACAGTAGAAAACAATTGCCATTGCTAAAGGAAACTACTTATAGGCTAGAGATGTGGCTTAGTGGTAGAGTGTTTGCCTATGCATGAAGCCCTGGTACCTCAGTACCACATACACAGAAAAAGCCAGAAGTGGCTCTGTGCCTCAAGTGGTAGAGTGCTAGCCTTGAGCAAAAGAAGCTCAGGGACAGTGCCCAGGCCCTGAGTTCAAGCCCCAGGGCTAGGGAAAAAAGATACTATTTATTGAGATGAATTCCAGGAAATGGAAGCGTTGTTGGGTTTTTTTTTGTTTGTTTTTTTGGCGGTGGCAGTGTTTTTGCTTTTTTGTTTTTTTTTTCTTTTGTATTTTTAGGGGGCGGGGGAAGGGAGGTGCAGAATTGAGGGAGGAAAGATGAGCAAATGAATTCATGGTATTCAGTATGAATGAACTATACAATTTGTGGGAGAGATGAGAGAAGAAACTAAAGGAGGGGGTAACATCCAAACATAATTATACTCATTAGCTGACTTGAAAGAGCCTCATAGGCTTTCCTGCCTGGGCTGACTTCAAACCTCAATCCTCACATCTTAGCCTCCTGAGTAGCTAGGATTACAAGTATGAGCAACTGGTGCCCAGTGACACAGTATTTTTTTTTTTGACACAGTATTTTTTTTTCCACATTCTTTATTGCATTTTATTTTTTTTAATTCTTTATTGTAAAGATACTATACAGAGGGTTACAGTTACATGAGCAAGGTAATGAGTACACTTCCTATTGAGCATTTGACACAGTATTTTTTACAGAAGAAAATCAGTGTCTTCTGAGCTGAAAATGACTAGCCATCTTCTAAAACCACACTGACTTATTGCTGCTTGGACCAACAATTGCTTCCTCTGTGTCTTTTTTTTTTTTTTTTTCTGACACTAGATGCTTTAAAAGGCACAGCATCTGGCTCAAGTGGTAGCTTGCTAGCCTTGAGCTGAAGAGCTGAGGGACAGTGCCCAGACCCAGAGTTCAGGCACCATGACCAGACTCCCCCCAAAATAAATAAATGAATGGCACAGCATCATATACTATCAAAAAACACACTTTAGCTTACCATTATTTTATTTTTTATTTTTCCTTTTTGCCTATACTAGAGCTTCAACTCAGGGCCTCTGGGTACTGGTACTCTTAACATTTGACTTACCATTCCTACCTTTAGCCCTTTGCTAAAAGATATCTTTGAAGATAAGAGTCTCAAGAACTTTCCTGCCCATCCTCAGATCTAAGACTCCTGAGTAGCTCCAATTACAGGTGAACCACTGATGTCAGCTCTCAGCTCACCCTTGAAATATGAGGAGAAAGCCTTTGGTTCTGTTGTCTCTTCAGGTGATAAACTGGGAGAACACGCTCCACATTCCAGCCCAGGTGAAGCTGAGCCCTGAGGCCAGGGACCTCATCACCAAACTGTGCTGCTCAGCTGACTGCCGTCTGGGGAGGGATGGCGCAGATGACCTGAAGGCCCACCCATTCTTCAGCACCATTGACTTCTCCAGCGACATTCGCAAGCAGCCAGCCCCCTATGTCCCCACCGTCAGTCACCCCATGGACACATCCAATTTTGACCCAGTCGATGACGAGAGCCTTGAGAATGAGGCCAGCGAAGGCAGTGCCAAGGCCTGGGACACGCTCACCTCCCCCCACAACAAGCACCCAGAGCATGCGTTCTATGAGTTCACTTTCCGGAGATTCTTTGATGACAATGGCTACCCCTTTAGACGTCCCAAGCCTTCAGGGGCAGAGGTTTTGCAGGCTGAGAACTTGAATTTAGAAAATTCTGATCTAGTGGATCAGAGTGAAAGCTGCCAGCCTGTGTATGTGTAGGTGACCCAGGGCCACCTGGTTTTGTCAGAGGTTGGGCTTACAGCCTGGTGGCTCTTATTTTAAATTAGTCCGTTGATTACGTCACTTGAAATTCTGGTCTTCGTTAAGGAAACCCAAAAACCAAGAAAAACTTTTTTCTTTTTTTAAGGGACTCAAGTCTAGTTGATCTTTTATTTCTAGATTCTGGTTGATGGCCAGCAGGGAGTGCCACCATGCCTTTGAATTGGCTTTTGAAGACCTTCTCTCACTGCATTAAAACATTTAAAACAATTAGTATAAGTTAGAGCACTTATTTTGTTGATATCCATTTTTTTCTTAACTAAATTATAAGGATTAACTTTGACAAATCATGCTGCTGTTATTTTCTACATTTGTATTTTGTCCAATAGCACTTATTCACATTTAGGAAAACACATGAAAAGTGAAGAACATGTGATAAGAAATCCCTGTGCAATAATGTTTTTAAAAAATAACACTCTGCTCAGATTTCACGGAGACTGTTTTGTATATTTCTCACATTTTAAAATTGTGATATAATGTTAAAAAGCTGCTTTTTTTGCTTTTTTGCATATTATATAGTATATTAGGAAGTGTGAGCAAAGAGATGATATGGGTGTGAGTTCAGATGTTTGGTGTGTGGAAAGTACTGCATGAGCAGAGGTTTTTCTATTATAAAATTACCGTATCTTGCCATTCACAGCAGGTCCTGTGAATATGTATGTACCAAGTGTTTTTAAATGAGGTATTCTAGACCACAGTTAATGTATTGTGTGGGTGACTTCTTTGCCATGATTGTATCCCTTATTGTTTTGTTAAAGAAATGCAGATGTGTAAATGAGAAGTGATTTTTGTTTTAAAATGTATGTGTCTTTGGGTATGATTGGTTTCTTGCAGGGGTTGGTAAACATCAACATTTGTCATGTACTAAACCTATATATGTCAAAAGGGATGAATTCAGCTATGCCAAGATATTGTGGTTAATCATGGATCTTCTGTCTTTTTCTCTGACTAGCATGCTCTCATTCTTATATTGTTGGTGTGTGGAATTCCGTGTCTAAGACCCTACTACTATTTAATTTTCCTTAATGGACTGCTCCGCAATAAGGTTAGATGGATGTTATTCTTCCATTGGTCTTAGACAGCTGAGACTTTAACATGAAATTAAGTAATCTCACAGTTCTTTCTCTTTCTTTTTCTTTCTTTCTTTCTTTCTTTCTTTCTTTCTTTCTTTCTTTCTTTCTTTCTTTCTTTCTTTCTTCCTTCCTTCCTTCCTTCCTTCCTTTCCTTCCCTCCTTCCTTCCTTCCTTCCTTCCTTCCTTCCTTCCCTCCTTCCTTCCTTTTCTTCTTTCCTTCTTTATTTCTTCCTTTCTTTCTTCCTTCCTTCCTTTCTTCCTTTCTTGTAGTGTGCTTTGAAGTGTCAAATCTCAACCTGGTTTAAACAATACACTTTCCTAACTTTTGTTTGAAAAAAAATCTGCGAAGTAACATTGGAATAAAAAAAACAAGCCATACGTATTTTCTTAGACGTGTAATTGTATATATAACTATATAGATAAACCCAAAGTATTCCTTAATTAGTATGGTTCTTATTTAAAGTGATGTGAATTAATGAAAAGTTGGATTTTTTTGCTTTTTATAAGATCTGATGCATCATATTTTTCATTATATTATTCCACATTATTTTTCCTTGAAATTCCTAGCATAATATATCTGTTACTTAGTATGTATCTAGGCAGCAACACATAGAAGTTTATCAGTGTCTAAGAACAATTCCTGTGTACTGGTTTACATTTGTATGAATGGCATATCCTGAAGACTGCTGTGCTTGTGTCGTGACTTACAGTATTTCACTATTTTATAGGAATTCCTTGTTGTCATTTACAGCGCTCTGACATACTTTCATGTGGTAGGTTCTTTCTCAGGAACTCAATTTAACTATTATTTATTGATATATCATTGCCTTTTAAAAGCTTCTACTGGCACAATTTATTATTAAAATTTTGAATCCAAGCCTCTTAGTTGGTGTCATTTTATTGTTGTACATGTAACAACGTTGTCTTGCAGGACACAGTAACTCCCATACCTTCTTGGGCATCACATGTAGCTACAAGTTTTTTTTGTGTGTTTATGTGTGTGTGTGGTTTTTTGCCCCCCCTCTCCCCCCCCAGGCCCAGGTTTTGAACTCAGGGCCTGAGCTTTTTGCTCAAGGCTAGTACACTTGAACCACACCTCCACTCAAGGCTAGCACTCTATGACCATACCTCCACTTCTGGCTTTTTTGTGGTTAACTGGAGATAAGAGTTTCACAGACTTTCCTGCCTAGGTTAGCTTCAAACCTGGACTTTGTAGGTGTGAGCCACTGCCATCAGCTCTTCTTCTTTCAGCTTCTCCTCTTTTTTTTTTTTTTGTCAGTTATGGGGCTTGAACTCAGGGATTGGGCACTGTCCCTGTGCTCTTTTTGCTCAAGGTTAGCACTTTTTTTTCCCAAATATTTCTTTATTGAGATTAGGTGACTACATAAATTTTACAATACCGTGGCAGAGTTATACTTAGCTAAAGTCACAAACACCTTTTAATCTTTACAATGATAATCATCATTATCTTAATCTACATAGTTTATGAACTCTATGACCTTTATTTTTTTCTTTTTTTTTTTTTTTTGTCGGTCGTGGGGCTTGAACTCTGGGCTTGGGTGCTGTCCCTCAGCTCTTCAGCTCAAGGCAAGCGCTCTACCACTTGAGCTACAGCACCACTTCCTCTATGACCTTTAACAATAAAATGATTTCTTTCAAATCTGGTGATATGTACATTTCTTTTCTTTTCTTTTTGCCAGTCATGGGGCCTGAACTCTGGGTCTGGGCGCTGTCCCTCAGCTCTTCGGCTCAAGGCTAGTGCTATACCACTGGAGCCACAGCGCCACTTCCGGATTTTTCTACATATGTGGTGCTGAGGAATGGAACCCAGGGCCTCATGCAAGCAAGGCAAACACTCTACCACTGAGCCACCTCCCCAGCCCCTGTTCCTTCTTTTTATCTCATTCCCTCCCTCCCATCACTGCCCTTGAGTTGCTTAGTTCACCTTCATCAATGTCCAGTGCAGCTGATGTAGACATTCTTTTTTTTATAAATGTATTTTTTATTGTGAAAATACTATACCAGAGGGGTTACAATTACATGGGCAAGATAATGAGTATATTTCTTATCAAGTATTGTAAGGCTAGCACTTTTATTGTTTTCAACCATAGCTCCACTTCAGGGTCTCATGGACTTTCCTGCACTGGCTGTCTTTGAATACTGGTCCTCAGAACTCAGCCTCCTAAGTAATTAGGATTACAGGTATGAGCCATTGGGTGCCTGCCTCTTCTTCCTCCTCCTTCCCCTCCTCTTCCCTCCTCCCTTCTTCCTCTTCCCTTCTTCCTCCTTCCTTTCTTCTTTAATAAGGTCTACTGTGTATTCCTGGTTAGCCTTGAACTTTTTTTTTGTACTCTACCATTTGAGCCACAGCTCCACTTCTGTTTTCTTGGTGATTAATTAGAGATGAGTCTCATGGACTTTGCTGCCCAAGTTGGCTTTGAACCACATACTCCAATCTGAGACTCCTGATTGGTATTACGGTTGTGAGCCACAACCCAGCATTCTACATAATTTTTTTTTTTTTGGGTCCGGTCGTGGGGCCTGAACTCTGGGCCTGGGCACTGTCCCTCAGCTCTTCAGCCCAAGGCTAGCACGTTACCACTTGAGCTTTTTTTTTCTGCTTATGTGGTGCTGAGGAATCCAACCCAGGGCCTCATGCATGCAAGGCAAGAGCTCTACCACTGAGCCACCTTCTCAGCCCCTACATAATTTTTTTCTATGTACCTTCTATGCATTAGAGAAAGCATTGATAATATTTATCATGAAGTAATCTCAAAAGTATGATGGAGAATCAGGATCTGCAGAGGGTTGGGCCAAGGGAAGAAGATTTTCCCCAGGCTGCAGTGGTCAGGAAATACAGCCCAGGGGAAGTGATGCCTGTGGAGACCTAACAAGTAGGAGAGGAGATAAAAGGGGCAGCTAGCATGATGTAGGGTAGGTAGAGTTGTCAATATTACTGGAGCTTCATAACTGAGTCTGAGGAAGACCTGATGCTCCAGAACAAGCAGGAACCTGCTTATGCAGGACCTTGGGTTACAAACATTCCAGTTTATTGCATAATACTTGAAAACAGAAACCTCTATTTCAACAGTTCTTGAAAACCAAATGCTTAGCCTAAACCACAGACTGTACAGGATGACAATGCTTTCAAAATCTTGTTTACTAAAATAAGAATTTGAATAGTCTTAGCCGGGCACTGGTGGCTCATGCCTACTCACGCCTACGCTACTCAGGAGGCTGAGATCTGAGGATCACGGTTCAAAGCCAGCCCGGGCAGGAAAGACCGTGAGACTCCTATCTCCAATAAACACCAGAAAACCGGAAGTGGCGCTGTAGCTCAAGTGGTAGAGCGCTCACCTTGAGCTGAAGAGCTGAGGGACAGCGCCCAGGCCCAGAGTTCAAGCTCCATGACCGACAAAAAAAGAAAAAGAAAGAAAAAAAAATTGAATAGTTTTAAATACATTTTTCTTTCATGTGTTTTCAGTTGTTATTATAAAGGTAACGTACAGCGTCAGATAAGAGTGCATTTCCTTTTGATCAAGTCACTCCTTCCCTCACCAAGTTTTTCTCTCCCATCCCCACCCACAAATTGTATAATTCATTTTCAACATAGTGTCTAGTAACACTATGTTCACCTTTTGTTCCACTATTTCTGTGCTGCCCCTTACCCTAATGATAAATGAACAAGCAAGACACAAGGAAGACAAAAACAGCAACAAAGGAAAAAAGCTTCTTTCCGTTTCCTGGAGATCATTTTGATAAATCTCAAAAGACTAAACATAGAGCTTCTTCGTGACCAAGTAATTCTACTCCTGGGCATTTATCCTTGTAGGCATTTTTGTGGAGACTGGGAAAGGTTTACAAAGTTGGCTTCTTTTGTTTTTAACGGAAGGACCCCACCAACATTCTAATTGAATCATAGATTAATACATCCCAAGGACAATGTCTACAGTAAGCATTATTAGATCTTTTCTTTTTTTCTTTTCTATCCTTCCTTTTCTTTTTCCTTTCTTTTGGCTAGAACTCAGGGCCTGGGGACTGTCCCTGAACTTTTTTGCTTTTGGTGGGTAATTGGAGATAAGAGTCATGTATTTTCCTGCCCAGGGTTGGCTTCAAACTGATTCTCAGATCTCAACCTCCTCCTGAGTAGGTAGGATTACAGGTGTGAGCCACCACCAGTGCTCAACTATTAGCCTCTCTTCCCATTTTTTTGTGTGCTTTGTTAAATGACAACTCCTTTGTTGTTGTTGTTGTTTGTCTTTGCTAGTCCTGGGGCTTGAACTCAGGGCCTGGGCTCTGTCCCTGAGCCTCTCTGTGCTCAAGGCTAGCACTCTACCACTTAAGCCACAGCACCACTTCTGGCCTTTTCTGTTTATGTGGTACTCCGAATCGAACCCAGGGCTTCTAGCTAGGCAAGCACTCTACCATTAAGACACATTCCCAGTCCTGGCAACTCCTTTGTACAACTACTTAAAGATAGTAAAAGTAGGCTGGGCACCAGTGGCTCACACCTGTAATCCTAGCTACTCAAGAGGCTAAGGTCTGAGGATCACAATTCAGAGCCAGACTGGGCAGGAAAGTCCATGAGACTGTTTTTGTTGGTTGCAGGGCCTCAACTCGGCCTGGGCACCTCAGCTCTTCAGCTCAAGGCTAGCACTCTACCACTTGAGCCACAGCGCCACTTCTGGCTTTTTCTGCTTATGTTGTGCTGAGGAATCGAACCCAGGGCCTCATGCATGCAAGGCAAGCACCCTACCACTAAGCCACCTTCCCTGCCCTCTGTGAGACTCACCTCCAATTAACCTTCAGAAAACTGGAAGTGGCACTGTGGCTCAAGTGGTAGAATGCTTGCTTTGAGCTGAAGAGTTCAGGGATGGTGCTCAGGCCCAGAGTAAAAGCCCCACGACTTTTACCTCCAAAAGAGGTAAAAATTTAAAAGAAACAAACACCCACACAGTGGTTCTGCTTGTCAATGGTGGCTCATGTCTATAAACCAGCTTCTGAGTATCACTGTTCAAAGCATCTAAGACATGAAAATTACCTTCAATTAATCAGCCAAACGTCAGAAATGGAGTTATGATTCAAGAGTTCCAACTGAGCTAAAAAGGGACAGCAGTAGCCCCAATACTGGCATAAAAAAACAAATATACCATAAAACAACGGTTTTTTGTTTTTGCTTTTTACTTCCTAACAAAATATCAGTCCTGTTTCCTGGAGCAGCTAGGACTTTACCTGGAAGGGAATGAAGTGTCTTGCTTGACCTGTGGATCCTTCTAGAAGTGGCTGTGAGTGGGAGCCACCTGCTGGCCAATCCTGAGTGATGAAAGCAAATAACCATAGTATTTTTGTTTTTGTTTTGAATTTTGAATTTTTATTGTTACTATAAAGGAGATGAACAGAGGAGTTACAGTTACATAGTTCAGGTGATAAGTACATTTCTTTTGGGACAATGTCTCCTTCCCTCTCCTCCCAGTTTTTCCCTCCCATCACCACCTGCAAGTTGTATAGTTCATTTTCAACCTAGGGTCTCACAGGTACTCACTGCTGCATTTGTTCTCCCTTACCCTCCCCAAAACAGATAAAAAAGCAAACGACAAAAAAACTAAAACAAGCCAGAGGCTGTTGGTTCATGCCTCTAATCCTAGCTACTCAGGAGACTGAAATCTGAGGAGGCACTGTTCAAAGCCAGTCCTTGCAGGAAAGCCAGTGATTTATCTTCAATTAGCCACCTGAAAGCCAAAAGTGGCACTGTGATTCAAAGAGCTCAGGGACAGTGTCCAGGCCCTGAGTTCAAGCCCCATGACTGAAAAAAAAGGAAAAAAAAAAGAACAAGGGTTAGGTGTAAAATTTTCAAGAGTCCTGACATTCATTCTCTCTCTGAGGAAACCTTTTCCCAATTCATGTCTTGTAGTGTGTAGAACTAGTTTCTGGTGGAGGATTGCTGATGTGAATGTAAAACTTGTACCTTTGTCTAGAGAAACAGTTATCAATGTGCTCTGCAGACTTCAGGGGTACAGGAGGCTCCATTTTCTATGTCAATACCAGCAGAAGGCTAACTTCACAAAATGCCAACCAAAGCCAGCCATTAGACCAGATAGTCAAGAGACTTGCAAAATATAAAATGCAAAAATCACAGAATCACTAATTCTACTTATTTTAGCCTTGGAAAACAGTTATCTGCATCACACGTATTTATATTAACATGTAATGGGTTTACAATTTTGTGTGTATGTGTGCCAGTCCTCTCATTTGAACTAGAGACCTACTTCTGGCTTTTTGGTGGGTGGGTAATTGTAGATAATCACAGACTTTCCTGCCCAGGCTGGCTTCAAACTCAAAGCTCAGCCTCCTGAGTAGCTAGGATTAAAGGGGGTGAGCCCACAGCACCTAGCTTACAATTTTTAAAGTTTTTGGTGGTATAGACTAGCCCCAGGGTCTTGTGCATGATAGGTATGAGCTATGAGCTTTACCGCTGAGCTACGTCCCCCACCATCCCCACTAGTTTTTAAACAATGCTTATTTCCTAAATTTCTAATTTTTAAAAAAAAATTGTGTCTGTGTCTGTTTGTCTGTCTGTCTGTCCGTCTTGGGCCTTAAACTCAGGGCCTGGATGCTGTCTCAGCTTTTTCACTCAAGGTTGACAGCCATTTGAGCTAAAGCTTCACTTCTAGCGTTTTGGTGGCCAATTGGACTTACATGTCTTGCAGATTTTCCTGCCTACTCTGACTTTGAATTGTGATCTCAGGTCTCAGGAAGCTGAGATCTTTTTTTTTTTTTTTTTTGTCAGTTGTGGGGCTTGAACTCTAGGCCTGGGCACTGTCCCTGAGCTCTTCAGCTCAAGGCTAGCATGCTACCACTTGAACCACAGTGCCACTTCTGGCCTTTTTTTCTGTTTATGTGGTACTGAGGAATCGAACCCACAGCCTCATGCATGTGAGGCAAGCACTCTACCACTAAGCCACCTTCCCAGCCCAGGAGGCTGAGATCTTACAATTTGGGGTGGAAGCCAGCCTGTGTGAACAAATCCAAGAGACCCTTAGCTCCAATTAACCACCAAGAAAGCCAGAAGTGGAGTTGTAGTTTAAGTGGTAGAGCTTTAACTTTGAGTGAAAAATGCTAAGGAACAGCATCCAGGCACTGAGTTCAATCCTTTGCACCAGTAAAAAAAAAAAAAAAAAAGAAATTACAGTTAAATTCATTTATTTATTTTTGGGTCCAGTCGTGGGGCCTGAACTCTGGGCCTAGGCACTGTCCCTCAGCTCTTCAGCTCAAGGCTAGCGCTCTACCACTTGAGCCACAGCGCCACTTCCAGCTTTTTTTTTGCTTATATGGTGCTGAGGAATCGAACCCAGGGCCCCAGGCATGCAAGGCAAGTGCTCTACCACTGAGCCACCTTCCCAGCCCTTAAATTCATTTATTAAAAGAGAATACATCACAGTGTAAAGTGGGTGCTTAAATAAGGTCTACATTCCACTCATTTTATTTATGTATTTTTTTTATTTTTATTTTTGCTGGTCCTGGGGTTCCAACTCAGAGCCTGGGCACTGTCCCTAAGCTGCTTTTTTTGCTCAAGGCCAGCCCTCTTATTACTGGAGTCACGGCTCTGCTTCCAGCTTTTTCTGCGTATGTGGTGCTGAGGAATTGAACCCAGGGCTTCATGCATGCTAGGCAAGCACTCACCACTAAGCCACATTCCCAGCCCCTCATATTTATTTTTATATGCCTTTCTCAGTGAACACTGTGGGGTTGTTGGGCCTCACATTCTTGTTTGGCTTGTTTGCTTATGGCTGGTGCTCTACTACTTGAACCAGGCATGCCTCCAGTGGCTTTTTTGTTGGCTATTTAGATATGGAGTCTCAAGGACTTTTCTGTCTTTGAACTGAACTCTTTCAGATCTCAGCCTTCTGAGTAGGTAAAATTACAATCATGAACCAGAACCTACTGCTTGTATATGTGTGTGTGTGTGTGTGTGTGGTGTGTGGTGTGTGGTGTGTGTGTATGTGTGTGGGGTGTGTGTGTGTGTGTGTGTGTGTGCTAGTCCTGGAGCTTGAACTCAGGTCCTGGACACTGACCGGGAGCTCTTATGCCAAGGCTAGCTAGCGCTCTACCACTTGAGCCACAGCTCCATTTCTTTCTTTCTTTCTTTCTTTCTTTCTTTCTTTCTTTCTTTCTTTCTTTCTTTCTTTCTTTCTTTCTTTCTTTCTTTCTTTTTGGTAGCTTAATGGTGATAAGAATCTCACTTTCCTGCCCAGGCTAGCTTGGAAGCAAGATCCTCAGTTCTGATTAGCTAGGATTACAGGCCACTGGTGCCTGCTAGAAAGGGTAACTCTCAAGCATTTTATTAGCATATATTAATTGTACAAAATAATGGTTTTATTGTGATATTTTCACATATGCATATGACACACTTTGACCATATTCATCTCCTTATTAACACTTTTTACCTCCTTCCATGTTCATGTCTTTTTTTATTTTAGTACTTGTCATGGGGCTTGAACTCAGGGCCTGGTTGCTGTCCCTGAGCTATTTTGCTCAAGAGGCTAGTGCTTTATCAGTTGAGCCTCAGTTCCACTTTTGGCTTTCAATTGGAGATGAATCTCTCAGACTTTCTTGTTTGAGCTGGCTTTGAACTGTGATCCTCAGATGTCAGCTTTTTTTTGTTTGTCGGTTGTGGGCCTTGAACTCTGGGCCTGGGTGCTGTCTCTCAGCTCTTCAGCTCAAGGCTAGCGTTCTACCACTTGAGCTACAGCGCCACTTCTGGTTTTCTTGTGGTCTATTGGAGATAAGAGTTTCACGGAGAAGTGGCTATGTTGCTAAAGAGGTAGAGTGCTCACCTTGAGCTGAAGAGCTGAGGGACAGGGCCCAGGCTCAGAGTTCAAGCCCCATTCCCGACCAAAAAAAAAAAAATGTTTTTAGGCTGGGAAGATGGCTCAGTGGTAGAGCGCTTGCCTTGCATGCCTGAAGCCCTGGGTTCGATTCCTCAGCACCACATAAACAAAAAGAAAAAAGCCGGAAGTGGCGCTGTGGCTCAAGTGGTAGAGCGTTAGCCTTGAGCTGAAGAGCTGAGGGACAGCGCCCAGGCCCAAAGTACAGGCCCCACGACCAGACCCCCCCCCCCAAAAAAAGAGTTTCACAGACTTTCCTGCCTGGGCTGGCTTTGAACCGTGATCCTCAGATCACTGAGCCACCTTCCCAGCCCCTCCATACTTATTTTCATAGCACACTAATTCAATATTTCCACCAATGTCCTCTTTATTATTTGTTTCCTGTTCCCATGATGATAGCCAATGTGTTTTCTGATAGCTATTCTGGTTCATAAGATAAAATCTCAGAGCTGGGAAGGTGGCTCAGTGGTAGAGCGCTTGCCTTGCATGCCTGAGGCCCTGGGTTCGATTCCTCAGCACCACATAAGCAAAAAGAAAGCTGGAAGTGGAGCTGTGGCTCAAAGTGGTAGAGCGCTAGCTTTGAGCTGAAGAGCTGAGGGACAGTGCCCAGGCCCAGAGTTCAGGTCCACGACCAGAACTCTTTTGCTTATGCAAAGCAAAAGAGTGAAGAATCAGACTATAAAGTGGAATCCATGACTTATTTATTCATTCAACAGAGGATTAATATACAAAATATAGAAAGAATTAATATTTAGGGGTGGGAATGTGGCTTAGTGGTAGAGTGCTTGCCTAGCATTCATGAAGCCCCGGGTTCAATTCCTCAGTACCACATACACAGAAAAAGCCAGAAGTAGCTCTGTGGCTCAAGTGGTAGAATGCTAGCCTTGAGTAAAAGAAGCTCAGGAACAATGCCCAGGCCCTGAGTTCAAGCCCCAGGACTGGCAAAATAATAATAATAATATTATTTAGGTGTGGTGGTAAACAGCTCTACTGCCAATACTTGGGAATCTGAGCCAAGAGTATGGCAATTTTGAGGATAGACTGGACTACAGCCTCTTTGAAAAATAAGTAAATGTAGCATAAAAATAGTCCAATTGATAAATGGACAAACTGAATTAAAAAGATGCCTTTTTTGTGTGCATTTGCTGGTCTTGAGGCTTGAACTCTGGGCCTGGATGCTATATCTGAGCTTTTTTGCTCACGGTTAGCACTCTACCATTTGAGCCACATCTCCACTTCAACTTTTTGGTGGTTAATTGAAGATACAAGTCTCATAGACTTTCCTGTCTGGGCTGGCTTCAAACTGTGATCCTCAGATTTCAGTTTCTTGAGTACCTAGGATTACAAGTCTGAGCCAACAGCACCTAGCAGAAAAGATACTTTTGAAAAAGGAAGTACAGGCTCACACCTGTAATCCTAGCTACTCAGGAGGCTGAGATTTGAGAATCTTGGTTCAAAGCCAGTCTATGTAAGCTAATTTTTCATTTCCTGAGCTACTGGAATTCTAATCTGAAAGGCATTGCCTAGTGCTCCATCTTTAAGTGTTTTCTCTGTTTTCCTTTGTAGTTTCAATTTTCTTTTTTTTTTTTTTTTTTGGTCCGGTCGTGGGGCCTGAACTCTGGTCCTGGGCACTGTCCCTCAGCTCTTCAGCTCAAGGCTAGCGCTCTACCACTCGAGCCACAGCACCACTTCCGGCTTTTTTCTTTTTGCTTATGTGGTGCTGAGGAATCGAACCCAGGGCCTCAGGCATGCAAGGCAGTTTCAAATTTTCTTGTCTTACATTAAGGTCTTTGATCAAAAATTTTTTTTTTGGTCGTTTGTGGGCCTTAGCGCTGTCCCTCAGCTCTTCAGCTCAAGGCACCCTACCACTTGAGCTATAACGCCACTTCCGGCTTTCTGGTGGTTTTTATTGGAGATAAGAGTTTCACGGAGTTTCCTGCCCGCACTGGCTTTGAACCGCTATCCTCAGATCTCAGCCTCCTGAGTAGCTAGGATGACAGGCATGAGCCACTGGCACCCGGCTTTTTGATCAATTTTTGTTGTTGTTGGTCCTGGAGATTGAATGCAGGTTCTGTGTGCTGTTCCTGAGCTTTTGTGCCCAAGGCTAGTGCTCTACCACATGAGGCACAGCTCCACTTCCAGCTTTTTGGTGTTTAATTGGAGAAAAGAGTTTCAGGGGCTTTCTTTCCCTAGCTGGCTTTGAACTAGGATCCTCAGATCTCAGCCTCCTGAGTAGCTAGGATTACAAGTATGAGCCACTGGCATCCAGATTTGATCAATTTTGAGTTAATTTTTGTATAAAGGAGAGGTGAGAATCTACTTTCTGTTTGCCACTTGTGGATATGCAGTCTTTCCAGTGTTGCTTGTTGAGGAGGTTATATTTTTTTTGGGGGGGGGTCCGGTCGTGGGGGCTGAACTCTGGGCCTGAGCTCTTCAGCTCAAGGCTAGCGCTCTACCACTTGAGCCACAAGGCCACTTCTGGCTTTTTTCTTTTTGCTTATGTGGTGCTGAGGAATTGAACCCAGGGCCTCATGCATGCAAGGCAAGCGCTCTACCACTGGGCCACCTACCCAGCCCTTTTTTTTTTTTAACCAAGACTTGATAAACAAATAAGTGAAATATCAGGATACAAACCTAATATATAAAAATCTGTCACAAAGCCGGGCTTTGGTGGTTCATGCCTATAATCCTAGCTACTCAGGAGGCTGAGATCTGAGGATCGTGGTTCAAAGCCAGCCCAAGCAGGAAAGTCCATCAGACTCTTATCTCCAATTAACCACCAGAAAACTAGAAGTGGCACTGTGGCTCAAGTGGTAGAGCACTAGCCTTGAGCTGAAGAGCTCAGGAAAAGCACCCAGGCCCAGAGTTCAAGCCCCATGACTGACAAAAAAAAATACTGTCACAAGTAAGGAGCTCTTTGGTGAAAAAAATTCAGGAAAATAATCCTATTTATAATAGTCTTAAAAAAGAAAAAATAAACTAGAAATAAACCTTAGCAAGGAGGTAAAAGACATCTGCATTCAACATTTAACATAGTAAAATATTAAAAATTTAAAAAAGAAAAGAATTTAAAAATGGAACAGGAAGGAAGAAAGAAAGGAAAGGAAAGGAAGAAAGAAGGAATGGGAAGGAAGGAAGGAAGGAGGGAGGGAAGGAAAGAAGGAAAAGAAAAAAATAGGATTGGGAATATGGATTAGTGGTAGAGTGCTTGCCTAATGTGTATGAAGCCCTGGGTTCAATTCCTCAGTACCACATAAACACAAAAAGCCAAAAATGGCATTGTGGCTCAAGTGGTAGAATGCTAATCTTGGGCAAAAGAAGCTCAGGGACAATGCCCAGACCCTGAGTTCAAGCCCCATGTCTGGCAAAAAAAAAGCATCCTGTGTTCAGGGATTGGCCGAATGCATATTCAATTCCATCCCATCAAAATTCCAAGACAGACCTAGGAAAAAAAATCCTAAAATTCATATGGATCCTAAGTAGGCAAAGCAATCTTGAGCAAAAACAAAACAGTGCTGGAGCACAGCAAATAGGAGCAAGACTTGACAAATGGAATTACATCAAAATAAAAAGTTTCTGCACAGCAAAGGCATAGTTACTAAACTAGAAAGATTTTTACCAGCAATATATTCAACAAATGACTAATATCCAAAATATACAAGGAGCTCAAGAAATTAACCCCCCTGTTTCACTCCCCCCCCAAAACCCTAATAAACCAATCAATAAATGAGCAAAGGAGCTAAAGTGAGACTGAGAAGTCTCTCTAAACTTCTCTCTTCTAAGAGAATAGTAAATACAAGGAGATGCTTCACATCCCTGGCCAAAAAGGAAATGGAAATCAAAACAACTTTGAAATTCCATCTCACCTCAGTTAGATTGGCCAACATCAAGAATTCAAACAAGGCTGGGAAGGTGGCTCAGTGGTAGAGTGCTTGCCTTGCATGCATGAGGCCTTGGGTTTGATTCCTCAGCACCACATAAGCAAAAAAAGCCCAAAGTGGCGCTGTAGCTCAAATATGGTAGAGCACTAGCCTTGAGCTGAAGAGCTGAGGGACAGTGCCTAGGCCCAGAGTTCAGGTCCCATGAGACCAGAAAAAAGAAAAAAAAAAAAAGAAGAATTCAAACAAATGCTGGTGGGGTGTGAGGAAAAAGGAGTCCTATTGGCACTGCTGGTGGGAATGTAAACTAGTACAACCACTCTCGATGCCAGTCTGGCAGTTCCTCAAAAAACTAAAAAATGAAACATAGAACTTCTCTGTGAGCCAGGTGCTAATGGCTCCTGCCTGTAAATCTAGCTACTCAGGAGGTTGAGATCTAAAGATTATAATTTGAAGCCATCCCAGGGAAGAAAGCCTGTCAAGACACCAATTAAAGCCGGGCTGGTGGCTCACATTTGTAATCCTAGCTATTCAGGAGGCTGAGATCTGAGGGCACGGTTCAAAGTCAACTGGGCCAGGAAAGTCCATGAGACTCTTATCTCCAATTAACGACTCAGAAAACTAGAAGTGGTGCTGTGGCTCAAGTGGTAGAGCACAGGCCTTGAGTGCAGGGATAGTGCCCAAGCCCAGAGTTCAAGCCCCACGACCTACAAAAAAAAAAAAAATAAGACACCAATTAACCACCAAAAGAGCAGGAAGTAGCTGTGGTTTAAGTGGTAGAGAATTAGCCTTGAGCAAAAAACCTCAGCACCCAGGCCCTGAGTTTAAACCTTAGAACTGGCCCAAATCTACCTAGATTATTACACTTGCACAAGACAAGACAATTGCACATTCATATTCATTGCTGCACTATTCACAATAGCCAATTTATAGAACCAGCCCAGATGCCCTACAACAGATCAGTGGATCAAAAAGAATGTGGGGGGCTGGGAAGGTGGCTCAGTGATAGAGCACTTGCCTTACATGCCTGAGCCCCTGGGTTTGATTCTCCAGCACCACATGAGCAAAAAGAAAAAAGCCGGAAGTGGCACTATGGCTCAAGTGGTAGAGCGCTAGCCTTGAGCTGAAGAGCTGAGGGACCGTGCCCAGGCCCAGAGTTCAGGCCCCACGACTAGACCCCCCCCCAAAAAAAAAGAATGTGGTACATATATACAATGGAATTTTATGTCATTTGCAGGGGAATGGATGGATATAGAGCAAATCATGGTAAGGTAAGCCATGCTCAGACAGACCAACAGCACATTTCTCTTATATGTGGAAGCTAGATCTAAAATAAAACGACATGACAAATTCTACAGGACTCTAAACATTCACACACACCGACTAAAGGAGGACACACTTGGGGGAAGAACCAAAAAGCATAATTCCTCTGGTCATTTAAAATACTATTTATTGAGGGCTGGCAATATGGTTTAGTAGTAGAGTGCTTGCCTCGCATGCATGAAGCCTTGGGTTCGATTCCTCAGTACCACATACACAGAAAAAGCTGGAAGTGGTGCTGTATCTCAAATGGTAGAGTGCTAGCCTTGAGCAAAAGAAGTTCAGGGACAGTACCCAGACCCAGAGTTCAAGACCCAGGACTGGAAAAAAAAGTACTATTTATTGAGATAAATTCCAGGAAATACAAACATAAGTTTTGCTTTGTTTGGTGGTAGTGATGTATGTTTGTTTTTGCTTTTTTTTTTTTTGTAATTTTAGAGGAGGGAAGAGGGTGTAGAAATGAGGGAGGAAAGGTGAGCAAATGAATTAATGGTATTCAATATATACTATGTGAAAAATGAACTATACAATTTGTGGGCAGAGATGAGAAGGGGAAATGAGGGGAAACTAAAGGAAGGGGTGAGGCTGGGAAGGTGGCTCAGTGGTAGAGCACTTGCCTTGCATCCATGGGGCTCTGGGTTCGATTCCTCAGCACCACATAAGCAGAAAAAAAAGCTGGAAGTGGCGCTGTGGCTCAAGTGGTAGAGCACTAGCCTTGAGCTGAAGAGCTGAGGGACAGCGTCCAGGCCTAGAGTTCAGGCCTACGACCGGACCCCCCCCAAAAAAAAGAAAGAAAGAAACTAAAGGAAGGGGTGACATTCAAACATAATTATACTCATTAGCTGACTTATAAAATGATAACCCCCTCTGTACAACACCTTAATAATAACACTAACATTACATGTTTTTTTTTAAAAATAATGCTCAGATATTACAATACCCAATTTTAGGTTATACTACAGAGCCATAGTAACTAAAACAGCATGGTACTGTACAAAACCAGATAACTATGCCAATGGAATACAAGATCCAGGAAAAAATAACCACACCTGATTTTCCAAATAGATATACATTATATAAAAAATAACCTCCTCGGGGCTGGGAAGGTGGCTCAGTGGTAGAGCGCTTGCCTTGCATGCATGAGGCCCTGGGTTCGATATAACCATTGATAATTTTTTTCTTTTTGTCCCATTACTGGGACTTGAATTCAAGAGTTTGGACCCTGGTACCAGTGGCCCCCACTTGTAATCCTAGCTACTCAGGAGGCTAAGATCTAAGGATCAAGGTTTGAAGACAGCCTGGGCAGGAAAGTCTGTGAGACTCTTTTATTTCCAATAAACTAATCAGAAAAAGCTGGAAGTAGCATCATGGCTAAAATGGTGGAGTGCTAGCCTTGAGCACAAAGAGGCTCAGGGACAACACCCAGACCCAGATTCAAGCCCCAAGACTGGCAAAAAAAAAAGGGGTGGGGGAGAGGGAGAGATGAATTTGGGTCACTTTCCTTTAGTTGATTTGCTAAATAAAGGCTGATGCTCTATCACTTGAGTATGGCTTATTTTGGTCGTGGAGCTTGAACTCTGGGCCTGGGCACTGTCCCTAGCTCTTTAGCACTCTACCACTTGAGCCACAGTGCCACTTCCAGTTTTCTGGTGGTTAATTGGAGATAAGAGTCTCAAGGACTTTTCAGCCCAGGCTTGCTTTGAACCTTCAGCCTCCTGAGTAGCTGGGATTATATTCATGAGCCACTGGTGCCCAGATCACTTACGGCTTTTGTTGATGGTTAATTGGAGATAAGAGTCTCATGGACTTACCTGCACTGGCTGGCTCTGAATCATGATCTTCAGATTTCAATTTTCTGAACAGCTAGGATTTCAGGTGTGAATCCCTATAACAGTCATTTGTAATGTTTTTGCTGGTTGAATGAATATTTACTGAGTCCTCAGTGTGTGTGTGTGTGTGTGTGTGTACATATATATATACATATATATATGGCCCATAAAAACCAGAATTTTCATAATCAGTCTGGACATTGTCCCGAGCTTTTGTGCTCAAGGCTATCTCACTCTACCACTGGAGCCACAGCTCCACTTCCTGCTTTTTATGGTGGGTAATTGGAGATCTGAGTCTCCTAGACATTCATTCCTGGATCCTCAGATCTCAACCTCCTGAGTAGTTAGGATTACAGGCATGAGCCAGTAGTGCTTGGCAAAAGAATTCTTTAAGAAAGCTATTTATTGGATTTTGGATCATTTTACTGTTTAGTAGCAAAATAAAACTTATTTCCCTGGGCTGGAAGGTGGCTCAGTGGTAGAGCACTTGCCTTGCATGCCTGAGGCCCTGGGTTCGATTCCTCAGCACCACATAACCAAAGAAAAAAGAAAAAAGCTGGAAGTGGTGCTGTGGCTCAAGTGGTAGAGTGCTAGCTAGCCTTGAGCTGAAGAGCTGAGGGGCAGTGCCCAGGCCCAGAGTTCAGGCCCCACGACCAGACCCCCCCCAAAAAAACAACTTATTTCTCTGTTTCTCAAGCAGTAAAAATCTTAGTTTTTCATGTTGATGTAGTTAATATAGCAAGTATAAGAAATATGCTTTTTAGTGGAGTTAATAATGCAATTTTTTGCAGTGACACAAAAAGAAACCCCAAAAGTATTATTTCCTTATAAGGAAAATGCAGTGGACAATTTAAATGGAAGAAATTCACAGATGCTGAAATGAATTTGTAGAGTTTCAGAAGGCACCAAAAGGTGGGAGGTTATAGGAAAGATATGAACTCAGAACCCAAATGACCTAACTTTAGCTGTTTTGATCCCTGGCTAACATCAGAACCAGTAGCCTGTTTTTTGGGGGGACTTGAACTCAGGGCATAGGTCCCTAAGCTACTTTTGCTCAAAGCTAGCACTGTACCACTTGAGCCACAGCACCAGATTTTTCTGTTTATGTGGTACTGAGGAATTGAACCCAGGGTTTCATGCATGCTAGGCAAGCACTCTACCAGTGGCTTATACCTCTATCTACTCAGAGAAGATTGTGTTTCAAAGCCAGTCTGGACAGAAAAATCCAGGAGACTTACCTTCAACTAGTCAGCAGAAAGCTGAAGTGTAACTGTGGCTCAAGTGGCTGAACATTAGCATTGAGTGCAAAAAGCTCAGAGAGAGCACCCTGAGTTCAAGCGCGCGCGCACACACACACACACACACG
>NW_012267217.1:29076294-29077608 GCF_000151885.1 Dipodomys ordii | reverse complement strand
GTCTTCCAGGATCAACGGAGCCAGGGGATCCAGGAAGGTAAATATCCTTAGTCTTTTGCTCTTCCTGCAGGAGACGGTCATTGTGTAGGCCAGGCTGGGGTGTGTTCTGCAGTAGGGCTGCTCAACGGAAGACTGGCTCGTTGGCTCATGCCTGTAATCCTAGCTATTTAGGACTCATGAGTTTTGGCTATCACAGTTGTTTTTTGTTTTTGGTCGTGGGGCCTGAACTCTGGGCTGAGCTCTTCAGCTCAAGGCTAGTGCCCTACCACTTGGGCCATAGCACCACTTGTGGCTTTTTCTGCTTATGTGGTGCTGAGGAATCGAACCCAGGACCTCAGGCATGCAAGGCAAGCGCTCTACCACGGAGCCACCTTCCCTATCTCTGACTACCACGGTTGGAAGCCAGCTTGGGCAGGAAAGTCTATGACTGTAAGTGGAGCTGTGGATCAAATGGTAGAGTTCTGGCTTTGAGCAACAAACAACACACAAAAACAAAAGAAAAAGCCAAGCCGGGCTGGGAAGATGGCTCCGTGCTGGGGCGCTTGCCTAGCACGCATGAAGTCCTCGGCTGGATTCTCCAGCAGCACAGACACAGAAAAGGCCGGAAGGGGTGCTGTGGCTGGCCTTGAGCAAAGGCGGTTCAGGGACAGAGCCCAGACCCTGGGTTCAAGCCCCAGCACTGGCAAAAAGGAAAACAAACAAAACCCTCGGGGACAGTGCCCAGGGCACCGAGTTCAAGACCAGGACCCGCACCAAAAGAAAAACAAAGTGAAACGTTCCATCTTGGAATGCAAGAAACCAAGGCGCAGAAGGCAGGCGCTCTGCGGGGAGGTGCGCTCTCGGGATAGGGGAGCGGGACCAAGGGTTCCAAGGCGCGGGAGTGTGGACCGGCCCGAGGCCGGCGCTCATGGAGTGCGCATGCGCACAGCGTCGAGCCTGGCGCCAGGCGCGCGGCCGCCGCCTGCACTTCGCGCGCGGCCTCGCCCGGCGCGGCCGTCCTCACGAAAAGTACTGCGGCGCGGCTCACGCCCGTCACCCGGCGGACTCCACAGCCCCCAGCCATCCGGACAGATCTACCGAGAGGACCTGACGCCGGCGTCGACTGCGGCTGTTACGCCCCCGGGAGCGCGTGAGGACCCCGGGGTCGCGGCGGGCTATTGGCCGGCCGCGGCGCTCGCTCCCAGAATGCAGCGCATGGCGCGTCATTGAAGAGAGACCATGATGGCGGCGGCAGCGGCGCTGGGGCCCCCCGAAGTGATCGCCCAGCTGGAGAACGCGGCCAAAGTTCTGATGGTGAGGATGCCACGCAGCCCC
>NW_012267217.1:29063717-29076126 GCF_000151885.1 Dipodomys ordii | reverse complement strand
GGAGAGGGGGCGGCGGTGGCGTGGCGCAGGAGCCTCCGTCCTCCTCTCCTCCCGCCGTGGGCTCGCTGTGGTCCCCCCGGGGCTGCTCCCCAGCCTGGCGTGGGGCTGTAGGAGAGAGGATTCCCCCCCGGGCCGCGGGGTGAGCCCCGCACACGGGGCCCAGCGGGCGGTGCGGGACGCGGGGAAGCCAGGTCGGGGTTCGCGGGCATCCGTGGGGGCCGCGTGTGCGCCGCTGGGAGTTGGTGCCAGGGGGCCGAGGAGGAAGGAGGGCCCGGGTCCCGGGTGCACTCAGCTCCCCCTAGATGCGGGCACCGCCGGGGTAACCGCAGCCGGCGGCACGTGGAGGGACCGGCCGGAGAGCGCCAGGCCGGTCTACGCGACCAAGGTCAATGTGGGAGGGGGGGGGGGGGGTGTCAAACTTGGTCCAGAATCCAAGTCTCGGTGGGCTGCATCTTTTGGAGAACCGAGGCTTTTGCTGTGCTTTCAAACTTCATGTTCTCAGACCACACTCGGAGAAAGTTTGATGAGGTCATTTCCTCCAGAAGAGTTTGGGGGTAGCCAGGGCAGGATTAAACGATTCCACGCAGGGAGCATTCGGCAAGGATCTTCAGTCACTTAGTAAACTGGATGTTAGGTGTGCTGGCTCTGCTTCGTTTCTGTAAGTTAGGGCACTTATGTGTTTGGGGGGGGGGTTAATTAAAAATTTTTTTTTAGTTTCGAGGCTCATTTGATTACTTAAATTGGTTGACTTTCTAAGAATTCAAAGTAGCCCGATTGGTTGTTTTGGGGGGGCTTTTTTTTCTTTTTGGTTTGATGTTTAGGGCCGTGTTCAAGCATCATACTTAATATTTGAACTAATTTTAGTAGACCTTTTAGTTTTGTTTCTACAGAAATCGGGAAGGCTTCTGGGCGCTGGGGGCTCATTGCTAGCTACATAGGAGGCTGAGGTCTGAGGATTGCGGTTCAAAGTCAGCCCGAGCAGGAAAGTCCCGTGAGACTCCTTTTTTTTTATTTTTTTGGTCGGTTGTGGGGCTTGAACTCAGGGCTGAGAGCTCTTCAGCTCTAGGCCAGCGCTCTATCACTTGAGCCACAGCGCCACTTCCGGTTCCGGTTTTCTGAGTGAATTACTGGAGATAAGAGCCTCACCGATTTTCCTGCTTGGGCTGGCTTCAAACTGCAATCCTCAGGTATTAGCCCCCTCAGTAGCTAGGATTACAGACCTGAGTCAAGGGGGTCCGGCTTAGGGGATTCATCTCCAGTTAACTACCAGAAAACCGGATGTGGAACTATGGCTCAAAGTGGTAGAGCACTAGCCCAGGGACAGTGTCCAGGCCCTGAGTTCAAGACCCCCCACAGACCAAAAAAAATTAGGAGTCAGGTTAATGGATTTTTTTTTTTTTTGCCACAAAACTGGCTAGAAAGGGGCTGGGAAGGTGGCTCAGTGTTAGAGTGCTTGCCTTTCATGCATGAAGCCCTGGGTTCCATTCCTCAGCACCGCATAAGCAGAAAAAGCTGGAAGTGGCACTGTGGCTCAAGTGGTAGAATTGCTGAGGGACAGTGCCCAGGCCCAGAGTTCAAGACCCACGACCGACAAAAAAAAAAAAAAAAAACAAACCCTAGGAAATATGTATCCATGCTCTAACAAAGAAGCTCTGGGAAAAAAAAAACTATTCTCCTTCATACAAATTTCTTAAAATCCCTAACCTACAGTGTTTCCCGAAATCCCTGAAATTTTCTGAGGAGTTTCGGGCTCTGTTATCATTACATTTTGGAAAAAGATGCAACTCAACAGGGCTTTTGTATTTAAATTGATAAGATATAACCAGTGGTTATTATTGGTCTAGTGTAATTTAGTGTGTTTGAAAGTAACTTTCCTCTTTCCTGGTAAGTCTTTTTTGTCAACTATAAAGGATAGGTAAGAAAAATGATAAATACTCTTGAATGCTAGATTTAGGTCTTGATACTTTTTAAATCCTTTATTTTATGAATCTTTGTAAAAGCTTCACAAGGCTTAGAAGCCAGAACAAGAGCTTGCATGTATTTAAGTGGCCAGGGTTACATGATTACCATGCTGCTGAATTAGGGCTTCCATTCTGATTTGCCTCCATTTAAAGCTGAGTATTTTTCTACTTTACCCCATTACCTCTTATATGTGAGGTATATTCAAAAGATTGGCAAATGCTCTATTTCCTTAATCTGAAAGCTGTATTCCATTATGATTATTTAGCTAACAGTTTTGAGGTGTATACTGTGTTTGAAGCAGTGCCAAGCACTTTATATGTGTTTCCTTATTTAATTCTTAGAAATTTGTATGTGTGTATATGTAGTGGGTGGAGTAAGGAGTTAACATATATGTGCTTAGTGATTTATCCAAATTTTTATGGAAAGTGTTAGTAGGGTGAGGGCTCAAACTCAGGTTTGTTTGTTTCCAGTTTATGTTCTTAACCTACAATACAGTAGAACCAGAAAGGAGGTAAATAAATGTGTTTGAGAATAGTTAAAATTGTTAATACTCTTTCAGTTTTTTTTCAATGTAAAATGTTTATTGGGGGGCTGGGAGCAAACAGCCAGCTCACAGGAAATGGAGGTGTGCTGAGAGAGAAGGTAAGGGGGAAAAAAACCAAAACAGCTCTTTTGTGCTAGCTCTGGGGCTTGAACTCAAGGTCTGGGTGCTGTTCCTGAGTTTTTGGCCCAAGGCAGCCCTCTATCACTTGAACCACAGCACCACTTCTGGCTTTTTTAGTGGTTGATTGGAGTTGAGTTTCATGGACTTTACTTACTATTTACTGGGCAAGCTTTGAACCATGATATGATCTTTTTAAGATTTCAGCCTCTTGAGTAACTAGGATTACAGATGTGAACCACCAGCACTCAACTAATGTTCCTTCAACTTTTAAGCATTAGAAAAAAAAAATATATATATATATATATATTTCGATTGTGGGGCTTGAATTCTGGGCCTGGGTGCTGTCCCTCAGTTCTTCAGCTCAAGGCTAGAGCTCTACCACTTGAGCTATAGCACCACTTCTGGTTTTCTGGTGGTTTATTGGAGATAAGAGTTTCACAGGCTTTCCTGCCCCGGCTGGCTTTGAACTTCGATCCTCAGATCTCAGCCTCCTGAGTAGCTAGGATTACAGGCATGAGCCACTAGCGCCTGGCTATATTTTTCCAGAAAACAGGTGTTGTGTCGTTGTGGCTCAAGTGGTAGAGCATTAGCCTTGTGCTGAAGTGCTGAGGGACTGCGCCCAGGCCCAGAGTTCAAGCCCCGCAACTGACCAAAATTAAAAAAAAAATTCTAAAAAGGACTTCAGCACTTACTAATCCGAGGGGCCGAGTAGATGTTTTTAAAATTATAAATTGCTTTATTTTAATGTCAAATGTTTTAAGATAGTAATGATTAATGATGTATTTCTTTTTCTTTCTTTTTTTTTTGTTTTTGGTTGTGGGGCTTGAACTCAGGGCCTGAGTGCTGTCTTTGTGCTCTTCAGCTCAAGGCGAGCACTCTACCGCTTGAGCCACAGCGCCACTTCTGGTTTTCGAGTGGTTTATTGGAGATAAGGGTCTCACAGACTTTCCTGCTCCGCCTGGCTTTGAACTGGGATCCTAGATCTCAGCCTCCTGAGTAGCTAGGATTACAGGCATGAGGCCCGGCAAATGATGTATTTCATAAATATTTTTGTATATTTTCCTTTCTGTATAGTTTTCTTTTTGTATATTTTCCATTTCATTCTTAATAAGCATCATAGTATTTTAGTGTATAGAATAATCAGGTGAACTTTTCATGAAAAGTAGATATCTAAGTGGGTTTAAGATGGATATCAGAAGGATATTATAAGCAAATTTTGTTGTTGTTATTGTTTTGGGTATATTGGTTTGAACTTGGGACCTTACCCTTGTTAGATACTCTACTGTTGAGCTGTACCTCCCGCCCTTAATTCTTTTTTATTTTTTTTTTGCCAGTCATGGGGCTTGAACTCAGGGCCTGGGGACTGTCCTTGAGCTGCTATTTTTTGCTCAAGGCTAAGGCTCTACCACTTGAGCCACAGTGCCACTTCCAGCCTTTTCTGTTTATGTGGTGCTGAGGTATCGAACCCAGGGTTTCATGCATGCTAGGCAAGCACTCTACCACTGAGCCACATTTTTAGCCCTCTTGGGTAATTTTTGAGGTAGGGTACCAATTTTTGCCTTGGGTGACCTGAATGTGATCCTTCTGTTGATGCTTCCTATTGTAACTGGGATGATGAGCCTGTACTACTATGCTGAACTTTTTCTGTTGAGATGGAGGAATCCTCTTGAACTTTTTTTGTGGAGGTTGGCCTGGAACCACAGTCCTTCTCATTTCAGACTCCTGTGTAGCTAGGATGAGAGTTGCATGTTACCTTGTCCAGCTATTTGTTGAAATAGGGTCTTGCCAGCTTTTTTTTTTCCCCCCAGGCTGGCCTGAAACTGCAATCTTCCCAATCTGGTGGTTGAAAGATAAGAGTATCATTGATTTTCTTGCCTGGGGCAGCTTTGAACCAGGATCCTCAGATCTTTGTCTCCTGAGTAGCAAAGATTACAGGTATGAGCCACTAGTACCTGGTCAAGTCAGTTTTCCTAGTCTGTTGAGGGGCTTGAACTCTGGGCCTGGGCACTGACCCTGAGCTTTTCAGTTCAAGGAAAGCACTCTACCATTGAGCCACATCACCACTTCTGGTTTTCTGGTGGTTAATTGGAGATAAGAGTCTTATGGACTTTCCTGCCCAGGCTGGCCTTGAACTGTGGATCCTCAGATCTCAGCCTCCTGAGTAGCTAGGATTATAGGCCTGAGCCACTGTTGCCCAGCTCAAGTCAATTTTTTATAAAGACATAAAATTGAAAGAATTAGTGTCACCTGACCTTTTTCAAAACAGGTTGAGCCAGGTTCTTGCCACAGAATATTGAGTAATGAAGCAATTCTTGATTAATGAGTGACTGGATGAGAATTCCATATTTTCTTTTTTTCTTGATTCTTGAGTTTAGGAAAATTTATGTAGGACAGCATTTCTGAACCTCACCTCTATGGATATTTGGGGTTGGATAATTCCTATTGGGAAGAATTGTTGGCAGTATCCTGACCTTTCTATCTGCCAGTAAACTCCCCAGGTACAGCAACCCAAAATATAGTATTTCAGACACTGGCAAATATCTCTTGGGGACAAAATTGCCTTCATTAAGAACCACTGATGAAAAACATTATCACCTGAAACTCAGGGTCTGAGATTATACTTACATGATCAGAGTTACCATCACTAAATAGACAATGGTGTAAGAACTTTGGGCAATGATAGAAATGTGCCAAGGGGATATCTACTAGTCATGTACAGTAGTGAGCACTTGAAATGTGGCAAATGTGGAACTAAAAATTTGCTTTTTTAAATTTAGAAGTTCTGGGCTGGAAAGGTGGCTCCAGTGGTAGAGAGCTTGCCTTGTATGCATGAGGCCCTGGGTTCGATTCCTCAGCACTACATAAGCAAAAAGAAAAAAGCTGGAAGTGGTGCTGTGGCTCAAGTGGTAGAAGACTAGCCTTGAGCTGAAGAGCTGAGGGACAGTGCCCAGGCCCAGAGTTCAGGCCCACGACTGGACCCAAAAAAAACCCCCAAAAAACAAAAAATTTAGAAGTTCTAAAGTGGCTAGTGTTTACTGCATTTGAAGCCCAAAGAGTTCTGCTAGCTGTCTTTGTGTATTGCTCTTCTGATTTGCTGTGATGTGAAATGTCTTTTTTACTTTTTTTTTTTTTTGTGCCCATCCTGGGGCTTGAACTCAGGAAGGATCTGGGTGTTATCCATGATCTTCTTTTGCTCAAGGCTAGTAGTCTGCCACTTGAGCCACAGCTTTATTTCCAGTTTGCTTGCTTGCTTTCTTTCTTTTGTAGTTTATGGAAATAAGAGTTTCAGACTTCTCTGTTCAGGCTGGCTCTGAACCTCAATTGTTGTAACTCAGCCTCCTGAGTAGCTAAGATTATTGGCATATGCCTCCAGTAACTGGCTTTTCTTAGTCTCAATCTTTGTCTTTATGGGTGGAAAATGAATAGTTAAATAAAGACTACTGGGCTGGGAAGGTGGCTCACTGGTAGAGTGCTTGCCTTGCATGCATGAGGCCCTGGGTTCGATTCCTCAGCACCACATAAGCAGAAAAAGCCGGAAGTGGCACTGTGGCTCAAGTGGTAGAGTGCTAGCCTTGAGCTGAAGAGCTGAGGGACCAACACCCAGGACCAGAGTTCAGGCCCCACAACTGACCAAAAAAAAAAAAAAAAGACTACATAGATGGTACTCCAGATTTCTTTTATGTCTTCTTAAAAGAGTGTGCTATACTTTCAAGCAAAGTCCTAAGAAAATTAAGGATAATGTAAGTTCAGTTACTGCCTTAATTAGGCACTCTTCCATGTTCTTTTTTTTTAATTGAGATTAAGTGATTACAAAAATTTCACAGTATTGTGGGATAGTGATACTTAAAGTCACAAACACATTTTAATCTTCACAAGACAAATTATTATCATGGTCTATAATGCTTGTGAGTTATATGAGTTTTGATCTTCCATGTGTTTTTTTTTTTTTCTTTGTTGGTCAGGGGGCTTGAACTCTGGGCCTGGGCCTGGGCATGGGCACGGGCACGGGTGCTATTCCTCAGCTCTTCAGCTCAAGGCTAGCACTTTACCACTTGAACTATAGTGCCACTTCTGGTTTTCTGGTGGCTTATTGGAGATAGTCTCCCGGACTTTCCTGCCTTGGCTGGCTTCGAACTTCAATCCTCAGATCTCAGCCTCCTGAGTAGCTAGGATTACTGGTGTGAGCCACCAGCTCCTGCCTTTAGTGTTTCTTTTTAAGAGACCAATGATTTCTGTATTTCCCAGGCTGATCTTGGTTACAGATGCATGCCATGATCCCTGGCAAAATGTTTTTTTTTTTTAATTTGTTTGGTGTGTGTGTGTGTGTGTGTGTGTGTGTGTGTGTGTGTGTGTGTGTGTGTGTGTGTGTGTGTGTGTGTGTGTGTGTGTGTGTGTGTGTGTGTGTGTGTGTGTGTGTGTGTGTGTGTGTGCGCGCGCGCGCTGAGGATTGAACCCAGGACTCCATACATGCTAAACATGAACTCTTGACAGTGAATTACAGTCCTAGCTCTTGTGTAAGTTTTTATGCCAGGTTGAGACATTTCCCCATTATAATTTGTCTGAAATTTAGGATCTTAAGTTAATTAAATGAGTTTCTCATTTTGGTAGCATGGTCTCTTTACCTTAAAATGTAAATACTGCAGGTGGAGTAGATTGATTTTCTAATGTTAACTCAGTTTTACATTTTTGGGCTAACTAGCTGGTCAAATTATAGATTATTTTCTTTATTATTATTTTTGGTTGGTCGTGGGCTTGAACTTTGGACTTAGGCACTGTCTCTGTGTTCTTCAGTTCAAGGCTAGAGCTCTACCACTTGAGCCACAGACCACTTCTGGTTTTCTGAGTGGTTTATTGGAGATAAGAGTCTTACAGACTTTTCTGCCCAGGCTGGCTTTGAACTGCGATCCTCAGATCTCAGCCTCCTGCGTAGCTGGGATTACAGGTGTGAGCCAGTGGTGCCCAGCAGTTGATTCATGGAATCTTTTTCTTTTTTTGGTCAGTCATGGGGCTTGAACTCTGGCCCTGGCTGCTGTCCCTCAGCTCTTCATCTCAAGGCAAGTGCTCTACCACTTGAGCCACAGTGCCACTCCCTCTAAAGTTCTTTTACATGCTAATTTCCAGCTTCTGTTTCTTCCATAAAGGTAACCATAGTTTTAAAGTTGTGTATCAACCAGATGTAGTGGTACACAGCTCTATTTCCTGAGGCAGAAGAATCCAGAGTTCAAAGCTGGCCTGGACTATGTAGCAAGAACTTTTCTCAAAAAAAAAAAAGTTTTTGCTTATTTCTTATTTTTATAATTTTTCCACACAAGTAAATGACATATACTATTTTTACATGGAAGTTCTGTTGTACCTCTCTTACTTCAGGATAATTTTCAATTTGTCCATGTTGTTAAATAAGTCAGTCATTTAATTGCATTATAAAGCACTGCATACCTGTTGAATGCTCCATTATACCCTGTTTGTGGTAATTCCAATTGTTAGTATTTCCCCCCTTAAGTGTGCTATAGGTACACCTTTGTATATGTAGTGTGTATGTGTGTGTGTGTGTGTGTGAGTTCTGTGAGGAATGAATGACTGGAAATAGACCTTAGACTACATGGGCCTTGTTCAGGACCAGCTTCCTAGATGACCTTCAGTTCTAACTTGTCTATTCCCTTAATTTCACCATTTTGTAACAGTTGAGTAGGAGGCTATCCAAACCTCCCAGATATAGATATCTGTCAGAATCGATAGCTCATTGTTCTAATTTGCATGTATAATTGTAGTGAGGTTGAATGTGCTCCTGCATTTTTTAAAGCCATTTTCTGCTCTGAATTGTCCAGTTTAATAGCCATTGGCCACTTGTCTGTTTCATTTTGTATTGGTTTGTATTGGATTTGTTGGACAGTATATTACAAAGAACTCAAATAGCAGTGTCTTTGTGTATGTGTGTGTGTGTGGGGTCAGTCTTGGGCTTAATCTTGGCTGCTGTCTCTGAGCTCTTTTTTGCTCAAGGCTAGTGCTGTACCACTTTGAGCTTCAGTGCCACTTCTGGTTTTCTGGTAGTTATTTGGAGATTAGGGTCTCATGGACTTTTGTGCCCCATCTCGCTCAAACAACGATCATCAGATCTTGGCCTCATGAGCAGGTAGAATTACAGGGATGAGCCACAAGTGCCCGGCTAGCAATATGTTTTAAAAAGACAGGTTTATTTTCTCTCACATAAAGCATGGAGTTGCACTGTTCAGGAATAGTTTTAGTGGCTGGAGATGTTACCAGAAGCTCAAGATTGTTCTTAGGCCACAAACCAGAGCCTCATGCATGCAAGGCAAGGGGGTGGGGGCGGTGGGAGAGGGTCCCTGGGACCCAGCCTGCATTGCACTTTTCAGGGCACAAGCCAGAATGTTGTAGAAAAGAGAAAGGGAGAGATAGGGAAAGTTGGACATGATTGCCAGAGAGAGAGAGCAAAGAGAGCCTGAAAGTAAACAGACTTCTGACCATTTACCATTGCAGTAGCAAAAACTGTCTACATCTGAGAATGGCATATAAATTAAGCACTCTGGCTTTCCAGGGAGCGCAGGAGGCATTTCAAAGGGGTTTCACAACTCGGGCGTGACTCGCAGCACCCCATTAAATGTGTAGGGGAGTCAGTCTGGTGAGTGAAGGAGAGCTGACCAGGCAGAAGTTGCATCCTGACTTCCCCCAGAGCCCTCTAGAGAGAAATGGCCAAGCCCCCAAAGCCAAGCGTCCTCGGCTCCGGAGGTGACCGGCCTTTTGGCTAAAGGCTGTAGGAGCTCTCTGGCATGACGCCACGTCTGAACAGAGACTGAACATGAACAACAGAGAGAGCGTAGAGTAGAGAGTAGAGAAGTGGTGTGGACGTGGATGTGAAGGCCAGGAATGGTATTGGTGAAAAGTCTCGCGTGGTGTTTCAAGGCAGTTTGGTTCACAGAAAAGGGGTGGTTAGGAAATTCTAACATTTCCAACTCAAAAACCCCATCCGAGTCACGGCACCATATGAAACGTATATTAAATAGTAGGTAGGTTTCATTAGGTAAAGCACTCTACCACTGAGCCACCTTCCCAGCTCCCCCCCCCCTTTTTTTTTTTTTTTGCCAGTCCGGGGGCTTGAACTCAGGGCCTGGGCCACTGTCTCTCAGCATTTTTTTCTCAAGAGTAGCACTTTACCTACCACTTGAGCCACAGTACCATTTCCAACCTTTTCTGTGTACGTGGTACTGAGGAATTGAAGTCAGGGCTTCATGCATGCTAGGCAAGCACTCTACCACTAAGCCACATCCCCAGCCCTTGTTTTCATTTCTAAGTCAAAAATTAAAAACTGTGTAGAAAATGCATACAGATCAAATTGTATGCTTTTGTGTCGAAACAGCCAGTTGTTCCTGCAGCATTCAATAGTCTTTTACTCACTTCCTTGTCATCTACCGTGATCTGTTTCTGGGAAGTCTTTGTGTTTCATTATTTTTTTTCCTGTTCTAATAATGTTTAAAAGCTTTTTTTACACCTTCATAAACTGTCTGGATAAGACCTCCCTTTTACTGTTTTTTCAAAATTCCAGTTTTTTGCATTATTCATGTGTTTAGTATATTTTCTGTCAAATAGTACTGGCTTTCAATCTGACATAGTATTCTCACTTTAGTTTTCATGATTTTGTAAAAAAAATGATATTTATAGTAAACCAAGAATATCTAGATTTTCCTTCTATATATGTCTACAAGATATTAGTCCACTGAAGTTTGTATCTCATAACAGTAATGCTTAAGGAACTTCAGAGTAAATGCTTTAATGGCACATGGACTTAGGGTCAGACTATGATTTTTTTTATCTTGAGTCTTGAATGTGCAATCTGTTTCTTCATTTGTAAAAGGGAGAAAGATAGTTTCTTTTTTTTATTAATACGTTTTTTTAATTGTGAAAATACCGTACAGAGGGGTTACAATTACATGAGCAAGGAAATGAGTACATTTCTTATCAAGCATTGTTGTCTCCTCCTTTGTTTCCCCTTACCATCCCTGCCCTCCCATATTCCCACCCACCCTCCCCAAGATAGTTTCTTTAGGGCTGTGGTAAGATCAAGTCAAATAATACATGTAAAAAAATATAGCATTGTGGGGCTGGGAATGTGGTTTAGTAGTAGAGTGCTTGCCTAGTATGCATGAAGCCCTGGGTTTGATTCCTCAGTATCACATAAACAGAATAAGCCAGAAGTGGTACTGTGGTTCAAGTGGTAGAGTGCTAGCTTTGAGCAGAAAACTCAGGGGCAGTGACTAGGCTCTGAGTTCAAGGCCCAGGACTGGCAAAAAAATCTCTCTCTCTCTCTCTCTCTCTCATTGTGTCTGGCAAGTAGATGGTGGCCATTGTTGTTAAGTTGTATAAAAGTTACAATTATTGCTTTCTGGGAAATAGGTCTATAAGGAACAAATCTCCAAGATGTAAAGATTGGAATTTCCCACTATTTTGACAAAAAGCTTAGCAGTATAATGGGAGAAAGATACAGGTTGAGTCAGTGAAGCCTGGGCTTGTGGACTCCTGTGTGCATATCTTTTAATAGAATCTGTAAGGGCAGGGAGTATTTTCCTTGCTTTTTGATCCTTAGCCTCTTGGAACATATAGTCCTACTTAAATAGGTTTTGAATAGAAACATTCAGAAATATTGCTTTATTTCTCTTTCTCTTGTCTTGCCTCCCCTCAACTAAATATATACTAAATCCCTTCATCAGTAAGTAATCTTCACAGTTGAAAAATTGGGAGCTGGGAGCCAGTGGCTCATGCCTATAATCCTAGCTACTCAGGAGGCTGAGATCTGAGGATTGTGGTTCAAAGCCAGCCTGGGCAGGAAAATCTGGGGGAACTCTTTATCTACAATTCACTACTGGAAAATCAGAAGTGGTGCTGTGTCTCAGTGTGATAGAGTCCTAGCCTTGAGCAAAAAAGAGCTCAGGGACAGTGCCCAGGCCCTGAGTTCAATCCCCACAACCTCTACTACCACCAAAAGTTGCAAGATTTTAACTTTGAGTTACTGGTGGTGTTACCTTTAGGTTTTGTAAAGTGAAGGTAACTAGGCTTTGGTGGTGAGATGATGAAGTTGGGCAGGAACATATCTATTTATTGTCTTTTGTTGGGATGACTCTTTCAAAACAGTTTCCCCTGTTTTTTTTTTATTACCTTATTATCTATCTATCTATCTATCTATCTATCTATCTATCTATCTATCTATCTATCTATCTATCTCTATCTATCTATCTCTATCTATCTATCTATCTATCTATCTATCTATCTATCTATCTATCTATCTATCTATTTTTGGTCGGTAGTGGGGCTTGAACTCTGGGCTTGGGCGCTGTCCCTGCACTCTTAAGCTCAAGGCGAGCGCTCTACTGCTTGAGCCACAGTGCCACTTCCGGTTTTCTAGTGGTTTATTGGGGATAAGAGTCTCACGGACTTTCCTGCCCAGGCAGGCTGGCTTGGAACCGGGATCCTCAGATCTCAGCCTCCTGAGTAGCTAGGATTATAGGCGTGAGCCACTGGTGCCTGGCTCTACCTTCTTATCATATTCCTTACCTTCTTATATTTCTTTTTCTTTTTTTTTTTTTTGGGGTCCAGTCGTGGGGCCTGAACTCTGGGCCTGAGTGCTATCCCTCAGCTCTTCAGCTCAAGGCTAGCACTCTACCACTTGAGCCACAGCAACACTTCCGGCTTTTTTCTTTTTGCTTATGTGGTGCTGAGGAATCGAACCCAGGGCCTCAGGCATGCAAGGCAAGCGCTCTACCACTGAGCCAACTT
>NW_012267217.1:29045241-29062922 GCF_000151885.1 Dipodomys ordii | reverse complement strand
CTCTGGGCCTGGGCGCTGTCCCTCAGCTCTTCAGCTCAAGACTAGTGCTCTACCACTTGAGCCACAGCACCACTTCTGGCTTTTTCTGCTTATATGGTGCTAAGGAATCAAATCCAGGGACTCATGCTTGCAAGACAAGCACTATACTACTGAGCCAACTTCCCAGCCCTCCATGAGACTCTTATCTCCAATTAACTACCAGAAAACTGGAAGTGGTGCTTTGGCATAAGTGGTAGAGTGCTTGCTTTGAGCTGAAGAGCTGAGGGACAGTGCCCAGGCCCAGAGTTCAAGACTAAGGACTAGCCAAACGAAAAAAAAATAGTTTTTGCTTTTTGTGGCAATGAGAACAGTGAAAGGGTCCTTTGTTATAAATTCTTTCCAAATGTTTCTGTTTAAAGAAGGCACTGTAAAACAACCAGGTAACTGTTTTGGGCCTTAAAGGAGGACTTGTAGAAGAGATCTGCCTCTTCTAATTTGTGGCATGTAAGTATAGTTTCTGTTCAGAGTTAGAATGCTGCTGTCATACTCCTTGAGTTTATGTTCTAGTTCAACTTCTAGCTAATCTGTGACTATGGGTACATTACTTGAACTGTATCTCAGTTTCTTCACCTGTGAAATGACCAGTGCACTAGTCCCCTTACTGCAGTGGGTACATTCTAAGAACCCCAGTGGATACTTTAAACCAATTCTATAATGTTTTTTCCTATATATTCATACCTATAATAATGTATACTTTTTTTTGTTGTTGTTGTTTGGTCGTAGGGCTTGAACTCTGGGCCTGGGCACTGTCCCTCAGCTCTTTAGCTCAAGGCTAGTGCTCTACCACTTAAGCCACAGTGCCGCTTCTGTTTTTTTGGTGGTTAATTGGAGACAAGAGTCTCCTGGACTTCCTGCCCGGGCTGGCTTTGAACCATGATCCTCAGATCTCAGCCTCCTGAGTAGCTAGGATTACAGGTGTGAGCCACCAGCGCCCAGCTAAAGTATACCTTTTTTTACATTAGGGCTAGCAAGAGAGAAATGGCAATAATAATGAGATAGAGCAGTTTTTTCTGATCAGTTGTGGGGCTTATACTCTGGGATTAGGGGCTATCCCTGAGATTTTTTGCTTAAGGCAAACGCTCTCCACTTTGAGCTACTTCCAGCTTTTTCTATGATTAATTGGGCATAAGAGTCTCATCCACTTCCGGCCTTTTCTGCTTATGTGGTGCTGAGGAATCGAACCCAGGGCCTCATTCATGCATGCAAGGCAAACACTACCATTGAGCCACCTTCCCAGCCCTCAAGTTATGTTTCTGTGGTAGCCTGCCTGCTGAGAACTTGGGACTAAGACACATACTAACAGATCTTTTCCTCAAGAGTGAATTCAGAATTTTGGTTTTAAGAAACTCAAGTCACTAGGCAACAGTGGCTTACTCCTGTAATTCCAGTTTACTCAGGAGGCTGAGGTTTGAGGATTGTGATTCAAAGCCAGCACCAGCAGAAAAGTCTCTGTGATACACTTATCTCCAATTAAGTACTCAAAACTGGAAGTGGTCGATTGCTAGCCTTGAGCAAAAAGAGCTCAGGTCCTGAGTTCAAGCTCCAGGACTGGGGGGAAAAACTGTAATTTAATGGATTGATTTGATGATTTATTTTTTCTTTTGGTCCTGGAACTTTAACTCAAGACTTGAGTGCTGTCCCTGCCCTTTTGTGCTCAAGACTAGTGCTTTGTCACTTGATCCACAGCTCCACTTGTTGGCTTTTGGAGGTTTCTGATGTGATGATTTTATTGTTTGTAGCATATTAGTCAACTAAGTGGCTAGTATTAACTTTTAGATTATATTATTATGGTGGTTCAGGTTTTTAAATTATATATTAATTGTATAATGGCAATTTTATTATGACATTTTCACATATACATGCATAAAGTATCTCATCCTCAACTGTTACTCTTGACCTACTCCCCTTAAAACAATTTCACTAGGTATTGTTGTATATTCATATATACAAATAAACTACTTGGACCAAATTCATTTTTGTTCACCCCTTTTAACCCTCCTTCCAAGGCACCTCACTATTTCCCATCCCAGCCTGTTTTTCTTGCACTAAGAGACTTCACTATGGTATTTCAGACATGCATATATTTGAATAACCCTTTCTGTTGTTCCTCCATTCCTCTTAAGATCAAGTTTGCCTTGAGTTTCCTTATGTAGTCTTCATACATAGTTGCACTATATTTCTTATTCACTCTCCCATCTTTTTTTCCCCCCTCTCCCTTCCCTTTCTCCTCATCTTTCTGTATAATCCCATAGTTAGACTTGTGCTTTCTATATATGTGTATCTCTATGTATGCAGATATATAATTTTTTTTTTTTTGCCAGTCCTGGGGCTTGAACTCAGCACCTGGGCATTGTCCTTGAGCTTCTTTTGCTCAAGGCCAGCACTCTACCACTTGAGCCACTTTGCCATTTCTTGCTTTTTCTGTGTATGTGGTGCTGAGGAACTGAACCCAGGGCTTCATGCATGCTAGGCAAGTACTCTGCCACTAACCATTCCCAGCATATAATCTTTTTTTTATTTTTTTGGTCCGGTCCTGGGGCCTGAATTCTGGGCCTGGGCGCTGTCTCTCAGCCCTTCAGCTCAAGGCTAGCGCTCTACCACTTGAGCCACAGCGCCACTTCCGGCTTTTTTTTTTCTGCTTATGTGGTGCTAAGAAATCAAACCCAGGGCCTCATGCATGCAAGGCAAGTACTTTACCACTGAGCCACCTTCCCAGCACTCCCAGCATATAATCTTATGTACATGTTTATGAATATGTGTCTTTTAGGTCTAGCTTCCACACACAAATGAAAACATATATTTGGAGGTTTTTTTTTTTGTTTTTTTTTGGAGGGGGTCCAGTCATGGGGCCTGAACTCTGGGACTGAGCGCTGTCCCTCAGCTCTTCAGCTCAAGGCTAGTGCTCTACCACTTGAGCCACAGCGCCACTTCCAGCTTTTTTCTTTTCTTTTTTTTTTTTGGTCGGCTGTGGGGCTTGAACTCTGGGCCTGGGTGCTGTCCCTCAGCTCTTCAGTTCAAGGCGAGCGCTCTACTACTTGAGCTACAGCGCCACTTCCGGTTTTCTGGTAGTTTTATTGGAGATAGGAGTCTCACGGTCTCTCCTGCCCGGGCTGGCTTTGAACCTCGATCCTCAGATCTCAGCCTCCTGAGTAGCTAGGATTACAGGCGTTAGCCACCAGCGCCCGGCCACTTCCAGCTTTTTTCTTATGTGGTGCTGAGGAATCGAACCCAGGGCCTCGAGCATGCAAGGCAAGTGCTCTACCACTGAGCCACCTTCCCAGCCCCTTGTTTTTTTTTTTGCCAGCTCTGGGGCTTGAATTTAGGGTCTGGGCTCTGGTTGTAAGCTTCTCTGTGCTCAAGACTAACGCTCTACCACTTGAGCCACAGTGCCACTTCCAGCATTTTTCTGTTTATGTGGTATTGAGGAATTGAACCCAGGGTTACATGCAGGCTAGGCAAGCACTCTACCACTAAGCCACATTCACAATCCTATATTTGGAGTTTTGAACTTGTCCTATTCTACATGTTCTTCAGTTCCATTTTCCTGTAAATGATATTTCATTTTTTCCCTAATGACTGTGTAGAATTTCATGCTATATATGTATCATATCCTTATCCATTTATCTGTCTATGGGCACCTCTGCTGAGAGCTGTAATAAACATGGATGTGAGTATCTTTCTTGTATTTACTGTCAGATTAGACATACATCCTTTGAGCATGTTTTCTACAGATATTTGATCGAGTGGTAAGGTAGGGGCATAAAGAGAGCTAATTTTAAGTTTCTTGAGGAGCCTCTATACTTATTTCCATAGTGATTGTATTAGTTACAAGTGTTTGTTGTTTTTCTGATGGCTGCTGTTCTGATTGGGTTGAGATAGGATCTTAGTGTTGTTTGATTTGCTTTATGGGCTGTATCTATTAGTCATTTGTATTTTTTTGAGAATTAACCTAATTTGTATGCCCATTAATTAATTAATTGGATTACTTTTTCTTTCCTTTTTATTTTGGCAGTGGTGGGCTTGGCCTCTGGGCTTGGGTGCTGTCCCAGAGCTCTTCAGCTCAAGGCTAGCTAGTGCTCTACCACTTGAGCCACTTCCGGTTTTCTGGTGGT
This sequence comes from Dipodomys ordii, assembly GCF_000151885.1. Lineage (NCBI taxonomy): Eukaryota > Metazoa > Chordata > Mammalia > Rodentia > Heteromyidae > Dipodomys > Dipodomys ordii. The sequence continues at coordinate 29,058,771 of NW_012267217.1, read as the reverse complement.
TAATTGGAGATGCGAGTTTCACAGACTTTCCTACCCCGCTGGCTTTGAACTGTGATCCTCAGATCTCAGCCTCCTGAGTAGCTAGGATTACAGGTGTGAGCCACCGGTGCTCACCTGGATTATTTTTTCTTTCACTGTTGTGCTTTTTTTTTTTTAAAGCTCTTTGTATATTCTGGATTTTATCTCCCCCTCCCCCCCCCATCATGGGGCTTCAACTTGGAGGTCTCCAGAAGTGCCTGTTGTTGAGTGTGAATAAAAGATGTGTTTTAAAAAGGATAAGTCTTCTTTTCCTCCTCTTCCTTTTCTTCTCTCCTTTTCTTCTGTCTCTGCACACCTCCATCTTGTACAGGCTGGCAGTTCCCCCTCCCCCCGATAAATTCTTTTCTGCCTGAACCATGTGGCAGTGCCTTTTGGTGAACCTTGCATCTAGTGGGAAAACCTGAGAGGGGTTTAGTGTCAGGAGTCACTGGATCCCCTCATCTCTGTCCAAGGGTAAATCTGCCTTCTGACGACCTCTTCTTGTTCCCTTTACCATTGCTATCTAAGCATCCCCCACACTGTCTTTTCATCTTCTCTCTACATCTGTCCCTGCCTCACAAGATTTCTTTCAGATTTTATCCAAAGATGTGTACACATTCACAAACAAGGAACCATTATTACTGTCTTTTTCCGGACCAGACAACATCTCTACCTTTTACCTCTAAAACTGACACCCCTTGTCAGCCAGAAGTAACCAGAGAGAGTTGGCTCTCCTCCCACCCCCCCCTTTTTTTTTTTTTTTTGCTTTTGCTGTTCTGGAGCTTGAACTCAGGGCCTAGGCACTGTCCCTGAGCTTCTTTTGCTCAGGGTTAGCACTGTACCACTTGAGCCACAGCACCACTTTTGGCCTTATTATGTGGTACTGAGGAATTGAATCCAGGGCTTCATGAATGCTAGGCAAACATTCTACCACTAAGCCACATTCCCAGCCTTCGACACCCCTTTATCACTATCAAAGTCTGCCCAGGAGAGTAGCCCCTTCCTCCTTGGGAAAGACAAGCATGTACCCTTATGAGAAACTGAAACCAGTAATCACCTGTCAATCACCTGTGAGACTCTGAGGTCACTTCCTCATACATTGAGGTCACTTCCTGAACTGCCCTGTCAGCCTCCTTCAGACAATAAGCTGCGGGAATCAGCTGTGGTCACACCTCGCCTTTCCCTATATAATCCTTCTCAAACACAAGTTCCCTCTCTCCTTCTTCCTCTTCTTCCTCCTCTTTTCCCCTTCTTTTCTCTCATCAAGTGCAGGCTGATAGTTTGCTCCCCTCTGCCCTAGTAAACTTTTCTACCTGGAAGAAAACCCAAACTGATAAGTTCGTGCTTGCTTGCTTGCTTGCTCCCTTTCCCTCTCCTCTCTCCTTCCCCTCCCTCCCTCTCTATTTTTGTCGGTCGTGGGGGCTGAACTCTGGGCCTGGGCTCTGTCCCTTAACTCTTCAGCTCAAGGCTAGTGCTCTACCACTTGAGCCACAGCGCCACTTCCGGCTTTTTTTCTGCTTATGTGGTGCTAAGGTATTGCACCCAGGGCCTCATGCATGCGAGGCAAGCACTCTACCACTAAGCTGCTTTCCAGCTCCTTGCATCTTTCTTTTCTCTTTTCTTCTTTCTTTTTCTTTCTTTCTCTCTTCTCTTTCTCTTATTCTTTCTCTCTTTCTTTCTGTTTTTCTCTTTCTCTTACTCTTTCTCCATCCTTCCTTTTCACCTTTCCTCTTTCCCCCCCTCTTTCTTTCCTCTCTTTCCCTATTTCCCTCTCTTTCCTTCCTTCCTTCCTTCCTTCCTTCTCTCTCTCTTTCTCTTTTTTTTTCTTTCTTTCTGTTGTAGGGCTTGAACTTGGAGCATGGGCACTTTCTCTGAGCCAAAAGGCTCCATGCTATGACTCATTGAGCCAGATGGCTCCTTCTGTTTTATTGGAGATAGTCTCATGGGCCAGGAGACTTCTGTCTCTGGAACTACCAGAAAACCAGAAATAGTGCTATGGCTCAAAGTGGTAGAGTGATAGCCTTGACCAACAGAGCTCAGGGATGGTGCCCAGGCCTTGAGTTGAAGCTCCACCACTAGGGGGAAAAAGTCCCACAGACATTTCCTGCCTAGGCTGGCTTTGAACTGCAATCCTCAGATCTCAGCCTCCTGAGTAGCTAGGATTACAGGCATGAGCCACCAGCACTTGGCATCTTTATCTTTTAGCTGTTGAATAGCTAGTGAAGGTTTTCTCCTTTCTGTGGATTGTCTGTCATGGATTGTCTGTGATTCTAGTAATTATTTCTTCCTTTGTTGTAGTCCTATTTGTCAACTCTTACTCTTGTTTGTTGAGCAGTTGGAGGTCTTCCTATTCAGAAAATAATTACCTGGAGGCTGGGAAGGTAGCTCAGTGGTAGATTACCTGCCTTGCATGCAAGAGGCCCTGGGTTCGATTTCTTAGTACCACATAAGCAGGAAAAGCCAGAAGTGGCGCTGTGGCTCAAGTGGTAGAGTAGTAGCCTTGAGCTGAAGTGCTGAGGGGCAATGCCCAGGCCCAGAGTTCAGGCCCCATGACTGACCAAAAAAAGAAAAGAAATAATTACCGGTGTCTATAACTTCCAGGGTTTTCCCCATGTTTTTCTGTAGTACGTTTAAAGTTTGAGGTTTTACTTTTGAGTTCTTTGATTGATTTGAAATTGATTTTTATATCTTTTTTTTTTTTTTTACTGCCCTGGGGTATAAACTTAAGGGCCTGAGCTTTGTCCCTGAGCCTCTCTGCGCTCAAGGCTACCACTCTACCGCTTGAGCCACAGTGCCACTTTTTCTGTTGATGTGATACTGAGGAATCCAGCCCAGGGCTTCATGCATGCTAGGCAAACACTGTACCACTAAGCCACATTCCTAGCCCCTTGATTTTTTTTTTTTGTGCTGGTACTGGGGCTTGAATTCAGAGCCTGGTCACTGTCGTGTAGTTTTTCTGCTCAAGATTAGTGCTCTGCCACTTGAGCCATAGCTCCACTTCTGGCTTTTTGGTGATTAATTGGGGATTTGTTTCACAAACTTTTCTGCCAGGGTTGGTTTTGAATTGCAGTTCTCAGATCTCAGCCTCCTGAATAGTTAGAATTACAGGATTTACCCACATGATGCCCAGCTTTTTTTTTTTTTTTTTGATCCTGGAGCTTGAACTCAGGGCCTGGTACTGTCCGTGAACTCTTCAGTTCAAGGTTAGGGCTCTACCAGTTGAGCCACAATGCCACATGGTGGTTAATTGGAGAGAAGAGTCTTTTTTTTTTTTTTATAAGCATAGAATCTTGTGTGTACCAGGCAGGTGTTTGACCACTTGACTTACCATCTCTTTTTTTTTTTGCTTTAATTATATTTTAGAGTAGACTTTTTTTGTTAATGCCTGTGCCAGACTGGATTGTAACGTTCCTATTTATATTACTTGCGTACCTGGAATGACAAGTGTGTGCCACAACTACATCTAGCTGTTGGATGAGATGAGACTTCATTAACTTTTTACTCAGACTGTCTCAATCCAGTAGTTGGGATTACAGGCATGAGCCACTGTGCTCAATGTGCATTTTTTTTTACATTCTGTGTTTTGTAAATGAAATAGTGTTATCACATTAATACATTCAGAACTGTCCTTTTTGGTTACAAGTGCATTTGACTATCAGGATAGCTTTTAGATTATTAGTTTTAGAAATATTTTGTTTGGAGACTGAGTAGCATATTACATTCTGTAATTATGCCTTTGTGGTCTGGTCAAAGGTAGTGAGTTAAAGAATGATTCAGAAATTTCGTGGTAATTCTGAGTTCATTTGTATATAGAACAGAATAATGTGAGGGTAGTAGTGCTTACTGATAAGTACGTGTGTGTATGTGTGTGTGTGTCTGTATGCGCGCGTGCTCAGGATACAGTAAGCACATGTTAATGATGAGATACCTTGTTAAACTAATGTTATTCAATTGGAAAGAATGGTTAGAATAGGAATTGAGAAATGGAAGGAAAAATACCTCTCAATTATAATTAAGCCATTCACAGTACTTAACTATTAAAATCTTTTCTGCCTTTCCTCTCCCTCTCCCTCTTCTTCTCCTTCCCTCCTGTGCCTTTGACTTGAATTCAGTGCCTGGGAGCTGTTCCTGAACTTCTCTGCTCAGTTCTGGCACTCTACCATTTGAGCCACAGCTCTGCCTCCAGCTTTTTTGGGTAGTTAATTGGAGGTAAATTTCTCTGCCTGTCCTGGCTTTCAACTGAGATCCTTAGATCTCAGCCACCTAAGTAGCTAGGATTACAGGTATGAGACTGGTGCCTGGCTAAAATCTTTTGAAAGCATTAAATACTTCAATACAGTTCTTTTTTTTGCGGGGGGGGGGGGTGGTGGTCTGGTCGTGGGACCTGAACTCTGGGCCTGGGCACTGTCCCTCAGCTCTTCAGCTCAAGGCTAGCGCTCTACCACTTGAGCCACAGCGCCACTTCCGGCTTTTTTTTTCTGCTTATGTGGTGCTAAGAAATCAAACCCAGGGCCTCATGCATGCAAGGCAAGTACTTTACCACTGAGCCACCTTCCCAGCACTCCCAGCATATAATCTTATGTACATGTTTATGAATATGTGTCTTTTAGGTCTAGCTTCCACACACAAATGAAAACATATATTTGGAGGTTTTTTTTTTTGTTTTTTTTTGGAGGGGGTCCAGTCATGGGGCCTGAACTCTGGGACTGAGCGCTGTCCCTCAGCTCTTCAGCTCAAGGCTAGTGCTCTACCACTTGAGCCACAGCGCCACTTCCAGCTTTTTTCTTTTCTTTTTTTTTTTTTGGTCGGCTGTGGGGCTTGAACTCTGGGCCTGGGTGCTGTCCCTCAGCTCTTCAGTTCAAGGCGAGCGCTCTACTACTTGAGCTACAGCGCCACTTCCGGTTTTCTGGTAGTTTTATTGGAGATAGGAGTCTCACGGTCTCTCCTGCCCGGGCTGGCTTTGAACCTCGATCCTCAGATCTCAGCCTCCTGAGTAGCTAGGATTACAGGCGTTAGCCACCAGCGCCCGGCCACTTCCAGCTTTTTTCTTATGTGGTGCTGAGGAATTGAACCCAGGGCCTCATGCATGCAAGGCAAGTGCTCTACCACTGAGCCACCTTCCCAGCCCAATACTTAATCTTCTTATGAGCTTGATAGAGAGGCTTATTTCTTTGATATGTTTTAAGCTTAGAATGGGCTAAGTATTACAAGACAGGTAGGTGATTCCCAAGATTGAGGAGAAGGGAGAGATTAAGAACCATTAACATGGCTGGGCGTTGGTGGCTCATGCCTGTAATCCTAGCTACTCGGGAGGCTGAGATCTGAGGATCACGGTTCAAAACCAGCCTGTGCAGGAAAGTCCGTGAAATTCTGATCTCCAGTTAACCACCAGAAAACCAGAAGTGGCACTGTGGCTCAAGGGATAGAGTGCTTGCCTCAAGCTGAAGAGCTGAGGGACAGTGCCCAAGATCAGAATTCAAGCCCCACAACTGACCCCCCCCCAAAAAAAAAAAGAAAAAAAAAACGAACCATTAACAAAATGGGATGACAGTAGATAATGCCTGTACTCCTAGTTAGTCAGGAGGTGAGATCTGAAGATTGTGATTCAAAGCCAGCCCAGGCAGAAAGTCCAGGAAAGTCTTACCTCCAATTAATCACCCAAAACCCAAAAGTGGAGCTGTGGCTCAAGTGGCAGAGTGCTAGCCTTGAGCAAAAAAGCTCAGGGACAGCAAAAAAGCACCGGTCCTGAGTTCAAGCCCAGGACTGGCACACACACAAAAATAAATCACAAACAAAATGTTACGTTATTTATTTATTTATTTTTGTCGGTCATGGGGCTTGAACTCTGGGCCTGGGTGCTGTCCCTCAGCTCTTCAGCTCAAGGTGAGCGCTCTACCACTTGAGCTACAGCGCCACTCCGGTTTTCTAGTGATTTATTGGAGATAGGAGTCTCATGGTTATTTCCTGCCCAGTCTGGCTTTGAACCGTGATCCTCAGATCTCAGCCTCCTGAGTAGCTAGGATTACAGGCGTGAGCCACCGGAGCCCGGCAGATGTTACATTTAATATACATAGAATTGCAGGTAGAACTTTGGAAAGTAGTAAGGAGGTTCCTTAAAAGACTCCACATAGGGGCTGGGAAGGTGGCTCAGTGGTAGAGCACTTGCTTGCATGCATGAGGCCCTGGGTTTGATTCCTCAGCACCACATAAGCAGAAAAAAAAAGTCGGAAGTGGCATTGTGGCTCAAGTGGTAGAGCGCTAGCCTTGAGCTGAAGAGCTGAGGGACAGCGCCCAGGCCCAGAGTTCAGGCCCAAGACCAGACCCCCCCCCCCAAAATAAAAAACTCCACATAGAGCTCCCCTATGACCCAGCAATCCCACTTTTGGGCATTTACACAAATGATCACAAACAAGACCTTACTAAAGCTACCAGCACAACTGTGTTTATTGCAGTATTATTTACCATAGCTAAGATATGGAACCAACCCAGATGCCCCTCAGTAGATGAATGATCAAGAAAATGTGGTATGTATACACAATGGAATTCTGTGCCTCCATCAGAAAGAATGACATTGCCCCATTTGTTAGGAAATAGAAAGACTTATTAAGTGAAGTAAGCCATGCCCAAAGAAACATAGGTCCCATGCTTTCCCTTATTTGCAATAACTAGTATATGTCTAAGACAAGCAGAAATGGTCAGATAAGTTAATGTTAGGTGAAATGTACCCCAAGATAAGGACTCAAATGGTTTTTCTTTCTTGCTATTGTTTCTAACATAATTATAAGACGATTTCTTTGTTGTTTTGTATGTCCCTCCCCCACGGTATAACCCTGTTTTCACTGTATTTGATGTTGGTATAATTTGTGGGGGGGGAAGGGGAAAAAATAAATTGTTTAAATAGGGATACAGGTGGACCCATTGCAACAATGAGATGTACATTATGTCGAAAAACAAACTTTACAACTTTGGCGGGGGGGGGGGGGGGGGAGGGAGGAGGGGAGGGGGGAAAGGGAGGACTGTTGGAGATAGTAAGGGGAAACAAAGGAGGAGGCAACGATGCTTGATAAGAAATATACTCATTACCTTGCCCATGTAATTGTAACCCCTCTGTATGGTATTTTCACAATTAAAAAAAAAAAGAATTGCGGGTAGAATCTTCTTGTAAGAAAAAAGCAAGTTCTTGCCAGGTGCTGTTGTCTCATGCTTGTAATCCTAGCTACTCCGGAGGCTAAGATCTGAGGATCTCAGTTCAAAACCAGCCCAGGCAGGAAAGTCCTTGAGACTCTTTATCTTTAATAAACTACTAGAAAATCAGAAGTGGCACTGTGGTTCAAGTGGTAGAGAGCCAGCCTTAAGCTGAAATGCTGAGGGACAGTGGCCAGGCCCAGAGTTCAAGCCCCACGACCCACCCCCGGCTCCCCTCCCCCCCAGAAAAGCAGTTCTTTGAAAAGGGGATTAGGTTCTATGATAAAACAATTTTTCTTCTCTAATGTTCAAACATATTTACAAGCCTTTATATATTTATTGCCTATATGATTTTGAGGAGAAACTCATTTAATTTTTCTTTTTCTTTTTTTTTTTCTTTTGTTGGTCATGGGGATTGAACTCTAGGTCTGGGTGCTGTCTCTCAGCTCTGTAGCTCAAGGCTAGCACCCTACCACTTGAGCCACAGCACCACTTCTGGCTTTTTCTGCTTATGTTTATGCTGAGGAATTTAAACCCAGGGCCTCATACATGCCAGGCAAGCACTCTACCACTGAGCCACCTGCCCAGCCCCTCATTTAGTTTTTCTTAAAGCCCTCAAACAGAATTGACAATGAACATTGTATGTTTGCTCTTTGTACAATTAGTACTATAGATGTACATCTCCATATTCAATAAAAAATTTGTTATGTACTCATTCAGAAATGTGCTCTGAAATGGCAATTAATGGGTGAAAAACATATACATAAGATGAAATTTAGATAGGGGCTGTAGTGGTAAAGTGCTTCCCTGTCATATGCACAGCCCTGCCTGGGTCTGATCCCAGGCACCTCCAGAAACCAAAATAACACACAAATTTTAATTTAGGGGGCATTACTGTGTTATTTTTTTAAATTTTTTGTTAGTCAATGGGTTTTGAACTCAGGTCCTAACTGTTGTCCTTGAGCTATTACATTCAAGGCTAGCTCTCTATCACTTGGAGCCACAGTGGCACTTCTGGTTTTCTGGTGGTTAATTGGAGATAAAAGTTTCATGGAATTTCCTGCACTGTCTGGCTTTGAACCAAGATCTTCAGGTCTCAGCCTCTGAGTAGCTAGGATTACACTTGTGAGTCACTGGTGCCTGGCTAATTATAGCTTTTTAAAAATTTTGTACAATAAAGGTGACTTGCTTCTGATTTTAAGCTTTTCTTCTTTCATAGTAGATTGGTTGATTTTTTGTTGTTGTTGTTGTTTAGTAAGGCTTTAAAAAGTATCACTAAGGTGATATTACCTGGCTTTTTGTTTTTTGGCCAGTTCTGGGGCTTGAACTCAGGGCCTGGCCACTGTCCTTAGTTTCTTTTGCTCAAGGTTAGCACTCTACCACTTGAGCCTCAGCACCACTTACAGCCTTTTCCGTTTATGTGGTACTGAGGAATTGATCCGGGGCTTCGTACAAGCACTCTACCACTGAGCCCCATTCACAGCCCCCCCTAAAGTATTCCCCCCCCCTTGGTTTTGGGCTTTGAACTCCAGGCTTGGGCGCTGTTCCTGAGCTCTTCAGATCAAGGCTAGTACTCTACTATTTGAGCCACAGCACCTGTTCTGTTTTTCTAGTGATTAATTGGAGATAAAGAGTCTCATGGACCTTCCTGCCTGGGTTGGCTTTGAACTGCGATCCTTAGATCTTAGCTTCCTGAGCCACTGGCACCGGCTAAAGTATTTTTTGAAGAGCAGTTTATGTGGCCTTAAGGAGCTGATGTAAAATTTCTTCAATATTCTGGGTTTTGACTTGTTAACAGGTCAGAGATAACATGAGGCAGCAAGTTCTGGAAGCTTTCAGGATCAGCATCACAGGAGAAGTTCTGAAGATCCCCTGGATGGTTCCTTCCTATAGCTGATTGTTTATCACAACCTTTCCTTTTCCCATAGCCTGGGATTCATGGGGTACTGCAGAGTTAGGCAGGTTTAACTGTGTGACAGAATTGTGTAGTGCTTATATGTTATACTATCTTGTATTACCTGAAATAATTCCATTCTTAAACCAGTTTGATGAGTTCATAAATTATTTTACAATTGGTTCAGGGGTTTATATTGAAATAATCTATAAATTTTTCCCAAACGGACTATTTTTCTTTTTCGTGGTGTTAAGATAGAACCCAGGGTCTCCTTCATGCTAGGCAAGAACTCTACCACTTGAGCCATGCCCACCCTCTCTCCTTTACTTTATATTTTGGAAAAAAAATTGGAACATTCATCAAATAGTATAATAAAGAAGAAGTTTGGCTCCAGTGGTAAAGTGCCTGAGCAAGTATGAAGCTCTGAGTTCAAACCCCAGTACGCCCCCCCACCTGGAAAAAAAAGAAAGAATAGTACAAAGCCGGGTGTTAGTGGCTCACATCTGTAATTTTAGCTATTTAGGAGGCTGAGATCTGAGTATCATAGTTTGAAGCTCACCGGGGCAGGAAAGCCTTTTGAGACTTATCTCCAACTAAATATGAAGGAAAAAATGGAGGTGGAGCTGTGGCTCAAGTGGTATCGCACTAGCCTTGAGCCAAAAAAGTTAAGGGTTAATACTGAAGCCCTGAGTTCAAGCCCTAGGACCAGCAATAAAAAGGAAAATAAAGATACATCCATCTCTAGTAGAGGTTTAAATTGCATGTTTGAATCATTTGGTTATGTACCTTACTCATTGTGATGCTTTACATAACTGGTGTACTTGTATTATCTAATATCTCTAACTCCATATTCTGATTTTGCCAGTTATTTGCATAATTATGTTATAACAAATATTCCAGTTTTTTTTTTTTATTGTTGTTGTTTTGTTCTTTTTTTTTTTTTTTTTTTTTGGTTGGTTTTGGGGCTTGAACTCAGGGCCAAGGTAATTGAGCTTTTTCATTCAAGGGCACTATACCACTTTGAGCCACAGCACCACTTTCTAGTTTTCTGGTGGAAAAGACTTACAGACTTTTCTGCCCAGTCTGCTTCAAACCATGATTCTTAGATTTCAGCCTCCAGAGTAGCTAAGATTAAAGGTGTGAGCCACTATTTCCCTACATTTAGATCTAGTAATGTTGGCTTTACAAATTTAGGTGAATAGGTTATTATTTTTTAACCCAGGGTTTAACTACAGATTATTCATTCTTTTTAGTTGTCATATCTTTGTGGTCTTTTTTTTTTTTTGGTCATAGGGCTTCAACTTGAGGCCTGGGTACTGTCCCTGAGTTCTTTTGCTCAAAGTTAGCACTTGACCCTTTTGACCCACAAGCCACTTCTGGTTTTCTTGTGATTAATTGGAGATAAGAGTCTCAGGAGTTTCCTGCCTCAGCTGGCTTTGTACCTTGATCCTCAGGTCTCAGCCTCCTAAGTAGCTAGGATTACAGGCATGAGCCACCAGCGCCTGGCTCTTTTAAGTCTTTTAAAATCTAGCACTATTCTTTTTTTTGTCTAAATATGGATTAATGAATGAATGGATGAATGGGTGGGTGGATGGATAGATTTATTTGTAGTCCTGAGTATTGACACCACCACACAAAAATCAATTAATAATTTGTAGTCCTGAGAAAGCAGTATCCATTGTTCTATATACTAAGGTGACATTTTTATCTTTTAATGTTCTACAGTGTGTATTAGATTCAAATAAAATATTGGTATATATCCTAATAGGAAGAAATAATAGGTTATATGGTATAGACTGGTATAGTTATGTATATTGTATTACATGCACAGAATGTTTTCTGTTCTAATTGAGGTATATAGTGAGACACACAGTACTCTTTTTGAAAAGGCCTATAGCATTTTGGTCAAGGAACTTGCATTCCATGTCTACTATTTTAACTTTGATCTTTGCAAGTCAATTGACTAATCTTAGGGCATTAATGTTCTGGTTATTAAATGAAGTGAGCAGTACATAGTATGCAGTTTTAACTTAAGTTGTTGTGAGACTTAAGGTGTTCATTTTCATGAAGTTTGTTTATTGATAGCTTTGCATATTATAAGAACTCAGTAAATGTTATTTCTAATTCTTAACTAAGATTTGAAACTAGCTTTATGTACATTTTTACTAGTAATAATCAGGTTTATATACATTTTTCTAGTAATCATTATCAGTTTCCTTTTTGTTTAACATTCTTACAGCTTTTAATAATTTATTTGCTTAATGAATAGAAGTAGATGCTTAAAGTCTATCTTGGAGGAATACTTTTCGCTTCAGTTTAGACATAGGGATACATTTGTTCATTTGGACAATACCTAATAAATGCTTGCTATGATATAGGCAATGAGTTTTACAAACACATATGTGTTTAGAGAGGATAGCCAATCAGCAGGATAAAGTTAAGCAATACTAACCGATGATGTGTTACATTATGTGTGAGTGCTTGGGAACCTTTAGTAGCTAGTTTTTAAAGCCCTTAGTAAACTGAGGAAGTGCCATCACAGTCCTAACAGTGGGACTAGAAACAAGTTCAGAGGACTACAAGTGATGGTGTATGGAGCTGGTAACTAAAAATTTCCATATCCCTGTGGTTTTGAGCTCATATGGAAGGAGTGAGGTCAGAGTTATAATCACATTTTCTGAGGTGTGTGTGTTTGCATGCAAGTACCTGTATGTGCTCTCATCCTGGGGTTTAAACTCAGAGCTTTGGTGCTGTCCCAGAGCTTTTGTGTTCAAGGCTGGTGCTCTACTACTTCTGGCTTTTTGGTTAATTGGAAATAAGAGACTCAGACTCTTTCTTCCCCAAGCTGGCTTCAAACCATGATCCTCAGATCTTAGTCTCCTAAGTAGCTAGAATTAAAGACATGAGCCACTGTTCTTAGCTTAGATCTTAATTTGATACCTGGCAAGTTGAGAGGATATAGGAGAAGCTAGAAGGATATTGCGGCTTTTTTTTGCTGGTTAACTGGAAATAAGAATCTTATAGATTTTTCTCCTTTGGTTGGCTTTGAACTATGATCCTTTGATCTTAGCCTCTTGATTTTAGCTAAGATTACAGGAAGGAGTCAGATACCCAGCTCTGAGCCCTACTTTTAAGTAAAAGTTCTAAAAGGCATTTTCTGCTCTTGTGAATAAAAGTGCTTTGTAAAATGTCTTCCTTGGGATGGGTTCTTACACATGAGGTCATGGGTAGGACAGGTTTTTTTGTTTTTCACTTGTTTGATTTTGGGTGGATTTGGGGTTTGAACTCAGATCATTGTGCTTCTAGGCAGTTACTCCTGCTACATGAGCTATGACTCCAGCCTGGGGTTTCTGCTGGTCATTTTGGATATGTAGTCTAACTTTTCTACCCAAGTTATCCTCAAATTACCATCTTCCAGTCTCAACCTCATAGGATTACAGATGTGAGCCATAGCACCTGACTTAGATTGGGGAGGGGAAGGAACAACTGGAGTTTGAATTTAAGGCCTCCCACTTGCTAGACAGACATATCTTAGTGATTTTTTTCTCCACAAAAATTCAACAAGGAACTAACTTAAAGTTTGAACCCAGCCTGAAATGCTTAGTATATACTGGGCAAAATTAGGAATATTTCATCTGTGTAATGCCACTGTTCGTATTACCCCATTTTAAAGATGAGAAAACGTCTTCCCAGTGTGGTCTTACTTGGGGATACATAGCCATTACATAATGGAGCCTGGATTCAAACTATGTCTTGGTTTGGTGTTTGTACATAGACATCATTACTTTCACATATAAATGAAGCAGCTTAAAGCATGGTGAGAAATGTGTGAATATTTTTACATTAGATACAGGTAAATGCTTTTACAATTACTTTTTTATGTCTTACAGCCTCCAAAAGTATGTTCGGGAACAGATTCTATTAGCAGTAGCAGTAATTGTAAAACGAGGATCATTAGATAAATCTATTGACTGCAAAGGCATTTTTCATGAAGTCAGCCAATTGATAAGTAGTGGTAATCCCACTGTGGTAAGTATGCTAATTTTTTATGTTTATGAAAAAATTTAGTTTGTCTTATACAAATAGCATTATAGCAACAGTATCTATTTACATAAGAGGAAAAGTATACAAGTTAATAAATCCAAATTTTATTTGTTTAGTTTTCTTCTAATGTTTTAAACTGTGTATATAATGTAGAAAGAGTAATTTGTTTTTTGCTTTCTCATGTCTGTGTTTTTTCTTTTTTTTCTTTTTCTTTTTTGTGAACATACTGTACAGAGGGGTTACAATTACATGGGCAAGATAATGAGTACATTTCTTATATGTCTGTTTTTTCATTCTGCTTTAGTAGTCATAATCACCATTTTTGCACAATCATTTGTTTGTTAAATGTAAGTTAAAATACCATAATATTCTTAACAATTTTTACCCCT
>NW_012267217.1:29041238-29045165 GCF_000151885.1 Dipodomys ordii | reverse complement strand
CCACACCTCCATGCCTTTTTTTCATTTTTAATAATTTTTAAGTAATTTCTAGTAATCACAGAAATATTTGAGTCAAATATAAGGTGATATGTGACATAACAAAACTCATGATTGCTATATCAATAAGCCAAGGTCGACCCTGATTGACTTCCAGATGGTCTTGTCAGGTTAATTACTGTGGAGGTCATTGTTCTTGACAGAATTACTCTAGAGACATAATTGTTCAACTCTACCTCATCCTTCCAGTCTCCGGTCTACTTTCTAGAGAACTGGATTTTTTTTAGAGTGTTCTGTTTAGTCTTTCAGAGGCAAGAGAAATAGGAGTTGGTATTAATGATCACATATGATTTTTGAACTGTTGGTTTTTATTAGCTGAATGATACGTAACTCATAGAATTGGCAATACCTCACCATTCTGATTTTAGGTATTACATCTTTAAATATTTTGGGTAGTTATTTTTACTTTCATTGTATCTTTTTTTCCAAGTGTTTAATAGAAATTTATTTAAGTAAATATTGATGATGTTTATAATTTTCTAGAGCATCCATCCAGACAGCCAGCTACCTTATAAGCTTCAATCTTTTTTTTGTTTATTGTGAAAATACTGTACAGAGGGGTTACAGTTACATGGGCAAGATAATGAGTGCATTTCTTATCCAGCATTGTAGCCTCCTCCATAAGCTTCAATCTTGCTGACTTTTTCTTTTTTTTTTGGGTCCGGTCGTGGGGCCCGAACTCTGGGCCTGGGCGCTGTCCCTCAGCTCTTCAGCTCAAGGCTAGCACTCTACCACTTGTTGCTGACCTTTTCTGTTTCCACATGAAGTACCCACCTGCAGTTCTCAAGCTGGATTCTGTTATGTAGTCCTGACTGGACTTAAAACTCTTCATAATATCTTTTTTTTCCTCTTGTCAATAGTGGGGCTTGTACTCTAGGCCTGTTCCTGAGCTCTTCAGCTCAAGGCTAGCACTCTACCACTTGAGCCATAGTGTCACTTCCTGCCTTTTCTGTTTATGTGGAACTGAGGAATTGAATTCAGGGCCTCACACATGAGAGGCAAGCATTCTACCACTGATCCACCTTCCCAACCCCTCATAGTATCTTTTGAGAGCTTTTAAGAAATATTTATGTGGAAGTGGCAAATTGGCTTAAGCGGTAGAGCGCCTGCGTTGAGCTGAAGAGCACAGAGACAGAGTTCAAGCCCCATGACCGACCCTCAAAAAAAAAAAAAAGCGCCAATGAAGAAATAGCCATGTGACTCAGTGCTGGTAGCTCACATCTGTAATCTCAGCTACTCAGGTGGCTGAGATTTGAGGATCATGGTTTTATGCCAGCCCAGGCAGTAAAGTCTGTAAGACTATCTACAGTTAACCAGCAAAAAGGCAGAGGTGGAGATGTGGCTCAAGTGGTAGAGCACTAGTCTTGACCACCAAAACTTAGAGACAGCATCGAGGCCCTGAAGAATGGCATAAAACATAAAGCAAAAAAACAAAACAAAACAAAAAAACCTTCTAAAACTTGAGTCTATGTATCTTACAATAGTTAATAAATTCTTTATATCTTATATCTGTAGTAGTATGACTTGCTTTTTTTTTTTGGTTCACTATGGTGCTAGGGATCAGGTCTGTGGTCTTGCACGTAGTAGGCAAGTGCTATGTTACTGAGCCATACTCCTAGTCTTGTATGTGATTTTAATTTTTTTTTATTTCACCAGCACTGGGTCTTAGCCCTCTGGGCCTCTGTGCTGTCCTTGAGTGTTTTTGTTTACAGCGTTCTGCCACTTGAGCCACAGCTCCACTTTGTGCTTTTTAGTACTTAATTGGGAATAAGAGTCTCACAACTTTCCTGCCCCAGTTGCTTCTAACCATGATCCTTAGATCTCAGCTTTCTGAGTTGCTAGGATTACATGTGCCTAGCAGTAATATGTGGTTTTAATTGTATGTTTGATGCTTTTGAAACATGGAGATGTAGGAGGAGGTTTGTCTGTGTGTCTCTTAATTTCCACAGTTGTTCCAGTCTGTTCTCCCTTCCCTTCCAGCTTTTACTATGTACTCCATGTTACATATCCACTTCACTGTTCCAGCCATCTGCCCTCTACTCTGGCTGGGACCCTTGACTGACATGTCAGGGGTCTAAAGGAATCCAAAAGCAAGCTTGACAAAACTTTGGAACTTAATATACATACTTTAAATTTTTCTCCTCTCCTTAGGAATTTGCCACAGGCTATGTATTTATTATTTTTTCCATTATCAACTTTATTGAGGAATAGTTTACATTCATTACTGTGTTCATTTAAGTATACGCTTTTTATTTAGCTATACCAAGGAAATACTACCAGTCAGGATACAGAATATTTGTTTCTTGATTTGGGATTGTATGGATATTGTGTTTTCTGCTATTTGTGTCAGATTTCTTTGAGTAATGAAGTAGAACTTGGTGTGTTGGTACCAGTACATGTACTGTATGTTTTGGAGTCACCATAGCAATCACTTTTGAATACCTGAAATAATGTTACTGAGGAACTGAATTCTTAAATATTTAATCTTACTTATATTCAAGTAATCACATATAGCTGGTGACAGTCATACAGGACAGTGAAGAAGTTCTAGATGCGTTTTGTGTGTGTGTGTGTGTGTGTGTGTGTGTGTGTGTGTGCGTGTGTGTGCGCGCGTGCGCGCGCGCGTACATGTATATGTGCATGTATACTTGTTCTAGGGCTTAAACTGAGAGCCTAGGCACTGTCCTTGAGTTTTTCCCTCAAGGCTTGTACTCTACTACTTGAGCCATAGCTCCACTTAAAACTTTTGGGTGTTTAATTGGAGATAAGAATCTGGTGGAAGCTGGGTGCCCATGGCTCACCCCTGTAATCCTTGCTACTCAGGAGGATCGCCCTTCAAAGCCAGCCCAGGCAGGAAACTCCAGGAGACTCTTAACTCCAATTAACTACTAAAAAAACTGGAAGTGGCGCTGTGCCTCAACTGGTAGAGCACTCGCCTTGAGCTGAAGAGCTGAGGGATAGCATCCAGGCGCAGAGTTCAAGCCCCACGACCAACAAAAAACAAAAAAGAAAGGGATTAGGGGAGGGAGAGAATAGCAAACAAAAGAAAAGAAGGGGAGGGGAGAATCCTTTTTAAACAGCAACATCTGTTCCAATCATTCTCAGAACATCAGTTACTTCAGTGGCTCAAAAAATACAATTGCCAGGTTGCATGGGCTACTTTTTGTACTGGGTCAAATTACATAAGGGAAAGGAAGCAGAGAGAACTCAATTCCCAAGTATGTGCTCATTCCTGAGAATCAAAGAACTGTTTATCCTTTGCTTGTGTGTTCCCAATGCCAAGAGGATACACACAGAAGTGTGAGTACAGGCCTTAAATCTCAGTACGAAAACCCTAGCTGAAAGGATCACCAGGCTAACACTGGCAGGACATTAATCATTGATAGACAGCTTCAGGGACACTAAGAAATTTCTTGTATACCTCAGTGCGCTAGACACTTACCACAAGGATGTTGAAATGGAAACATTTTGATTGAGAGCAAGACTGTCATCTTAAATGAGATCAAACAACTCAGTATCTAGGACTGGCACAGCTTTCCAAGTAGGACTCAGTTCCACACCTTTTCCAAGCTCGGCAAATCCAGCACCTTTCCTTCAGCTCTCCAAGGCAGCCACCGTTGGATTACACACATCAGTGGTTTGGAAGCAAATACACACAAACGACAGGATTACCAAACCATTAGAACTATAGAGCAAAGCTCTACATCAGAAATGGGGACTAGGGCTGGAAAGTTGGCTCAGTGGTAGAGCGCTTGCCTTGCATGCCTGAGGCCCTGGGTTCGATTCCTCAGCACCACATAAGCAAAAAGAAAAAAGAAGCCAGAAGTGGCACTGTGGCTCAAGTGGTAGAATGCTAGCCTTGCGCTGAAG
>NW_012267217.1:29040041-29040904 GCF_000151885.1 Dipodomys ordii | reverse complement strand
GGCGAGCGCTCTACCACTTGAGCTACAGTGCCACTTCCGGTTTTCTAGTGGTTTATTAGAGATAGGAGTCTCACGGTCTTTCCTGCCCGGGCTGGGTTTGAACCGAGATCCTCAGATCTCAGCCTCCTGAGTAGCTAGGATTACAGGCATGAGCCACCAGCGCCCGGCCCATGAGAATCTTATCTCCAATTAACCACTAAAAAAGATAGAAGTGTGTCTCAAGTGATAGAGCACCATCTTTGAATGAAAAACTAAAGGGGCGGGGCTGGGAAGGTGGCTCAGTGGTAGAGCGCTTGCCTTGCATGCACGAGGCCCTGGGTTCGATTCCTCAGCACTATATAAGCAAAAAAGAAAAAAGCCTAAAATGGCGCTGTGGTTCAGGTGGTAGAGCTCTAGCCTTGAGCTGAAGAGCTGAGGGACAGTGCCCAGGCCCAGAGTTCAGGCCCCATGATGGGAACACCACCCCCCCCCCAAAAAAAAAAAAAAAAAAAGAAAAACCAAAGGAACCAAGATCCTCAGATATCAGCCTCCTGAGTAGTTTGGATTATAGGTGTGAGCCCTGTCACCCAGCTCTTTCTTCTTAATACAAGTTTATGTTGTTTAGCTCAGTCAGCTTTGAATTCTTTGTAGTCAATCTCCTTGCATCAGTGTCAAGTGCTAGGATTACAATTGTATGCCAACATACTCAGGAAGATTTTCTTTTTTAAAAAATTTACTTTATTGTTGTTGTAGAGGTGCTGTGAAATAGGGTTACATTTATATGCATCAGGGCTGGGAAGGTGGCTCAGCGGTAGAGCGCTTGCCTTGCATGCATGAGGCCCTGGGTTCAATTCCTCAGCACCACATAAGCAAAAAGAAAAAAG
>NW_012267217.1:29033873-29039920 GCF_000151885.1 Dipodomys ordii | reverse complement strand
TTCCTTCCTTCCTTCCTTCCTTCCTTCCTTCCTTCCTTCCTTCCTTCCTTCCTTCCTTCCTCCTTCCTTCTCTCTCTTTCTTTCTTTCTTTCTTTCTTTCTCTTTCTTTCTCTCTCTTTCTCTTTCTTTCTCTCTCTCTTTCTCTTTCTTTCTTTCTTCTCTCTCTCTCTTTCTTTCTCTCTTTCTCTCTCTCTCTTTCTTTCTTTCTTTCTTTGCCAGTACTGTCCCTGAGCTTCTTTTTGCTCAAGGATAGTACTCTACCACTTGAGCCAAAGTGCTACTTCTGCTTTTTCTGTTTTTGTGGTACTGAGGAATCAAACCCAGGACTTCATGCATGCTAGACAAGCACTGTACTGCTAAGCCACATTCCCAGCTCATCAATCTCATCAATCATTCCAAATTAAGGAGAGATTAATTAAATTGTTCTCTTTCAAACGTGCTGAATTTTAGTTCTTTGGAAGTTTATAACTTTAGATTTTTTCCCCCTTTTTTCTTGGTCATGGTGCCTGATCTCTGGGCCTGGGTGCTGTCCCTCAGCTCTTCAGCTCAAGGCTAGTATTCTACCACTTGAGCCACAGTGCCACTATTGGCTTTTTCTGCTTATGTGGTACTAAGGAATTGAATCCAGGGCCTCATGGATGCAAGCACTCTACCACTGAGCCACCTTCCCTGCCTAATTTTATATGTTTTTATAAACAAGATATTTGCCAGGTATCAGTGGCTCATGACTGTAAATCCTAGCAATTTAAGAGGAAAGTCTATGAGACTCTTATCTCCAATTAACCACCAAAAAGCCGGAAATGGAGCTGGGGCTCAAGTAGTAAAGCACTAGCCTTGAGCAAAAAAGCTCGAGGACAATGCCCAGGCCTTGAGGACTGACATACACATTATTCTATTTAAATAGAAAATATCCCCCTTCCCCCTCTTCCCCCAATCCTGGGGCTTGAACTTAGGGCCTGGACACTGTCCCTGAGTTTCTTTTGCTCAAGGCTAGCATAATACCACTTGAGCCACAGAGCCACTTCTGGCTTTTTCTGTGTATATAGTACTGAGGAATTGTACTTGGGGTTTCATACATGCTAGGTGAACACTCTTAACCACTAAGCCATATTCCCAGTCCAAAATACTTGTTTTATAATACCTTATTTTATAAGTGCAAAGTGGAAAAATATACAATGATATGAGTTGATGGTGGTATTTATGCAATAAAAAATTGAAGCTGGATATAGTGACTCACACCTGTAATCTTTCTTAGCCACTCTGAAGATGAGTATCGTGATTTGAAGCCAGCCCTGTGGAAAGTCTATAAGACTCTCTCTGTCAACAAAAAGCCAGGATTGGAGGCATGACTTAAGTGGTAGAGGGCCAGTTGAGCAAACAAAAGGCTCTGATTTCATATATCAGTACTGTCCCTTTCCCCCTACACTCCCAAAAAAGAAAAGAAATTGGAAGATTACAAATTATTATAGTAAACATCAGGATTATAGGCATTTTTATTATTGTGTGCTCTTTTGCACATTCTAGCTTTCACTAATATGAAGTTATGTTGTATTATTTTTATGAAATGAAAATGTGTAAGGACAAGATACTTAAATGCAAGGAACTGAGCTTGTAAAAAGAATGCATTTTGCCGGGTGTTGGTGGCTCACACCTGTAATCCTAGCTACTCAGGAGGCTGAGATCTGAGGATCGCGGTTCAAAGCCAGCCCGGGCAGGAGAGACCGTGAGACTCCTATCTCCAATAAACCACCAGAAAACCGGAAGTGGCGCTGTGGCTCAAGTGGTAGAGCACTAGCCTTGAGCTGAAGAGCTGAGGGACAGAGCCCAGGTCCAGAGTTCAGGCCCCACAACCGGACCCCCCAAAAAAAAACAAAAAAAATTTATATGCATCAGGTAATAGGTACATTTCCTTTTCCACAGTGTCATTTGTTCCCTCATTTTCTCCCATCTCTACCCATGAGTTGCACATTCACTTCCATCAGTGTCCAGTGTGCTCCATTGGTACACTTTTTAATTCTCTTTTTCTAGCTTCTATGCCCTCCCCACAGCCTCTCACAGATATGCATGTGAATATTCCTTATGTATATAAGGTAAAGAATACAGAGCCATGGGGGAGGGGGAGACATTAAGAAAAAAGTCCTTTTTTCCATATCTTTGGAGTTTGTTTCAATATGTATATTATATACATATAAAGAGCCACTTGTGTAATGCACCTTTGTGATTGTCTCCTAAGTTTATCCCGTGGTCTCACTGTATGTGAGTATCTAGAATCCTGTGTAATTTGTCGTATCCCAGTGTATTTTAGCTCTAACATACCATCAAGATGTTCTTTTTAAAGTTAATTTAGTAACAGGACAAGAGCTTCTTGTAGGAAGCTAATAGGAGGAAGTAGAACTTAATTTCAAAACTGTAGGATGATCCCAGGTGTTGGTGGATCACGCCTGTAATTCTAGCTGGTCAGGAGATCTGAGGATCGTGGTTCAAAGCCAGCCTGGGTAGAAAAGTCTGTGAGTCTCTTTATTTCTTTTCTGTTTTTGGTTGGTCGTGGGGCTTGAACTCTGGGCCTGGGCACTGTCCCTCAGCTCTTTAGGTCAAGCTGAGTGCTCTATCACTTGAGCAACAGTACTACTTCTGGTTTTCTGGTGGTTACTTAGAGGTAAAAGTCTTAAAGACTTCCTGCTGGGGCTGGCTTTGAACCATGACCCTCAGATCTCAGCCTCCCGAATAGCTAGGATTACAGGTGTGAGCCACCAGGGCCCCACTGAATCTATTTCTAATTAACCACCAGAAAACTGGAAGTGGTGCTGTGTGGTTCAAAGTGGTAGAGCAAGAGCCTTGAGCACAAAAGCTCAGGGACAGTATCCAGGCCCTGAGTTCAAGCCCCACAGCTGACCCCCCCCCCCAAAAAAAAAAAATTCCCAACAACAAATAGCTGTAGGATGGATTGATGTTTGTGACCACACTAAAAACAGTTTAATAGGGCTGGGAATGTGGCTTAGTGATAGAGCGCTTGCCTAGCATGCATGGGTTTGATTTCTCAGTACCACATAAACAAAGCCAGTACTGTGGCTCAAGTGGTACAGTGCTAGCCTTGAGCAAAAGAAGCTCAGGGACAGTGCTCAGGCTCTGAGTTCAAGCCCCAGGACTGGAAGAAAAAAAAAACAGAAATAAACAGTTTATCAGAAAATCCATATAGGGCAAACACAGTGCACAAACAATGGCATTCCTGTTTTTGTCCAGCAGCTTGAAACTACTAGCTCCTTCAATAGCTCTTAAAAAAATGGGACTATAGACCAATTAAACATTTTGCTGTGCTATATCTTCTTCTCAAATGCTTAGGAATTTAGGACTGGGGGGGTGTGGCTCAAGTGGTAAAGTGTTTGCCTAGTAAGCATGAGGCTGTGAGTTCAGTCCCTACTACTACTTCCACCAAGAGAGAGGGTTTGAGGTTAGGGGAAGATATCTAGTGTTGGCTGATAACTGTTTTGACTGGTTTTAAGAGATATTTGAATAAAGAATTGTCACCTGCAAAAATCATCTGATTTATTTTCTGTTAAATTAACTGACTACTTTAACCTCACTCCTCACCTAGAATGATACTTAACTTACATTGACCTTCACTGTCCAGCAGTTATGTGTCCTGGCTCTCTTGCTTAGGATAATTATTTGGTTTTGGTTGTCCACAGCGTTATACCAGTTTATGTTATAATAGAACACTGGTTTGAGGTTCATTTGTAGTCTTAAATTACAGCTATGGTGTATAGAACTTATCAAACAATTTATTTGAATTCTCTAGGTCTCAATTCTCTAATATGTAAACTAAATGTCCTAATGTCATTTCAAAGTCTAATTCAGCAATTGTTTATACCATATAATAACATCTCACTACCTTTATTTCCAAAATCTAGAGAAAGTAAACTCTAGTTAATTATCTTTTATCAAATCTTATATTTTATCTTTATCTATTTTTAAGTATTGAAAGAAGAAAGTATGAGTAAAAACTCACTGTGTATTAAAAATATATAGTCATGCTTTAGCTTTCTTCTTTTTGTTAATGTACCAGTCCTGGTGTTTAAACTGAGGGTCTGGGTGTTGTTCCTTAGCTTTTTCACTGAAAGCTAGCACTCTACTACTTGAGCCACAGCCTACACCTCCTTTCTGGTGGTTAGTTGGAGATATGAGTCTTAATGACCTGCCTCAGCTGGCTTCCAACTGTGATCCTCAGATCTTAGCCTCCTGAGCAGTTAGGATTACAGGAGCGAGCCTTTAAAGCTGAAATACTTTAAACAGTGTCTTGTCATCTTGTTTCTTTTGTTTATTTTTTGCATAGTTGTATGGCAAATTTTAGAACTTCATCTAACTTTCCCTAAGGAGGTGCTGATTACACAATACTGTTTTTTCATGTGTTATGGAGTATTTTGTTTGTATAATAATGTTTGTATGATTACTAAATAGTAATTATATATGATTATAATATGTGAGCAGGGTGGGTGTTTTGCTTCTGTGGTTATATTGGTCATTGTGGTTACTTTATCTTAGTTGTCAAGTGTCTTACACTTAATACTAGTTTAAGATGGGTATGGAAACTTCTACTTTTGAATTATGGGTTATTTTAAAGCTAACATTTAAGCTAAAATTTTAATCTATTTCATGTTTGCCTATTGCCTTTGAAAGTCCTAGGCCTATGTTAAATCACTTTTAAAGGTGCCTAATTCAGCATTTAAGCTTCCTTTCCTTTCCTCCTCTGCTGGGTTAGAGAGAAGTGGGTGAGAAATTCAGTTGTCTGCAGCAGGGTTGCCCCTGGTTTTGATAGCCAAGTTAATCTCTTATCACAAGTCTCATTGATGTTTGCTTAGACAAGCAGCTGGAAGTCTGCTTTATAGTATGGCAACCTTTCATGAAGTTTATTCTTGGCAGTAAGGATCTTGGGGCAAGAGCCAGGCTATTATAAGAGACAATCCTTTCTGAACAAGAGAATTTTATTTTGTCAGCTGGAGTTAGTGTTTGAGTTAGTGTCTTGTGCTTGTGATAGTAGCTGGTAAGGCAAGCTGTCTATGAAGGGCTTTTCCAACAGCGTGAAATTAATGGCTTTACAAAAATGTGAAATCTGCTACATGACTTTTAATGTGAAGAAAAGTGTTACATTGTTAGCCAACAAATTAGCTTAGGAATTTTCAGTACTTTTAAAAGAAGATATAAGCTGAGGATTTTTCCCTGCTAAGCTTGGAGACCTCTTTGCATTGTCTTCGGTTCTACATATTTAAATTTTTTTCTTTGAAATGTATAAACAGCTAAAAATTTCGGGAACGCATCGTGTATTTATTTTTGTACTTCCTCGTGTTAACATACTGGTGGCATAGAAATAAACGATTTGTTAATTCAAGCAATATTTACTGAGCATATGCTACTTTTTATGTGCTGAATTATTTTGTCATTTTAATTTGGCAGGATGTAGATAACAACCAAGAAGTAAGATTTCTCCCCTTCCCCTATAGCCAAACAAGTTGTTTTTAATTTTCTTTTTTTTTTTTGGGTCCGGTCGTGGGGCCTAAACTCTGGGCCTGGGCGCTGTCCCTCAGCTCTTCAGCTCAAGGCTAGTGCTCTACCACTTGAGCCACAGCACCGCTTCCGGTTTTTTTCTGTTTGCTTATATGGTGCTGAGGAATCGAACCCAGGGCCTCGAGCATGCAAGGCAAACGCTCTACCACTGAGCCACCTTCCCAGCCCTTGTTTTTAATTTTCATGATAACGATTAGAATACTGTTCAACTTTACCTGCGACATTTAGATTGTACTTGTACATGCAACTTGAACCATAGGTAAATTATGTGGCTTAGGGAACAGGTTACTAGCTCTTTTTTTGGGGGGGGGGTTCTGGTTGTGGGGTCTGAACTCTGGGCCTGAGTGCTGTCCCTCAGCTTTTCAGCTCAAGGCTAGCACTCTACCATTTGAGCCACAGCGCCACTTCCGGCTTTTTTCTTTTTGCTTATGTGGTGCTGAGGAATCGAACCCAGGGCCTCAGGCATGCAAGGCAAGTGCTCTACCACT
>NW_012267217.1:29024145-29030323 GCF_000151885.1 Dipodomys ordii | reverse complement strand
AAAAAAAAAAAAAAAGAATGCATTTTGTTTGTAGTTCTCATATAAGAATGAAAATGCACTTGCTTTTACCAGTGAATCTAGACCGTGTCAGTAGTATGAAAGATTGCACTTTTGGAAGGATATATTTATTTGCTGCAATTTCAAAGCAGTCCATGTCTCTGTGAGTTCCCTGTTTGTCTGGTGAAGTAGATAGTTAACAGAACCTTAGGACTGCTTGCTTGTTTGGAGAATGCCTGCCTTGTTCTTATTCACATTTAATATCTTGACTATAAGCACATTTGTAATTTTAGGAAAGACTTAATATTGTAGCTCTGTTATGAGTACATGCTACTTTAAACATTAGAGATGTTCACTGGCAATTTATATATGGTTATAATTTAAAAATAAGTTACCTTGTGAAAGCACTCAAATCCAATCTGGCAAGCTGTAAATTATTTGTGGAAAATTATTACAGGTAATTTACTTAAAATGTTGATAAAAGTTGGTTTTAACAGGTGTTTCTAGATGTTTTAAATTTTTAGTCAGTTGTGGGGCTTGAACTCTAGGCTTGGGCGCTATCCCTGTGCTCTTCAGCTCAAGGTTGGTGCTCTTCCGCTTGAGCCACAGCGCCAGTGGTTAATTGGAGATAAGAGTCTCATGGACTTTTCTGCCCAGATTGGCTTTAAACCCTGATCCTCAGATCTCAGACTCCTCAGTAACTAGGATTACAGGTGTGAGCCTCTGGCACCTAGCGTTTGTAGATTTTTTTAAGCTTACTTTTTTTTTGGTGTGTGTGTGTCGATTGAACTCAGGGTCTAGGCACTGTCTCTGAGCTTTGTTTTGCTCAGGGATAATGCTCTACAACTTGACCACCATGCCACTTCAGGTTTTCTGGAGATAGTTTCACGACTTTCTTGCCTGGGGCCGGCTTGGAACCAGGACTCTCAGATCTCTGTCTCCTGAGTAACTATAGGCATAAGCCACCAGTGCCTGACGCTTATATGTTTTTATATGTTTTGTGAGAATTCTGTGAGATTATCTCATGTGAGAATCTGAAATTAATTATCTCAAACATGTAGTTATCTGTTTATAATGTTCTATTCACTGGAGTCTTATTCAGAAAGTGTAGGGAGTATTGGAGGCATAGCTTTCTTCATAGAATGCCAGCTGTGAAGAAGAAAACTGAACAAAAGCAAGAGGCCCTGAGTTCAAGCCCCAGTACCAGCACAAAACAATAGAAAGGGTAGGTAAAAGGCTTAGGATAACACTTTATAAAATATAGGATATTAAAATTATTTTAAGATTTTGATAACCTCAGAATCCATTTGTTACATCTTTGTCAGCTGATTTTCCTCTGAATTTCATTAATTTAACACCTTATTTTATTTAATACCTGTTATTCCTCTGAAGCCAAGCTGTACTTGACAAACAAGTTTGAAGTATCTGAAGTGTTAATTGCTGGTACTTTAGTCGTTAACTACCATTTCAGAAAGGGTGTGTGTGTGTGTGTGTTTGTGTGTGTGTGTGTGTGTGTGTGTGTGTGTGTACACACACTCACTAGTCATAGGGTTTGAACTCAGGGCCTGGGCATTGTCCTTGAACTTCTTTGCTCAAGGCTAGGGCTTCACCACTTGAGCCACAGGTCTGTTATCTTTTTTTTGGGGGGGGGGTTCTGGTCATGGGGCCTGAACTCTGGGCCTGGGTGCTGTCCCTCAGCTCTTCAGCTCAAGGCTAGCCCTCTACCACTTGAGGCACAGTGCCACTTCCGGCTTTTTCTTTTTGCTTATGTGGTGTTGAGGAATTGAACCCAGGGCCTCATGCATGCAAGGCAAGCGCTCTACCACTGAGCCACCTTCCCAGCCCCCCCTTTTTTGGTGGGAGGGGGTGCAGTTAATTGGGGATAAGAGTCTTAATGACTTTTCTGCCTAGTGTAGCTTCAAACTAATCTCAGCCTCTCAATAGCTAGGATTACAGGTGTGAGCCACCTGTACCTGACCAAAAAACAAACTAACAAAAAAAGTCTCTAATTCTAACTACTAAGGAGGATCCCAGTTGATCCTTAGACAGGGAAAACCAGGAGACTTATCTTCATTTAATCTACAAAAACTGAAGTGGAGGTGTGGCTCAAAGTAGTAGAATACTAGCCTTGAGCAGAAAAGCTCAGAGCCAGTGTTCAGGCCCCAGGACTGGCACCAAAAACTTTTTTAAACCATTTTCTTAAAAACAGAGACATTGGGCTGCGAAGTTGGCTCAGTGGTAGAGCGCTTGCCTTGCATGCCTGAGGCCCTGGGTTCGATTCCTCAGCACCACATAAGCAAAAAGAAAAAAGTCGGAAGTGGCGCTGTGGCTCAAGTGGTAGAGCGCTAGCCTTGAGCTGAAGAGCTGAGGGACAGCGCCCAGGCCCAGAGTTCCGGCCCCACGACCGGACCCCAAAAAAACAAACAAAACAAAACAAAAAAAAAACGGAGACATTTTACTTGCTAGGTTTCTAAAATCCCTTTAAACTGTAGAATGATAATGTATATGATAAAGCTATTTTCTCTGTGAGAGGATTTTATGCCTGATTTTTCAGCCCACATTTCTTCATGCAGTCATTTAAAGACCATTAAACTGGCACACATAGATTTGGAGAAGAGAGTTTTTAAGCTAAAATAAATATATACTTTGAAGTTAAAATGGGTAAAGGACTGGGAATGTAGCTCACTGTAGAGCAGTTGAGCACTTACGTAGCCTGCTTAAGGCAGCAAACCCCAGGAGAGGGGGCAACTTTTATTATTATAGAAAGCACACATGATTGATATCCCTAGATTCTCCCCTAGGGAGTTTGCACTTGCTTCTTGGTATGGAAAGGTCAGGGAAACTGCTTGTATAGAGTAGTATGCCTGACATAAAACCTTAGTTACATACTCAAGCTTGTTTCCGTTGAGATTAGAGGCAAACAGGAACTTCAAAAAAATTGTTTTAAAAGAAAAGGTCAGGTGCATATAAAAATAGATTAATGCTACATTGGCCATCCATGTAACCATCACTTTACCTTCAACAAATATTAACTGATTAATGCCAGTCTGTTGTTATTTAATATTATGTGTATCTGCTAAGATTTGTGAAGATAAGCATCTGTAAGGTCAAGGTACTAACATCAGAAGCATTTCTGAACAAAGATGTTACAGTTGGTGGGTGGGTCTCACTGTGTTCAGCTGTTGTGTAAGCTTGCAGAAATAGTATCATCTTGACTTTAATCTTTCGGTTGTTCAGAGGTACTGTGCATATTTCTGTTTAACTCCTGGAAATATGCCAGCATCATTCATATCCTTATCTCCATCCTTGGTACCTAAATAGTCTATGAGTAAGATTAGTGATGTTGATAGTCTGAGTCTGTTGGGTAGAGCCAGTGTAGAAGAAGCACAGTCCTCATTTTTTCATTTTAAATATGTTTGGGGGCAAACTGTTAAATATTTTGAACAGTATAAAGTATATTTTTAGCTTTTTGGCAATACATTTTACACACATCAGAAAATAGAGTTACGCAGAAGTCTGAGCTAGCTGTAGGTAATTACTTACCCTCTCCAAGCCTCAGTTTTTCAAATATAAAGTGACTATATGGATTGTTGTATCAATTAAGTGAAATGGTGTGTTCTGCATTATTTTAAAATATCATTTGAATTCTGTGTTTGTGTAGATGGAGTGTCCTGTGTTCAGGTCTTAGATGGATTTGTATAACTAGAGTTGAAAAGTACTACTAGTACACCAGGCCACTTTCAAAGGAGAGCTAATCTTTATTTCATGGGCTAAAGAGAAAATGTTGTACTATGTTTGACCAAATATCATGTTAAGACAAAATCTTGAAAAAATAATGCCTCACAATTATTTTTTTTTAATACAGCAAACGCTGGCCTGTTCTATTCTAACTGCACTATTGAGTGAATTCTCAAGCTCAAGTAAAACTAGCAACATTGGGCTGAGTATGGAATTCCATGGTAACTGCAAAAGAGTTTTTCAGGTATTGGTACTTCTGTTTTTTCATTTTGATTATTGGTTCTCCTACTTTTTACTCAAACTGTTTCTAATGAAGGAAAACACTTGTTTTAGGTTGTAGAATGAATATAGCTTGTATTGAGGATTTGTATTGTGATTTCTTAAAGTGATGGTTTTAGTTGATAATTTAAAATTACTTAATTCTCATCTTTAGAACAAAAAGGCAATACTGCTATAAAGATCCTTTAGTTTATTACTTTGTTATCTTGTTTAGATGGAGTTACTTCAATTGATAGGATTCTGCTGTTCTTAAAAATAGGACTGGCAGAATGCCAAAGAGGTATTTAAAATGTTATTGCAGATGGTGTGGGCTCTTTGTCTCTCTTTGTATTGTTTGGCTCCGGAGTAAAGTTATGTGAAGGCATTGGCTTAAATCCTAGTGCTCTGCAATATAGCAACTGACTCCCTCAGCTTCACAGTAGTTGTCCAAGGCACTTCTCTCTATTGAGCAGCATTTATATTACAGTAAATGGTGTCACTTTTGAAAGCACATTGTTATATAAATTCTGAATAGTCTTCAAGATGGAAAATACTCTTAAGGAAATAGTGTTTTCTAATGGAACTTTTAAGGTTCTTATTTGTTTTGTTTTATGGTTCTAAAATGGAAGAGATTTTGACTTAAGTTTTCAATGCAAAAAATATTTGTGCTTTTTTGGCCCAAGGAAGAAGACCTTCGTCAGATCTTCATGCTAACTGTGGAAGTTCTGCAAGAGTTCAGCAGACGTGAGAACCTCAATGCACAGATGTCTTCAGTGTTTCAGCGGTATCTTGCACTCGCCAATCAAGTCTTGAGCTGGAACTTTCTTCCTCCCAATTATATCCTTTTAACAAATGAATTGTTATTTGTGGTAATTTTCATATATTACTAAGTATGTCCCAAAGTCATTTTGTATCTGCAGGTTTTGGAATATATGTTGTTTAAAGAGAATAAGTTGTTTTATGTTTTTAAGAAATGAAATTTTATAATGCTGCCCAACAGTGGACTAAGCAGAAGATTTCTGCTCTGTAGAGGGTTGGATAAGCTGTATTCCTAGGAAAGTAAAGGGGAAAGATGGAAAATGCATATTTATTCACTAACGAGACTATATATTTTTTTCTTGGATGTATGATACTGGATTTTTATGTGTGCATGGCTTAAAAGTATTGGTTTCAAATTAGAGAAATTTACATTTTAGAAGCAGTTTCTGATTTATTAATCTAGAATGTCTGCTGCCTAGTAATGAACTGAGAGATATAGGTAAGCCGACTTAGGTTCAAGCCTCAGTGGATCTTAGACATGCACTGAACCTTTCTGAATCTTGATTTTTCCAAATGTACAATGAGGATATGGATTATTGTGTAGATTAAATGAGACAATACATTTAAATCACTTCCTTAGCTACTCTTTTCAGAGCTTAGTGTTTGTGAATAAAGTGCTTCATATAGTTAGCTGTCCATATCATGTTCTTGTGTTGATGTAATCCATTTCTGTATGGTATATATAATGCAATGTAACCTATTTTAGGCATCTTAGCCTTTTCTTGGGGCTCTGGAGATGTTAATTTAGGAGAAAAGACCGATTTTAAGGATGCAAGAGATGATCATATCAGATTTAAGATATACTCATCTTTAGTCCATAGGATCAGGAGCCACTACATTTCTGTACATAGATACTGAATTATAGCTAGTAAAACTGTGGGGCTTAAAAGGATGTGATGGTCGTAACTTCTATTTTTAAGTTACTATATATACACAGTAGAAAACTAACTGTAAAAGGCAGGTGGTGGGGAGAAAGGGCTCTTTCCTGAGGGCAGTCCCAGTAAGCTGTTGATTTGTGGACAAAGCAACAGTCCTTTCAACCCTTGCCTTCATACCTTTGGTATATTAGCTTAATTCCTTTTTTTTTTTTTTTGGTGCCAGTTCTGGGGCTTAGATATAGGGCCTGGGCACTGTCCTGGAGCATTTTTGTTCAAAGCTAGTGCTATACCACCACTTGAGTTATAGTTCCTCTTCTGGTTCTTTTTTGGTGCTCAATTGGAGATCTCATAGCCTTCCTGCCTGGTCTGGCTTTGAACTGCAGTCCTCAGATCTTGGCCACCTCAGTAGCCAGGGATTATTCCTGTGAGCCACCAGAACCCGGCTATTAACTGAGTCCCTCCCTCCCTCCCCTCCCTCCGCCCCTCCC
>NW_012267217.1:29009826-29021755 GCF_000151885.1 Dipodomys ordii | reverse complement strand
AGCCCACAAGTTTGAGAGGGTGTGTGTATATGTGTGTGTCGGGGCTTGAACTCACAAGAGGATCATTTGAGCTTACAAGTTTGAGGTGTGTGTGTGTGTGTGTGTGTGTGTGTGTGTGTGTGTGTGTGTGTGTGTGTGTGTGTGTGTGTGTGTGCTTGAACTCAGGACCTTGGCTGTGTCCCTGAGATTTTTTTTTTTTTGCTCAAGGATAGCTCTTACTACCACTTAATCCACAGCTATACTTCCACCTTTTCACTGGCTCCTTGGAGATAAGAGTGTCATGGACTTTCCTGCTTGGGCTGGCTGCAATCATTAGATCCCAGCTTCCTGAGTAGCTAGGATTACAGGCATGAGCCACTGGCACCTGGCTACCCTGTCTTCAACAAAAGTTAGATAATGATGATGATGTTGATGTTACAATTTTGTGTAATTTATGTTTCTACAGATAAACCAAGGAATAGATTAGTTTGGCTATAAGGTAATTCTGTTTAACTTTTTTTCTTCTTCTACATTTGACGGTACTAGAATTTGAACTCAGGGCATTGGAATTGCTGAGCTAGCACACCACCATTTGAGCCATACTGTCTCCAGCTCTGCTTTTTGCTGTTCATTTTGGAGTTCATGTCTAGTGAACTTTTGTGCCTTGGACTTGCCTTATATCTTCCAGATCTCATCTTCCTGCATTGCTAGCATTACAGGCATGAGCCACCAACAACTCAGCTTATATTTAACTTTTTGAAGAATGCCCAAGTTGTATTCCAGGGTGAAGGTGTCATTTTTATATTCTCACCAATGGTGTTTTGAGGGTTTATTTCCTTCACGTCCTAGTGAATATTTATCTATGTTTTTATTTCTTTCCATACTGGTTGGTATGAAGTAGTTTCTCAGTATTGTTTTGACTTACATTACTCTGTTTTTTTGATGTGGTTATTAGCCATTTTTGGAAAAATACTCTTTTTAATTGGGTTATTTGCCTTTTATAAGGTAGTTTTAAGATTTCTTTATGTAATCCATATGTATCGCTTAGCAGATATATGAGTGTTTTTCTTTTTTAAGCTTTTAAAAATTATGTACCTTTTTCTCTGTTGGTGTCAGGGCCTCATTTGTGTTGGCAAGAACTGTGTGATTACAGTCATGTCCTCAGTCCCCAAGTTACAGTTTTTTAGATCATATCTTAGGCTAACTTTTCCCCAGCTTGCCTCCAACTATGAGCCTCTCCTCATACTTTCATCTGCCAAAGTATCTGGAACTACCATACCCATCTTCTTACTGAGATAAGAGTCTTGCTACATTTTACCTTGGTTTGTTTTGAATCAAAACCATCCTGTCTTCATCTCTTGAAGCAGGGATTACAGGTGTGCACTATGATCCCCCCCATAATAATACACTATTATCATTTTTAGTATTCAAAGACTTCAACTTAATACATCTTAGAGTGAAATTTTATGGAATGGCTTATTAATTAGGATCTGAATTTTCATAAGTTAGAGTTATCACTTGCAGGTTTTTAATTTTTTTTTTTATAACATGATAACAACCACCTTCAGAGGTTCCGTGCACTGGTCACTTTTGTTTTCATCATATTCCCCATGTGTCACCTAAATGTCCTAGCAAGCTCTGGGAATACAGTGGATATTTTATTTTGTGGGTGTATCAACCAAAAAATATAAAAGTTAAAGCTAAGAACTTTAGTGCTATAAATGATCTTGGGTCAGGATTTCTGCATACACAAATACAAGATTTCACTAAGAAATTACAAATCTATCGCTATGGTTTTCATTTAGGAGTCATTCTTTGTTGGGAATTTGGCAGTGTCTGGAGACAAATTTGGTTGCCATCTCTAATGAATACTTACGGCAACTGATGGGTATAGAGGCCAGGAGTACCATCAAACATTCCACAGTATACAAGACAGCCCTATATCCAGCAGTTTGGGCCCAGAAAGTCAGTATTCTTGACATTCACACTTGAACGCTCTGTAGTATTATATTAGGCAAGAAGAATGGTTAAAAAAACCTAAAACATGTATTATTTGTTAATCAAAAAGAATGAAGAAAATGCTGATTTCTCTTATATGGGAAAATTAAAAATATTTTACTAAGGAAAAGTATTTTAAAACAACCATTCACATTTGGGTGCCAGTGGCTCACAGCTGTAATCCTAGCTACTTTGGAGACTGATATCTGAGGATCTTGGTTCAAAGCCAGCCAGGGTAGAAAAGTCCCCATGAGAGTCTTATCACACATTAACCACCCAAAAACTAGAAATGATGTGGCTCAAACTGGAGTTCTGGCTTTGAGCAAAATTGCTCAATACAGTGCCCAAGCCCTGAGTTCAAGCCCCATTAACTATCCCCCCCCATCCCCAAAAGAACCACTCACAGAAGACTCCATATTATAAAAGTATGTTTATATAAAATGTTCAGGATAGGCAAATCATAGAATTAGTGGTTCACTAGAGAGGTGGCAGTTGGTAGGACAGGGAACAACTACAAAACATACCAGCTTTCTGGAGTGTGGGGTGGGGGGTGGGGGAGGTCAAAACATTTTAAGCTTGCATGGTGGTCATGGTTAGCCTAATAGTAAAACTATTGAGTTGTATATTCCTTGGTAAATTGTGTAATATGTGAATTATGTTGTGATGAAGCTTTTTAAAAATATCCGACGTGCCAAGGTTTATCCATCATGCTGCCTTAGAGAACAACTGTGTCCTGACAGTAGAATCTTACTAGCGAAGAGACTGGAGTGAAAACATAGGAAGAAGTTAAAGAGATTGAGAAGGCCAGTTAAAGTGAAGGGAAAAATCAGGCAAGGAGGATTTGGGAATCAAAATCTGAAGAGAGTTTCTAAAAATAGAGGAAGTTGACATTATCTGTTAATAAGGATAAACAAGATTGTTTTCAGTCTGTATCTAAAAACAGATGTAAGGTACCTAATATCATATAGCCATCCTGTGAGATGGGAGTTTGGGTGAAGAGAAGGTTACATTTTACACTCTGAAGTATTGGAAATGAAGCTTAGAGCACCTTGTACTCGTAAGGAAGGTACTCTACCAAACCTTCTAGCCTCTTTTTCTGTTGGTTTTTCAAACTTCATTCCTGTGTCTGCCTGGGCTATGATCCTGCCATCCCTCTTTTCTCCCCTAATAGCTGGGATAGGTGATGGCACCATGGCCAGCCATTGATCAAGATAGAGTGCCATGAACTTACCTACTCTGGCTAGCCTAGAACTGCTATACCTGATCTCTATACCTCCCAAGAAACTCATCTTCTTAAGGATTATAAGCTTGAGCTTCTGAGCCTTTCTGATTTCAGACTTTGTAACTCATTTCAACTGTAACTTGAGGCCAAAGGCATCTTAAAAGTTAGACCTGTGTGCCAACTGCAGCATCATTATGTACCCCTCACCTCCACTCAGTGAGTTATATTTATCATTTTCAGTTTTGGAAGACTTGCTTAATTAGTATAAATTCTTATTTCTCACTAGGAAATTATAAAGAAATACATAAATTTACTTATAAGGAGGTGTATCTACTAATTTTTTGTAATAATCCTAATTTTTTATTTTTTAGGAATTTTTTTTTTAATGTGTGCAAGTCCTGGGGCTTGAATTCATGGTCCGAGTGTTACCTCTGAGCTTTTTGTTTGGGTCCGGTCGTGGGGCCTGAACTCTGGGCCTCAGCTCTTCAGCTCAAGGCCAACGCTCTACCACTTGAGCCACAGCGCCACTTCCGACTTTTTTTCTCTTTGCTTATGTGGTGCTGAGGAATTAAACCCAGGGCCTCATGCATACAAGGCAAGCGCTCTATCAACTGAGCCACCTTCCCAGCCCCTATCTACTAAATTTTTAATTCCATGGACCAGTCTTGTTATTTCAGTTCAGTACATCCTCAATAAAGGATATTACTGGGTAGTTTTAGATTAGATGCTGAAGCTTAGGGTTTAAGGTTGCATGATTTGGAAAGTGGTATTGGTGGGCAAATGGTAAGAGAATTGCCCTCTGAATTAATGTCTTTTCCTGCTTTAATTGTGATGAGAAGTGATGAAAAATTTAGAGTTATGTAGTCTTTAGCTTACTAATAAGTCCGAATTTCTATACATTTTAATTTTGGCAATAGTCTCTGTTTGTTAGAAAACTGATATATAGAAAGAACATTATGGGCATGTGAGTTTATCATTTTATAGGTTTAGTAACTGCTTTTGTTATGGGTGGAAGTATATTTATGACCCTGATCAATTGTCTTTAGCAGACTTTCATTATAAAATCATTGGAAAATAGCTAGACACCAGTAATCCTAGCTGTTCATGAGGCTGAGTTCTGGGGATCATGGTTCAGAGCCATCCTAGCAGGAAAGTCTGTGAGACTCTTTATCTAGAATTAATCACAGAAAAAGCCAGAAATGGTGCTGTAACTCAAGTAGTAAAGTGCTAGCCTAGAGCAAAAGGAGCTCCGGCTGCAACCAGGTCCAGAATTCAAGGGGGGAAAATTGTTGGGAAATGCCAGCTGCTAGTGGTTCATGCCTGTAAAAATCTTACTCAGGGGATTAAGAGCTGAGGATTGTGATTTGAAGCCAAGCTTGGATAGGAAAGCCCATGAGACTCTACCTTCAGTTAACCACCAGAAAGCTGCTGTGGCCCAAGTGCAGAGCCCTAGACTTGAAGAAAAAATGTTGGGACAGAACCCAGGCCTTAAGTTTAATCCCAAAATCAGCACCAAAAAATAAACTTACACACATACACACAGACACGCGCACACACGTGTGTGTGTGTATTTTTACTTTTAACGTAGAATCTAAGGTCTGCTTTATGTGTTAGTAGTAAATGATTTTTTTCCTTTTAAATGGACTCAGTAGCTCTATCTTTGTTTAGATAAAGATCCTGTCTGTGCCCAATGGTACATAGCTCCAGTGATGGGTCCCTTTGAAGTTTGACAATGTGGTCCTACAGCTCATCCTGAATTGAATTTTCGCATTTCTTGACAGAGGGAACTATTTCCTTTGTTTTTATATCTGCTTTGGTGACTGCCCCCTATAGTAAGTACATAAGTATATAGCGTATTATGGTGGAATGCAAAAGAGAGCTTGTCTGGAAGTCTCTTGCCTGACCTCACCTCCAAAGCAGTATCTAGTTATCAACACCTAGACCATGTAGGTGAAATTTCACAGACTTTGACCTGATCATAGCCTTCCAAGTAGCTAGGATTTCAGGAGAGAGTCACCAGTACCAGACCATTTCCATTACAGTAATTCAATAAGGTGCCATATGTTCAAGAAACTGGGTGTAGTGGCACATTCCTGTCAACCCAGGGGAAATAAGAAATAAGGGATCAGAGTTTGGCTGTATATATGGGCAGGAAGCAAGAGTGTATCTCAAAAATAAGCAAAAGCCAGGCACCGGTGGCTCATTCTGTAATCCTAACTATTTTAATGGCTGAGATCTGAGAATAGTGGTTTGAAGCCAGCCTGGGCAGAAAAGTCCCTGGGAGACTCTTACCTCCAATTAACCACTCAAAAAACTAGATGTGGAGATGTGGCTCAAAGTTGTAGAGTGCTAGTCTTGAGCAAAAGAGTTCAGGGATAATGCCTAGGCCCTGAATTCAGGCCCCATAACCCACAACAACAAAAACCCAGAAAGGGCTAAAGGAATGGTTCAGTGGTAGAGCTCTTGTCTTAGCAAGCCTGTGATCATGAGTTCAAACCTCACTGGCACCAAAATAATCCTTCTCCCCATTTTTGCCCCATTTACTCCCTAGCCATTCTTCAGCTGTGCATACTAGACCAGGTCAGATATCTTTGACCATGGCTATAGAATGTCTTCCCATTTGGTTTAGTTTTCAGTTGCCATTCTTCATTCATTAGTGTATCTAAGTAGTATCTGCTGTCTGCCGCCAGCAGAACACTAATGAAATCATGGATCATGCTTGTTGTATTGTTAGCACCTAGGGTAGAGGCTTGAAATTATTTAGTTATT
This sequence comes from Dipodomys ordii, assembly GCF_000151885.1. Lineage (NCBI taxonomy): Eukaryota > Metazoa > Chordata > Mammalia > Rodentia > Heteromyidae > Dipodomys > Dipodomys ordii. The sequence continues at coordinate 29,015,787 of NW_012267217.1, read as the reverse complement.
GAACAAGCCAATTCAGAAATGTTAGCTTGTTTCTAACTTGTTTCTTGGATGTGTGCTTGTGCTGCTGATACATCTCAGCTAGTAGTTCACCTGATGTCCATAAATGCTTATGGGTTTTGGCAACACCAGTTGTAAATGACAGTATCATTTTGTAAGAAGAATGTTTGGTAGGTATGTGTGGTATGTTGGCCTCAGTAATATCTTCTTTTTTTAGTTTGGTTACACTGCCTTTTATTGGTGTTCTATTTTCGTGAATCTGATTTGGTTTTGGTGAAATTTTAACTTACTCTCCTGAGGTAAGTTAAACTGGATCATAGAATAGTAGTGCAATCTAGAAGATTTCACCTAAATTAAGAGTGCCAGTCAAGACAACTTCAGTATTTGGAGCCAAAGTGTGGGTAAGTATTTGGATGAGGCAGATCTTGCTATAAGATCTTCCTAGATTATATACTACAAATTAGAATGGGCAATTCATCCATAGTTGCTCAAGAATAATTTGTAGGTATTGTGTGACTTATTTAATAATTCTTTTTACTGTCAGACATTACCCCAAAATGAATAAGAATTTATTTGCATATTTAAGGACCCATATATTTGCAAAGACGGTAGTTCTCCCCTTGTATTAAAGATGTGCATACTCACTGGCAATAGTCTGCTGTTCAAGAACTTAAGACGGAAGACTTAGTAGGATTATCCAGTGACAGTCAGCTTGTCCTCTGGTTTTGGCCTGGTGTGTGTTTGCCTCTGGTCCTGCAGTTACAGAGTTGGGCAGGTGGTGCATGTATAATCCTTTGATTTCTCAGAAGCTAGTGAGCTTTTCTAACTCTCAGAGTCAGAAAGGATCTTCATGGGGAGCAGGCAGGGAATGCGAAGTTAATTCTTCACTGTTATGTGCTACAGAGTTTGCATGTAGCTGTAACTGGTTTTCCAAGGGATTAAGAAGGCACTGAGCTTAGAAGATGGCTTGGGTTTAACACCTCAGAGTTGGCTCCCTTGCTGGAACCCTGGCTAAGAAAGAATGAGCTTGCATTTGATACAGTGACAGAAAATCAGCGTACTGTGACTCCTGTTTCCTGAATTCGGTGAAACATGGGAAAGTGAAGTAAGGTTAGATGCAGTTGACCATTTCTTTTTAAAAGATAGAGAAGTGTGTGTGTGTGTGTGTGTGTTATAGAGAAGTGTGTGTGTGTGTGTGTTTCTGTGTTTCTGTATACATATGTGTGTGTACGTGCTGCTCCTGGGGCTTGAAGTCAGGCCTGAGCTCTGTCCCTGAGGTTTTTTGCTCAAGGCTAGCACTTTTGCCGCTTGAACCACAGCTCCACTTAATGGTTTTTTTAGTAGAGATAAAAGTCTTTTGGACTTGCCTGGGAAGGCTTTGAACTTTGATCCTTACATCTTAGCCTCCTGAGTAGCTAGGATACAGGCATGAGCCAGTGGCCCCTGGTTAAGATATAGAATTCTTAAGACAGAAAAGTCTGTTTGACTCTCCTGTTGGTAAAATTGCATTTTGTTGTTTATGAATGAATTATTCTGATGCAAAATTTAAATTATTAGTCTTTAAGAAAAACATACAAAACCATAGCTTAGGCAAATTCTATCTACTATGATTTTCTTTTTCTTTTCCTTCCTTCTTTCCTTCCTTCCTTCCTTCCTTCCTTCCTTCCTTCCTTCCTTCCTTTTTTTTTTGTTGGTTGGGGCTGAACTCTGGGCCTGGGTGCTGTCCCTCAGCTCTTCAGTTCAAGGCTAGTGCTCTACCACTTAAGCCACAGCACCACTTCGATTTTTTTCTGCTTATGTGGTGCTGAGGCATCGAACCCAGGGCAAGCATGCAAGGCAAGCACTCTACCACTGAGCCGCCTTCCTAACCTAGCCCCATGATTTTTTTCCTTTGATGGGGGACCAATAGAATTAAAACTCAGCTTCTAGGCAAGAGCTCTTATCACTTGAGCCATATTGCCAGCCTTTTTTGCATTAACTAGTTTTTGAATAGTGTAAGATCTTGGGTTCAGATTCTAGTACTGCCAGGGTTCAACTTGAACTTGATGTTCAACTTGTCACATACTAGGTTTTGTATCTGGAAAAAGGCACCTCATTTTCCCTTAATATAAAATAGTGTCTAGGAGTATTTATAGAGCATAAAAAGCTTTTTTTTTGGGGGGGGTCAGTTCTGGGACTTGAACTTGGACAGTGTCCCTGAGCTGCTTTTAAAAAAATTTTTATTCTAAAGGTGATGTACAGAGAGGTTACAGTTACATGAGTCAGGTAGTGCGTACATTTCCTTTTGAAAGTGTCATCCCCTTCCTCATTTCTTTCCCAGTTTTTTTTTAGTGAAACTACTGTACAGAGGAGTTACAATTACATAGGCAAGGTAATGAGTACATTTCTTATTAAGCATTGTTGCCTCCTCCTTTGTTTCCCCTTCCCATCCCTTCCAATCCCCCACCAAAGTTGTAAAGTTTGTTTTTCAGCATAACATCTTGTACATCTCATTGTTGCAATGGGTCTACCTGTATCCATATTTAACCGATTTGTTTTTTTCCTTCCCCTCCACAAATTATACCAACATCAAATATAGTGAAAGCAGGGGTTATACTGTGGGGGAGGCATATACAAAGCAACAAAGAAATCATCTAATAAATATGTTAGAAACAATTGCATGAAAGAAAAACATTTGAATACTTATCTTGGGGTTCATTTCCCTAATATCAACTTATCTGACCTTTTCTGCTTGACTCAGACATACACTGGTTATTGCAAACTATGTTTCTTTGGGCCTGGCTTACTTCACTTAATATAATTTTTTTCCAAGTCTTTCTATTTCCTAAAAAATGGGGCAATGTCATTCTTTCTGATGGAGGCATAGAATTCCATTGTGTATATATACCACATTTTCTTGAGTGTTGATCAATTTTTGATCAACACAATGTTCCTTTACTTCATAGAAAATGAAGTTGAATATCAAAGAATAAATGAAATGGCTATTTTCATAAAGAACAAGAATTATTGTCTTCCTCAGATGATTTATTTCATACACTAAAACTCCTTTTTCTGCTTTGTTATAGAAACTTTCCAAGGTATCCAAAAGTAGAGAATAGAAGCTTTAGTAGCTGTTGAATTCAGTCCAACTTAATCTGTATTCCTCCAGCCCCAGACTGTTTCAGAACAAACCGTTCCTATCAGATAAATTTCATCCACAAACACTTGTTCCTGTAAAGATGATAGTCTTTATTCTTCATCATGGAAAATGAACTGGTATTTAGCCAGTTTTTTTTTTTCTTTTCTTTTGTTTCTTTTTGTTGCAAGACGGAGACTCAAACTCAGTATCTGATACTTTGCTCAGTGGCTAGCATTCTACCAATTGAGCCACACCTCTAACTCTTTACTCGTTTTTTTTTTTTTTCTTTAATATTAAGTGAAACAGATGAGAAAAGTCGCTTACTGATAACTATTAGTATTCATTGGCTGCTGTGTTTTTTCTGTGCAATTCAGGCTTATCTTACACCTCCATGACATCTCCACAAGAGGGCAGATAAAGGAAGAGGGAAGTAAAGTTTAAATGAATCAGATTTGGGTTTCACTTTTGCTGATCTTATTAATGGAGTTTTGGAACCTTTTGGGAGTGATGTCAGAACAGGCTCTGACCTCTCCCTGTGTCTCCTAACTCTGTAGAGTATTCATATATATATATATATATATATATATATATATATATATATATATATATACACACTCATATATATTCATATATACATTTTAAATCAATCAACTATTGGCTTTTGATATGGTCTTACAGACTTAATTTTCCCTATGAATAATTCTGTCTAAAACCAGTTATTTGGCTTTATAAAAAAGTATAATTTTCTTTTTTTATTTTGTTTTTTGGTAATCATCTTAGATATCTAGGCAGTTTCTCATTGCTGATACTAATGTGGCATCTGCCGGCTGTCCCCAGGCCATACTGTTCTTAAAAGCCCAGGTACTGTGGTTGCCACTGAGGGAATTATCTTCATAAATGTAGATATGTGGTAGTTACTTAATTTACATAGGACACTATTTGAAGCATGCTTGATTTATAAACACTTGAACACTGCACGGTGGGCTATGAGAATTTTAACTTGGCATCTTTAAAGTTTTATCTCAGTATGATTAGTTCTTTGTTTGAACTTGATATTTGGATACTATGATCTGAGGGAGTTTTGTTTTTTAGTCTAATGCAGTTAACTATGTTCCTTTTTTCCTCTTTCCCATTGAATGTATTTCCTTTGGAAAATGGTTCTTTTTCCCTACAGGCTTATGCATGGAAAATGAGACTTTTCATTTTATACCTTTGGTTTTAGCTGTTCTAAGATGGTAAGGAAAATTATGGGCAGACTTGGGCAGAAATTGATTCTTCTTGCATCTCTTTTGAAGTCAAGATTTTTCTTCTGTTGTCACTTTTCAGCTCTCTAGTGATCAGTTTCTATTCATATCACATAACATAATTACTATGAAACTGTTATCTTACATTCCTATAGCATTCCTCTTTTTTCAGCACTTAATGCCCTTTATTCCTTCACTTCATGTGTGAATTATGTAGCATATGTGAAAGAGGCTTAAACTGTTTCCATTACATTCTTTCTGAATGGCTCCTGTTATATTTAGAGGTAGACTTATACTTTTGACAAAGTAAGAATGTTATTGTTGTTGACCTTGACACCAGATCACTGGGCAGACATTATATAGCTATGTTTGAATCCTCACAAAATGTGCTGTTGAAGCCAACAGAGTCCTGGAGGGAGACTCTTCTGGACAGCAGAGTGATGGAACTTTTCTTCACAGTAAGTCATGGTCTTCATCTCTAGTAGCAAGGCCATGGAAAGAGGAAATGTCTTTGTCTTTTTCTTAAATGTTTACTACTACCCTTTTAGCCCTCTCTTCTAATTTCTCTGCTTAAATAGAATATAGCAAGTCTCTTGCTAATTTATAAAACTACTGGATAATGATGAAGGGTTTAGAATCCTAGAGTAGAACTTGGACTTTTTTCTTGAGACCCCTTTACATTAATAACTGAAAGCTGCAAAGAGCTTTTTATATAAGCTACATAGCTCTTACTATCCTACAAAAATACAAACTGAGAGCTTCAAAAAATAATTATTAAATAGCAATAAAAAATTTTACAGTAGTAATGCAAATAACATTTTAATGAATATGTAACTTTTTGAAAACCAAGTGAAATGTATCAAGCCTTTTTGTTGTTTGGTTTTCCTAATGTTAGAAGCAATAGAAGTTAGCCAGATTGTTCTGCCTCCCTTTACATTGTTATCCCATATTATGTGGCATTAGAAAAAATGCCCTGTGTACATGTGTGACAGTGAGAAAGGAAAAGGCAGGTAGTACTTCTGTATTCTTTGTGTGTGTGTGTGGGAGGGGTATGAGTGGGGGGGTTGTGCGGCTTGAACTCTGGGCCTGGGTGCTCTCCCTGCACTCTTCAGCTTAAGGTGAGGGCTCTACTGCTTGTGCCACAGCACCAATTCTGGTTTTCCAGTGGTTTTTATTGGAGATAAGAGGCTCTCAGAGTTTCCTGCCCGGCTGGCTTTGAACCGTGATCCTCAGCCTCCTGAGTAGCTAGGATTACAGGCATGAGCCACCGGCGCCCAGCAGCAGTACCTCTGTATTCTTTTTTTTGGGGGGGGGGTCCGGTTGTGGGGCCTGAACTCTGGGCCTGGGTGCTGTCCTTCAGCTCAAGGCTGGCACTCTACCACTTGAGCCACAGTGCCACTTCTGACGTTTTTCTTTTTGCTTATATGGTGCTGAAGTATGGAACCCAGGGCCTCATGCATGCAAGGCAAGTGCTCTACCACTGAGCCACCTTCCCAGTCCCCCTCTGTATTCTTTTTTTTTTTTTAATTTTATTTGTGAACATACTGTACAGAGGGGTTACAATTGCATGGGCAGGATAATGCGTACATTTCTTACCAAGCA
>NW_012267217.1:28978125-29009776 GCF_000151885.1 Dipodomys ordii | reverse complement strand
TGGGCAGGATAATGCGTACATTTCTTACCAAGCATTGCAGCCTCCTCCTTTGTTTACCCTTCACATCCCTTCCCAGCCTCCCCCCTCCCCCCCACCCCTCTGTATTCTTAAGAAAATAGTTTGCCTAAGAAAATAGGAGTCTGTAGAAGATTCCTGGATCACACTTTGAGAACTACTTACTGTACTAGTGTACCTTTTATAAAGACCTGACTGAGGTTAATCTTATTTGATAGCAATTTATTTAAAATATTTCAAGTATCATTTCATACAGGACTCATTATAGTTTGTTGGTATAATCCCATATTTACTATTCACTTTAAAAATATGTATGTGTACTTATGTGTTGAATACTGATTTGCAGTTATAGGATAAGTATACAAATTATTGAGCTACAATGACTTGGATAACATAAAGATCAATGAAGTCCAAGAAGAAAGATCAGTTAGAGGGAAAAGAACATTTGCTTAATCCCAGCCATTAATTACCATTTAATTTTTTATGTGTTTTCAAAATATTCTGTACAAGTCTCCCAATTGCCTCCTTTAAGGTTGTATGTCTATAGTATATACTTGAAACTATCTAGTACAAAGATACGTATATATTCATGGGTATATAATTAAGAGATACTTTCCACAGAAATGTTTGGCCTGAGCATTAATTAATCACTTTACATTTTCTTTTTTAAACCAGGGAAATGATGACTATAAACACTGTCAAGATCAAAGAGATAGTTGTAACTAAAATTTAAAAATCCTATTGCCTGCTTCATCTGACAGGAATTATTTTGATAGGAATCCAAGTTCAATTCTTTGGATTATTTGCTCTACTGAAAGTAGATCCCACTCCAGCAGTTTTTGAAAAGGTGAAAACTTGCTGGCAGGACTGGAAACAACTCCACCAAATCAGAACAGCTGTCTAGACAAACCAGGCAGCTGCTCCTGTCAGCTGTGAACTGTCACATGCAAATAACTGGAATTTGAAAGTTAACCCTTCTTGTTATCTTAGTAGTTTTATATGTATAGCTGACATTTTAATTTAAGCAATTTTTGCTACTCATTACAAAGACCAACATGGCTTATCTCTCTACTTGATTTGCCTTTGTTAAGTTTAATTTTACTTATGAATTGATTATATAATTGAATCCCCTCTCCCATTGGAGATACCACAGTTACCTTGGATTTGAATTGAAACAACATGCTGTTGCTTGGGATGAAGACATCAATTTGTTGATTATACTTGAAATTTGAAACAATTTTGGTTATACTTGCCCCTCACAAGTTTGCAAGTATGTTGATTTTTCTTTCCTTCCTAAGGTCCTGTAAAAAACATTACATTTTTCTGGGCTGGGAAGGTGGCTCAGTGGTAGAGCGCTTGCCTTGCATGCATGAGGCCCTGGGTTCGATTCCTCAGCACCACATAAGTAAAAAGAAACAAGCCGCAAGTGGCCTTGTGGCTCAAGTGGTAGAGCGCTAGCCTTGAGCTGAAGAGCTGAGGGACAGCGCCCAAGCTCAGAGTTCAGGCCCCACGAACGGACCTAAAGAAACAAAACAAAAATCATTACATTTTCTTCCTATCCTGAGTGACAGATTTTTCCTAGTTTGGTTTATGATCTCTTCTGTCTTTGCTTAAATGTTAACACTCCTGCCTACATGTATCACTTTAGGTATCACTTCACTGATGACTTCTATATTCAGTACAAGCTGCTCCAGATTTTCAGAGACTCATAATCCAAGTGCTTACTGGGTAAGCACTGGCTGACCCATGCACATATCACACTTAATGTATTGCAGTAGAATTTATCACATTGCTAACTTGCTGCTTCTTCATGTCTTGCTGCTTCTTGGCTTGCCACCACTCTATGTGCTCTTTTTTTTTAGTCATGGGGCTTAAACTCGGCCTGGGCACTGTCCCTCAGCTCTTTAGCTCAAGGATAGCACTCTACCACTTGAGCCACAGTGCCACTTCCATTTTTTTCTTTTTATGTGGTGCTGAGGAATTGAACCCAGTGCACTCTACCACTGAGCCACCTTCCCAGCATCCTCCAGATGCTCTTTGAGATATGATCTCTCATCCCTCTGTTTCCCATATTTAGGTAGAGAAACTAATCTTTAATTGTATAGTAAAATTTATATTGAAGTACATATTTACATATGAGGGAACTCCTTTGTAATTCTGACATTGGAAGGAAGGCATGAGTCTTCCTCAAATAAATGTTTATCATGAGTCTTATATGGGTCATGTATTTCAGAGATTATATAGTAGGCTTGCACAATACAGATAGGTTCAAGGATAGTTTACTTTAAACTTTAAATGTTAACTAGTTCATTGATGTATTCTTTAGATTCTTCACTCCTAGATAGACTAGGAACTATTTGGCTTCTAGATAGATTGTGAGATGACTTTCTCTTATGCCACACTCCCTTGTATCTGTTGATAGACTTTATCTCTGGATATCATATCTAAATGTTGATTAGGTTCCCAAGAGGAACCTAATTTAATTTAATTCATAGTTATCAGATAAAGTATAAATGCATTGGGTGTTTAAGAGTTCAAAAACTAGATAATGTGCATACATGAATTTTTATATTATGCTTTGATTTTACTATTTAAAACTTAAAATATATTGGAATAGCATTTGAAAAGTACTTGTTTCCTAGACCAGGATTGGCAAATTCTGTATCAGATCTGATAGTATTTTAGGCTCTGTACATTCTATGGTCATACCCAACTCTGTCACTGTAGGTCAGAAGAAGCCCAAGATTTATTAGAACAAAACAAAAACAACAAAAACCCAAGTGAACCTGAAATTCCAGTAAAATGTCACTGGTGAGCATTAAAATGTGAACAAATCACAAAATACATTCTCTTCTTTTTCCCTCATCCTTGCCAAAGCCGTTCTTACTTACAGCAACAGGCAGGAAGCAATATTTGGCTCAAGGACTATGGTTTATTAATTAATCCTTATTCTAGACCGAACATTTTAAACCTGGTAGTAGGTCAGTTAACTAATATGTAGAGTTTTAAATCCCTTAGAATTGAGAGATTAGTTTAATAGAACAGTGAATCAGAAGTTAAAATGTTTACTGTAGCTCACAGTATGCCAGTGAATATTTAAAAGAAACATTTTGACCTCAAGTAATTTATAAATGATTTGCAGAGTGGAAATGGATACTACCTGAAACCAATAGCAAATAAATGTTCAACATTGTGCTTTGTCTAGAAAAGAATACTGGAGTAAGTAAGTGCTTATGGAAAGTAGACAGTGATCACAATAAATACCGAGTGTATTGTGATTAATGATCACCATGTAATTTCTTCCTTGATTTTTTTGTGGCTATTTCAATTATGCAAGATCACAGAAATAGAGCCCATAATATCATATGATACTATAAATCGGACCAAAATAATGAAAGCGTTCTCTTTATACAGACTATTGAATGCTAAATGGTTTACATTATTACTAAGTCAATGAAATAAAGTCTGGACAAGTCTTTTTTAAAATTTATTGTAAAGGTGCTGTACAGAGGAGTTACAGTTACATGAGTAATGAGTACACTTCTTGTTGAGCATTGTAACCTCTGGAAAAGCCTTTTTTTTATTGTGAAAATACTGTACAGAGAGGTTACAATTACATGGGTAAGATAATGAGTACATTTCTTATCAAGCATTGTAGCCTCCTCCTTTGTTTCCCCTTTCCATCCCTTCCCATCCTCCCTCCACCCCCCCAAAAAAGCCTTTTTTTAAAAAAAATTATCATGTGTTTTTTATTTCCAGCACTAACATTATTATTTATAAATTTTAGTTATATCCCTTCTGGAAAAATAATCCTATGGGAGTTTTTTTTTTTTTTCTGTACTCAATCCTGGCATCCAACAGTTGCTCAACTGCCCCCAATCCTTAAGTCATTTGCAACACAGAAGTCCCATGAATTCTAATGCAAAAACAATGAAAGAATTTCTTTTCTTTTAAATTTTATTTCATTGTACAGATGCTGTACAGAGGGGTTAGAGTTACATGAGTAATGTAATGAGTACATTTCTTGTCGAGCATTATTATCCTTTCCCTTGTTCTCACATGGAAAGTCTTTAAATGAATTTGTGTATAATTTAACTAAAATGTTTTTTAAGAAATTGTATTATTTGTAGCAATGATGTTTAAATAAGGCTTAAGAAGATGATAGGCACTCTCAGAATTAATGTAAATATATGTGTATATGTTGGTTGACTCAATGAATGAATGTCTGGGGACTGAGTGACATATTGGTTTTCTAAGTAGGCAACTGTTTACTTCCCTAAGGCAGCACCTATATACTCTAGATTGAGCTTATCTGCTAACTTTAGCAAGAAGCTGTAGTGAGGCATAGTTAGCATAATACAGATGACTGTCGTCGTTGCTGTTTTTAGAAGAAGCAGTATGTCTGACTGGCTGGCATCTGCTCCTCTCTTTGTCATAACATGCTGGAGACAGTTCAGTTTTCAAAATATAGGGAGCCTTCAGTTAACAAATAGTAGATTTGGTTAAAATCATGGCCAGCATGTCAGTTTTACTGAGGAGTAATTTTCAAATGTAGTTTAGTTCAGGAATTAATTTTCTAGAAATGTCCAGCTGTGGTGAATTTTTCTCTTACCTTATTTGGCTTGGTAGACACATGACCCTTATAAAAGAAGAATTTATTTTTATGGATTAGTAATTCTTTCTAACAGGTACACCGAAAAATCAGAGAAGATTCAGATATGGCACAAGATTCTCTGCAGTGCCTTGCCCAGTTAGCTTCTCTTCATGGACCCATCTTCCCGGATGAAGGATCCCAAGTCGATTATCTAGCACACTTTATTGAGGGATTACTGAATACTATCAATGGGTAGGTATACTTGCCCTTTATAACTGAAAGGGAAACATCCCATTTTTTCCTTAAACAATGGAAGGAAAGGAAACTAGTGGTTCCTCTCTCTGTTCTGTATTTTAAAGTTGAGCTGTATAGCTAAGTTGAAATGAACATACCGCGATATACCTTTAAAAATTAGATGTTGATACTTGTATTTGGAAACATGTTATAGACTTAATAATCCTCATTACTTGATTTATAGGATTGAAATAGAAGATTCTGAAGCTGTGGGAATCTCTAGCATTATCAGCAATCTGATAACTGTGTTTCCTCGAAATGTTTTAACTGCCATTCCCAGTGAACTTTTCTCCTCCTTTGTTAACTGCCTCACACACCTCACTTGTTCTTTTGGGCGAAGTGCTGCACTGGAAGAAGTGGTGAGTGATATTCTGAAATAAATCATGTCTGTCTTTCTTAAGGAAGTACATACTGTCTTTGGAATGTTTTCTCATGCCAGTGATATAGTAGCTGTTGTTAAAGTTATTTTTTCCTGTGTGTAAATTAGTGGCAAAATACGTTTGGAAACATGAGCTTTGAAAATTTGTCAATTCAAATCAGATTAATAGATGAAATCTGTTGGTCCTAAGATTTTAATTTTGAGATAATTGAAAGGCACTGCTTCTATTAAACAAGAGATTGCAAGCTCATTTTAACAATATTTATAGAGTGCTGATAACTTCCTGGTATGGCATAATTATATATTTAAGATTTTTCACCTTTGAGCTTAGTCAAAACTTAGGCAAACGTAATTTTATTCCAGTCTTTGTAGTAATGCTTAATTTGATGAGACAGTGCTTCTAATTTTTTGGTAGTATACTTACGTTTAGTGGTATATTTGGGTAGAATCTAATTTATGTTAAAAATTAAGGCAATACCAAAAAACCTATTTGATACAAATATTCAGATGTTTTAAAAATTCTTTATTTATATTTAGAGGACTAAAGACCCTTAGCAGCATAGCTACTTTTATTATAACATTAATCACTGAAATTGATTTTTTTACCTAGTAATTATTAAATTGTTGAAACTTAATTTTTAATGAATTGAAATTTATTCCTTTAAAAATATTAAAGAATGAAATCTGTATTTGTAGCTAATCTATTTACTTGTATAATCATGAATTGTTTTGATAGGGAGCTAGCAATATCCATTTTTCCTGTCCCTTCAGATCTTTACAGAGCTTAAAGAACTCAGAAAAGATTGTGTTTCTGTAGTTGATGATTTGATGAGGAAAAAACAGGTCAGTCAGGGATTAATGTAATGGAACAATGTAAGTTTCAAAGAAATAATAAAATCCCATCGTATATGGGATCTAAACTCCTGAGGAGGGTAATACATGTTCTAAGCATGAAAGGCTGTGAAAAGTCAAGTATTCAAACTTTATTCTAACTCTTTTTCTATTGATAACACATTCCTAGATTTCCTATACCATGGCTTCATTGTCTTTTCCTTTCCCTTTTGGTTTATTTTCTCTTTTAAGCTTGGTAGATTAAAGATTTAACATGTTGTCCCATAATTAGAAACTCAGCTACTTTTAGTTTCTTTTTGTGGATTGTGTTCCTAGCATTTTAAAGACTTGCTGGAAGTTATGTGATGTTCTTGGCTTGCCTTTTTTTTTTTGTCAGTTCATGGGTCTTGAACTCTGGGCCTGGGTGCTGTCCCTCAGCTCTTCAGATCAAGGCTAGTGCTATACCACTTTAGCCACAATGCCACTTCTGGTTTTCTGGTGGTTTATTGGAGATAAGAGTCTGAGGGACTTTCCTGCCCAGGCTGGCTTTGAACCACAATCCTCAGATCTCAGCCTTCTGAGTAGCTAGCATTAGCCAGTGGCGCCCTGGCTTGCTAATTTTATGTTCAGAATGTATTACTTTCGGTCCCGAGGATGACAGCTTGACAGTTTTTCTGTTCAGGTGTCACTAGAAATATTGGAATGTAGCTAGGTAGCTCCACTGTGGGAGTAGCAGATGTGTCTTGTGCAATTTCACTAAAAAGAAGACATGTTCAAGTTAGGATGGACCTATAGGTCTCAAGACAAGTGTTGTTTAATTTAATCTCCTGATTTCTTTCCATTGATCTGTTTACATTTTATATCTCTTTTCAAATAATTGGTCATCTATTGTAATAGGAAGAGAAAAAAACTTTTTGTAAAGTTTTGCATTGTGGAAGTCATATTGGGCAGACATATAATAGCTAAAGTCTTAGCAGGCCCTGTGTAAATGATTTGCATGAAGATGGAAGAAATCCCCTTAAATGCTATTTCAAGCTCAGTGTTTTATCGTCTTGAGCATACTAGTACCAGAAAGTTATGAATGGATCCAGTTGAGCCCATATTGGCCCTTCCCCAGGACAGACCATATTGGGTATTGTTTCCTAGGTTACCCAGTGATTGTAGTCATGGTCCATGACACATAGTTTTTATCCTGAGATGAAATAATGAAATTTGAAAATTAAACATTAAAATTAGCTTAGCTGTCAGCATGGTGTGGGAAAAGCCATGAAATTGGAGGAGGGAGGGGAGGCATAGAACAGTCTCAAGCTGAGTAAGCATAAAGCAGAGGTACTCTAACAGGCAGCTTCATCTCTCATGTTAGGTAGACTGCTAATTCCTTGCTGTGTTTTATGCCATGGGTAAACCTATATAAAAGTGTCTGTATGTTGTATACATACATCTTAAACCAGTTACTGGGTTTTATTTTGTCACACCGATTTTTTTTTTATAATTTTAATTAAAAATATTTTGCGATGTCAATTTTGGAATCTTATTTTTATTTTTAATATTAAAGGAGTTTCTTTAAGAAAGCAGGTTCTATATATGTAGACTTAGATTGTGGTAAAACTTTTTGCATTATGTTTACATAAGAATATATGATAGATCCTGTCTTTGTAAGCAGTTTATGTTTTCAGTGGTAATTGTATTGCTATAGTGACAGTGGAATAGAACATCTTCATTGGATGAAAATTCATTATTCTGAGCCACTTTTAGCCTTTTCTGTTTATGTGGTACTTAGGAATCAAACCTAGGGCTTCATGCTAGGCAAGCACTCTATCACTAAGCCACATTCCCAGCCTTCTAATGTGTGTTTTAAAAATCTTGTTACTGCTTTGTTTGGGTGAAGAGAATGCATCATGCTTGTACCTTAGTAAGCAGTGAACTGGGAGTCTAGAAAGCAATTCCAGTGTTTAGTCAAATTGTTCTGGAGCTGTTAAACTTTCTTGGTATTTCTTTTTTATTTTTAGTCCAGTTGTGGGGCCTGAACTCTGGGCCTGGGCGCTGTCCCTCAGCTCTTCAGCTCAAGGCTAGCGCTCTACCACTTGAGCCACAGCGCCACTTCTGGCTTTTTTCTTATGTGGTGCTGAGGAATCGAACCCAGGGCCTCATGCATGCAAGGCAAGTGCTCTACCACTGAGCCACCTTCCCAGCCCCTCTTGGATTTTCTTGAGGTCTTCTGAAACCTCAAGAACTTTTTCTGTTGCTACAATGAAGAAGTGAGACTAATTGCAGAGACTAATTGTGGATACTGAACTAATTCAGTTCATTAAAATTTGAGGAAAATATGACGAGCTCTCTAGTTCATTTCTTAGTTTCTTTTGTCAGTAACAAAGTTTGAAGTCACATCCAAACATCAGAGAAGCAGCCATATATTGAGTCACATGAACAGAATAGCTGTCAGGACAGTGGTGAATGTGTTTTTGCCATGTTTATTTGAGAGTGAGAAAGAAGAGAGAGAGAGTATGTAAAGGGGAGTCGTAGATGTACTTTATAAAATTTTATAAAAATACATTTGTAGCCTTATCTGACCACCATCCAGCAGGACAAAGTGTTGAAGCTTACTTGATAGAAAGCTCCTGATGAAACAGAACAATTTTGTGATTTATCAAGTAAATAAGGGTTGGCATTCTTTTTTTTTTTTTTTTTTTGCTGGTTGTGGACCTGAACTCTGGGCCTGGGCATTGTCCCTCAGCTCAAGACGAGCACTCTACTGCTTAAGTCACAGTACCACTTCTGGCTTTTCTGTTTATGTGGTGCTGAGGAATTGAACCCAGGGCCTCATGCATGCAAGACAAGCACTCTACCACTGAGCCACCATCCCAGCTCGAGGGATGGCATTCTTGATTCAGGATTTAGATCCTCTAATTACTTGATGGAAAAGAGATGAGTGAGATGTATACATTGAAGCCAAATTATGAATAGACACATTCAGAGCACAAATTTTGGGGTGTGTGAGTGATAAAAGTATTGTAGGGAACTCTGGAGCTGAGCTGTGAAACCAGGAAAAGGGTTAAGATGTTGAAAATTATGGTTTAGAATGATAGTACCAGCACAGTGTAACTATATAGTATAATTGAGCCTTTTCTCATTAAAGGATCAGTTGTTTGAGAATTCTGCCATTTTCTCCACAGTAATTCTGGGTAATTAGGAAAGAACACAGTGATGAACAGATACAGAGCTAGATGGCTGGCTAGCCTCTACTTACCTGTTATGCATGCACGAATTTCTCTGGCCAAACCAATTGCAGAAAAAATGGGATGAGATGCACTTTTTTTTTTTTTTTTTTGGTTGGTCGTGGAGCTTGAACTCTGGGCCTGGAAACTGTCCCTCAGCTCTTCAGCTCAAAGCTAGCGCTTTCCCACTTGAGCCACAGCGCCACTTCCAAGATGCACAAATGTTTTTTAAGCCTTGTACATTAAAATTATTCTTTTTTGTAGTAGTAATAGTTCTAGCTCTATGAGGATATTTGGAAGAAAACTAGCTACTGTTATAACTTGAAGACATTCATATTTTTTCAAGTATTTCAAGAGTTACTTCAGTGAGTACTCTCTTTGGCAGCACATATACTAAAAGTGGAACAATACAGAGAAGATTAGCATGGCCCTTATGGAAGGATGACATACAAATTCGTGAAGTGTTCCCATTATTTTTTTTTTCTTGCATGGCCAATTATCTTTTGTACTCTAAAACTTTAATATCCCTTTAACAAGTTCTAAGCTTTCTTTTTGCAATAGGAATAAAAGCTGCAAGATTGCAAACTTCCTTCAACAGCCAAGCCCACAACACATAATCCCATATTTTTTGACTTAGGTAACTGTAACCCCTCTGTCATTACCTTTACAATAACAGTAAATAATTTAAAGAAAAAGAAAGAAAATGGTTTCAGTGAAGATGGGGGAGAACAACAGAAGGGGTAAATTTGATGAAGATGCATATTAAAAATTATTTCAATGTTTTATTAATTTGGTGGATTATATAAATTGCCTTGGATATTAGTATGTTCTAATTGCTTAAATCCTAGTGCAGAACTAGTGTTTAAAATTTAAAGTGGTGTCTGGTGTCTTTTGTGTTGGTCCTGGAGCTTGGGTACTGACCCTGAGCATTTTTGTTCAAGGCTTTACACAGCTCCACTTCTGGTTTTTTGGTAGTTAATTGGAGATCAGAGTCTCACAGACTTTGCCACATTGGCTGGCTTTGAACAGTGATCCGAAGTCTCAGCTTTCTGAGTAGCTAGGATTATAGTCATGAGCCATTGTAGTGGGCTTGATGCAGTCTGTTTTTTTGTGTATATGTGTGCCGGTCATGGGGCTTGAACTCAGGGTCTGGGCACTGTCCCTGAGCCTCTTTGTGCTCAGGGCTAGCTAGCACTCTACCATTTGAGTTACAGTGCCAGTTCCAGGTTTTTTTGAGTAGCTTATTAGAGATAAAGAGTCTCATGGACTTTCCTGCCCTGGCTGGTTTCTAACTGCAATCCTTAGATGTCAGCCTCCTGAGTAGCTAGGATTACTGGTGTGAGCCACCAGTGCACGGCTTTACAGCAAAGTTTATTTATTAGCTGATCTTCCATATAGTATCTTATATTATTTCTAATGCTAATACTTGATACATTATCAAATCCAACAGGCCCTGAGTTTAGAAATGAACACTAGGATGTGAAAAGGGGTTGCTCTTTGACTTCATCTAAAGTAGAGGAGTCCCTGTCATATCAGTCCACTAGGAGTGTTGCTGGATATTCAATTCTGTAAATATATATTGCATACTTTCTATGTGCCAAATATGATGCTTAAAGATTTGGAACTGCAGCATGGATTCCTGGTGTTTTTGTTGGGAGGTTTTTTTTTGTTTTTGTTTCTTTCTTTTTAATCCTGTCTTATCTATAGGATTCTTGTAGAGATACTTGTTAACTAAATCAGGTTTTTGGAGGATTTCAGAATCCAGTACCTGCTTCAGCAGATACTTTGAAGTTAAACTAGCTGTCTGCTTTCAAAACATATGTAACTAGCCGGGCGCTGGTGGCTCACGCCTGTAATCCTAGCTACTCAGGAGGCTGAGATCTGAGGATCGGTTCAAAGCCATCCCGGGCAGGAGAGACTGAGACTCCTATCTCCAATAAACTACCAGAAAACTGGAAGTGGCGCTGTAGCTCCAGTGGTAGAGCACTTGCCTTGAGCTGAAGAGCTGAGGGCCAGGGCCCAGGCCCAGAGTTCAAGCCCCACAGCCAACCAAAAAAACAAACAAACAAACATATATGTAACTAGATAATGGGTTAATTTATTTGATATAATATTCAGAAACTTAGAAATTCTTCCTTTTTATTGTGCTGGTACTGGGACTTAAACTCAGGGCTTCATGCTTTAGCTTGGATTTTTTGTTTGTCTCTCAAGCTCCACCACTTCAGCCACAGCTGTACTTCTGTCTTTTTTAGCTGGTTAATTGGAGACAAATAGTCTCATGGACATTTCTGCCTATGCTGGTTTTGAACTATAATCTTCAGATTTTCACGTCCTTTAAGCCACAATTACAGGCACGAGCCACCAGCTTCTGTATAATAAACAATCAGCATACTTAGAGCAGATGAATGAGAACATTAACAAATATGGCTCTTTGATGTTTTGCTCTTCCATATATCTTGTTAATACAAATATTGTAATGTTATTGGGCTTTAAGGTATGCTAGTACATGTAAATTTTTAACTTGCCAAATTCAGAAATGTGAACAACTCTGTATGATCCACTTAGATTCTAAGAAACAGTACATTGAACCAAACCAGTGGTTCACACTAATAATTCCACCACTCTGGGTGTTGGAAGATTAAGTTCAAATTCAATTTGAACTCTGTAATGATACCTTGTCTCAAAACAAAAGAAAAGAAAAAAATGAAGAGAAAGGAAGGCAAAATGAAGGGTGGCTGGCTATATTGATAAGAGATTTTTCCCTCTTAAATTTACCTGTGGGTTTTTAGTTTTTTTGTTTCCTTTTTCTCTAATTGCAAGCAAATTTTGATTGTATAACTTGTTCCTAATTTTTTCATCTTGTCTATAAGGGAACATTACTAGTGATCATGCTGGCTAGTGTTCTTGGTAATTTACCCAAGCCTATATGATCAAGGTAGTTGATTTTATTTCCACTCTCAAGTTCTTAAAAAGAATCATAGCCTAGTCTCAACCTTAGGCTAGAACTGAAAATCCAGAGTTTTGTAAAGTTAAGGAACCTCTTTGAAAGTTACTCCTTAGAAATAAAATTTTCTGTGAAATTTACTCAAACCCATGTCATTGGACTTTTTTTTTTTTGTCAGTCGTGGGGCTTGAACTCTGGGCTTGGGCATTATCCCTCAGCTCTTCAGCTCAACGCAAACGCCCTACCGCTTAAGCTACAACGGCACTTCTGGTTTTCTAGTGGTTTATTGGAAATAAGAGTCTCCTGGACTTTTCTGCCCAGGCTGGCTTTGCACCATGATCCTCAGATCTCAGCCTCCTGAATAGCTAGGATTACAGGGATGAGCCACTCGTGTCCGGCTGTTGTTGCACTTTTTATGTGAATCTTTTCTTGTTTCTTTGAAACAAATCTTTGGAATCTTATTTGCCTTAAATGACTCATGTTATAAGTGCATTTTTTTTGTGTGTGAAAATAAAGTTTGTGCTGGGATGTATGTAGCTCAGTAGTTTTGCATGTTCATGGGTTTTGGATTGGTCCTTATAAAAAAGAGAGAAAACAAAAGAATTTTGATATCAACAAAAAAGAGCTTTCTAATTTCAGGGCAAAGATTTGGAGTTGCCTTAATAGCTATTAACTCTTTATGACAAGAAATGTATTATAGCCGGGCGCTGGTGGCTCACGCCTGTAATCCTAGCTACTCAGGAGGCTGAGATCTGAGGATTGGTTCAAAGCCAGTCGGGCAGGAGAGACTGTGAGACTCCTATCTCCAATAAAACCACCAGAAAACCGGAAGTGGCGCTGTAGCTCAAGTGGTAGAGCGCTCGCCTGCCTTGAGCTGAAGAGCTGAGGGACAGCGCCCAGGCCCAGAGTTCAAGCCCCACGACCGACCAAAAAAAAAAAGAAATGTATTATAGTGGATTGGATTACAGTTAAGTACCTGCTACTAACGGTATTATTCTGTTAGGGGTGGAGTTGAAGCTGTTTGCAGTACTCTCACCAAATAAATTTATAACTACTCTGGGATGAAATTTATGTGTATACATTTACAGTTTCTGGTAACAGATTTATGTAAATAACCATAGGTATAAATACATATTTTAGGGCAGTTCTATAAACATCCACTCAACATGTAGTTTCCCATTGGACATTAGCATCTGTGTCCACACCAGAGTTGCACATTGCTTACAGTTGATGAACCTGCTTTGAAACATCATTATCTTTTCAAATCTGTCATTTCCATAATTTCCTTTATGTGAGACTTTTGTTGTTCTGTTGATTGGGAAATGGATAATAACAAGTGCCATAAGAGGATCATACAAAGTAGTTTCGCTTTGTACTCTCACCGCCAGACTCTGATAATCACGGATCTTTTTTTTTTTTTTTTTTCTTGCCAGTCCTGGGGCTTGAACTCATGGTCTCAGCACTGTCCCTGACCTTTTGCTCAAGACTAGCACTCTACCACTTGAGCCACAGTGCCACTTCCAGCTTTATCTCTATATGTGGTACTTAGGAATTAAATCCAGGTATACTAGGCAAGCACTCTACTGCTAAGCCACATTCCCAGCCCCCGATCTTTTTTATGGTCCATGTAGTTTTGCTTTTCCCCAAATGCTCTACACTCAGAATCATTTAGTGATAATAGATTTTAGGCTATGAAAATAAATTTAATGTGTAAAAGGGAAGCCAATTTCTATGTTAAAAGTTTTCCTTCCAAAATGTCATTTTAGGGCATTTTCAGAAAGTATTTACCTACTATTTTGGAATTACGTATTCAACATAATTCCCAAAGCACAAAAGTGTGTGTGTGTGTGTGTGTGTGTGTGTGTGTGAGAGAGAGAGAGAGAGAGAGAGAGAAGGTCTGCAAAGTCCCTCCTATATACTTGCAAGTTAATTCTGGGCACTGAAAGAGAAGTGTTGATATCATAGTTTGATTACCTTCTCCACCCTGCATTTCCAAATGGATAAAGTGGGGTCAAGTAGTCTTATAAGCCCTAAGCCCCTCTCCAAAGCCATGCTGGCAGCAGGCCTGACAATACCTAGAGCATGAGCACATGATGTCTAGCTTGGTCTCCTGAGTCATCTCTGTGCACGTGCTGTTGGCTATGCTGCTGGCTCTGCTGCTGGCTGTTTTGCTGGGTTTGGGCCAGTGTAACTGTGGAGCAGGGCCAAGGTATGAAAAAGCACTAGGTTAGATTTCACTGCTCTGTGATTAGACTGAAGGATCCAGTTGCCAAATGTCATCAACCAACTATCTCACACTTTGACTGATGAGTTACTTGTATTTGTGTCCAAAGGGGCACAGAGGGTGCTTTATTTGTTTTGTTTTGTTTAAATTTAGCAGTGTATCACCTTTATGTTAATTGTCACTCAATGAATATTTACATCCTACTTGTGATCTGTTTTGTCTAATATCAGGGCTTTATTGGAGGGATTGTCAAGAGCACTTTCAGTAACAGAAAGGTGTTAATACTTTTTTAAAAACTTTGCATTTTATTTTTTTCTATATGTGAATAATTAAACTATGATAGAGAAATGAAGATATGACTTTGAAGATGTCTTGCTTCTTAGTAGGTCAAAGGATGCTACTCTTAAGTTCCTGTTAAGATATGTTACCACTGTTTATTTTGGCAAGATAAACTGTTAAGACCTAACAAATGATGTCTGTGAAGCACATGCTTTGTTAAGTATACAAACAGGCCACAGATGTTTCTGTGGGAGGAAAGTATTTTATAACTTATAAGTGCTCAACTCCTAGCTTTTAATTTTTTTTTTTTTAAGTATGAGGTTTGAACTCAGAGACTCCCTTGCACTTGCTAGGGAGATGCTCTAGTGCTTTGCCAAATTTCCAACTCTTTTGTGCACTGTTTAGTTTTTAGTCTTGATTCCTCTCTGGCCATCCACCTGGACGGTGATCTATGATCCTCCTTTTTTTCCCCCTCTCTCTAGGTGGAATGACATACCTACAGGAGATTCAGAGAGGAGTCTCATGAACCTTTTTGCTTGAGTTGGGCTAACTTTGCTTGAACTATGATCCTCCAGATCTCACCCTTTTGAGTAGCTCATATTGCAGGCATAGATCCCCAGTACTTAAGATCCACAGTACTTAAGTTTCTGTTGAAGGAATAAACCATTTTCTTCTGCTATTAACAAGTTAATCACTGTGTTTGAGCACTTTATTTAGTGTGTTTTTCATCATTTGTGAGAGAAGAGGGGTAGAAGTTGTTCCTGTTTTGATTCCCACGCTCCCTTCCCCCACCGCGCCCCCCCCCCCCAACTGGCACTGGTGGCTCACACCTGTAATCCGAGCTACTCAAGAGGCTGAGATCATAAGCCACCAGAAAACTGGAAGTGGCGCTGTGCCTCAAGTGGTAGATTACTCACCTTGAGCTGAATTGCTCAGGGCAG
Organism: Dipodomys ordii; assembly: GCF_000151885.1. NCBI lineage: Eukaryota > Metazoa > Chordata > Mammalia > Rodentia > Heteromyidae > Dipodomys > Dipodomys ordii. Next base: position 28,994,060 of record NW_012267217.1, on the reverse strand, counting down.
GAAGGTCCTTGAGACTCTTATCTCCAGTTAACCACCAGAAAACTGGAAGTGGTGCTATGGCTCAAAGTGGTAGAGCAGTAGCCTTGAGCTGAAGAGCTCAGGGACAGTGCCTAGGTTCAGAGTTCATGCCCCCATGACTGACCCCCCCCCCCAAAAAAAAACACGAAAAACACAATTTACCCTGAATTTCTGTTGAAGCCAGTGACACATTATATTTTGTTATTTTGGTTTTTGGTATTGTTGATTTATTTGGTATCATTTGTTTCAGCTGCATGGATTATTCCTCTCAATTTTGTCTGTAGATCAGTTTGTGTAGATTGGTAATTGTTTTGGTTTGGTTCTTAGTAGTTCAGTAGATCTCACCTAAAAATCTACTTAGAATTAAAATTAGAGGGCTCGGAAGGTGGCTCAGTGGTAGAGTGCTTCCCTCCTATGCATGAGGCTCTGGGTTCGAATCCTCAGCACCACATAAGCAGAAAAAGCTGGAAGTGGCGCTGTGGTTCAAGTGGTAGAGTCCTAGCCTTGAGCTAAAGAGCTGAGGGACAGCATCCAGGCCCAGAGTTCAGGCCCCACAACCAACAACAACAAAAAGAATTAAAATGAAAATTTTCTTTGGGGGAAAATTTGAACTAATTAAAAATTTACACTGGGGCTGGGAAGGTGGCTCAGTGGTAGAGCGCTTGCCTTGCATGCCTGAGGCCCTGGGTTTGATTCCTCAGCACCACATAAGCAGGGGAAAAAAGCCGGAAGTGGCACTGTGGCTCAAGTGGTAGAGCATTAGGTTTGAGCTGAAGAGCTGAGGGGCAGCACCCAGGCCCAGAGTTCAGGTCCAGGACCAGAACCGCCCCCTCCCCCCCCCCAAAAAAAAAATTACACAGTTTGGTATGGTGATGTAAGTTTTTCTTTTCTTCCAATTGACTCAGTTGGTTTTATTGTTTCACTATTGCTAAAATGATCAGCATATTTGAAAAAGTAATTCAAGTGATGTACAAAGTTAGAATTCTCCAAAGTTACATTTTTTTCATTAGAATGAATGCTAACTTGGCATTTCTCGATTTACACATATTACTTGTAATTATTAAAAAGTTGGAAGTAAACTAAACCACTTTAGTTTAAACTTCAGAAAGTTAACTATTTTTCCAGACTTTTAAGGCAAAAATCATATGTTTTTTCTAATATTGTAGCCATTCCATATGTCCTTAGTGTTAGAAATAGTAATTTTAAGTATAGGAGAGTGGAGAAATGACTCAGTAAAGTTGGATGACTGTTAATAGTTGAAGTGGACTTAAAGCAAACATTCTTACATATGTATCATACTGTGACTTTCCTGTTCAGTTAACATTCTTAAGGAAATGTTTCATTTCATTTTTGCTAAACTTTTAAAGTGATTTTTTGTTTTGTTTTAGTACCAATCTTGGGGCTTGAACTCAAGGCCTTGGTGCTATCCCTGAGTTTTTTGTTCAAAGCTATCATTCTACATTTGAACCACAGCACTTTTAGCTTTTTGCTGATTAATTGGAAATAAGAGTATCTTTCCTGCCCAGGCTTGCTTTGAACATAGTCCTCAGATCTCAGCCTCCTGAGTAGCTAGGTCTACAAGTATAAGTCACTGCTGCCTGGCTTCAAGTGATTTCTTATTCTGCATAAAGCCACTCTTCACAGCCGCTCGTCTGTAAATTAGTAAGCCTTTGCAAAAGTGGCTATCTCCTAGTGAAAAGGAAGAAAACTAATGGGCAGAGAGCAGTTCTATTTTAGACTTTTGATGAGTTCATGTAAAAGAACATTTTTAATGAAATAATCTTTTAATGCTGGAAAATGAGAATCAGGGTAAACTCAAAGGAGAAAGTCATGACTAGAGAAAAGAGCAGCCCCGATATATGATCTATTGGTTACTTTCTGACTGTATTATTTGCCATCTGCCTGCCTTCCCTGCTCATCATTTTACATTTTGATGGCCTTGATGACACATGCATCCTTCTGCTGCTCCTCCCACCTCAATGCCTTCCTCAGGCTCCAGTGTGGGCTCTGTCTTGCCCTGCTTGTACTTCATTAATATCTTCCTTCTATGTGGATACTGGTGGTACCTAAATTTGTATTTCCTGTTTTGACCAAATAGTTTAACCAACATTCTCTCCTGAATTTTTTATTTGCATGTTCAGTTGAGAAACTTTTCTTTACACCTCCTTTCACTGAATCTTCCCGTTTTAGGAAGCATCTTTCCAGCTGCCCAGGGTAATAATTCAGGTGCTACTCTTGCTTTCTGTCTTCTCCCAGGTCAGACTTCCAGTTCCATTAGTGTTTTTGGAAACCTTTCCTTCATAAATGTTTGCACAGATTGGCCACGTAGCAACATTTTCATTGCCCAAACCAAAGTGCATGGCCTGTGGCATCATCTCTGCTTGAAGTGTTTCAGTGGCTTTGGCTGCATTTGGAAGGAAACCCAGTCTCTGGGTCCCAGCTTGTTGAGACCATCTGCTGCCCATATCCTCACCCACTCATGTGTCATCATCAGTCACTCTGCTAGTAGCTGACTCCTGCCTCCTCCTGGCTTTGCAGCTTTTATAGTACAATGTCTTTGCTGTACAATACTAGCTCTATTCAGAGAAATTTGGACCATAAATAGTTCTGTGAAAATTTCTCTTAATTCTCACTAACTTAGTTTTGGTATAAACCTCTTAATTGAGCAGTTAGCTAATCCTGAACCAGAAAGAATGGGAAAGAGGAAAAGTTAAGAATAGCAGCCTATAAATAATTATGGTCATGTTAATGGACTCACCTGTAGGTCCTTTGGATACTTCTCTGAGAGAGAGTCCCAGTTCAATGAGGCAGAGATTTGGGCAGTTAGATGTGGCTTTCTTTTGCCTCTCTACTTGTCTTTTTCCAAGTTTTCTATGTGTTTTCCCTTGTAGGAAGAAGACTGATTAAAATAGACCCAAAAAAAGGGGGGAAATTATTCATTTTCATATTCATGAACTATTTGTGCTTATTAGACTGATTTTTTCTCAAATGGAAGGACACTTAACATTTCTCTGATATTATGAACTCTGAGTCAGGAGTTGTATTAAGGGGCACTTGTGAAGTTTTCCATACATTCTTTGCTTTGCTGATGAAGTCTGTTTTCATCATTCTTTTTTACAATCATTAAAACAATGTTGGGCTTGGGAGTGTAGTTCAGCTATAGAGCACTTAACCTAGCATGTATGAGACTGAGGGCATCCCTAGCACTGGAAAAAAATGTTTAAGAAATATCCATTTTCGGTACTGGGAAGGTGGTTCAGTGGTAGAGTGCTTGCCTCGCATGCATGAGGCCCTGGGTTTGATTTCTCAACACCATATAAGCAGAAAAAGCCGGAAGTGGCATTGTGGCTCAAATGGTAGAGTGCTAGCCTTGAAGCTGAAGAGCTAGGAACAACTAATAAACATTATTTGCAGGTTGACTAAAGGTTTAGGTTGGAGTTAATTTTAGGAAGTTTAATAAAAACTTATTATTCTTGTATCAGGCACATATTCCTGTAATCCAGTAGGAAGATCATGAATTCCAGGAATCTTTCTCTCTTTTTTAATGTTAAAGATATAAAATTATTTTTGTACCTAACGATGTAACTCTTGTTACACTGTTCATTTTTTTTCTAGATATTTGTTTTATGAATGTTCTTTTCTTTTAGCTTGATAAGGATGACATGGTATACATGGAAGCATATGATAAATTGCTGGAGTCCTGGCTAACTTTGGTCCAAGATGATAAACATTTTCATAAAGGCTTTTTTACCCAACATGCAGTTCAAGTTTTCAATTCCTATATTCAGTGCCACTTAGCTGCTCCAGATGGCACAAGGAATTTGGTAAGTTCTAAGCCAGGTTGTAATTAAAAATCATCGGAGGCTCTGTTTCATTGTACTAGATATTACCCATTAGTAGAATATAAAATAGGCTTCTTCAGAAGATTTGCTAGATACCAAAGTGGTGTGTAATTGAGTTCTTGATAAGTAGTATATTTCTTATTCACTTACCTACCTATATCTTACTAATTGTCCAGTGATAATGAATGACTTCCTATATTCAGAAGGATCTTCAAGATGCTGGTTCATTTTAGTGGCTATGACATTCCCCAGGTGGGAGGTGGGTTATAGGTATGCAGTTAGCTGTGCTTACCATGTCTACTTTTCCCTCCTTTCTGTTGTCCTCCTTTTGATGAGCACTAGGGAGGCTGGCATGGTTAAAGGAGGCCTAGATAGCTGTACATGAAGGCTAACTCAGAAGTGCTCTCTTTTCTAGCTATAATACTGAAGCTATTTTACGGGGCCACTAGAAAATCATGACTTCTGGACCATGGTAGTACAGCCCTCACTGTGTCTTTCTTTCATCGTAATAGACTGCCAATGGTGTAGCCTCTCGTGAGGAAGAAGAAATAAGTGAACTTCAAGAAGATGATCGAGACCAGTTTTCTGATCAACTAGCCAGTGTAGGAATGCTAGGAAGAATTGCTGCAGAGCACTGTATACCTCTTCTGACAAGGTACACACAGTCCAAAGAAACCCCATGGAGCCAATATTCTCTATTCACAATTCCTGGGAGAGCACTTAAAGTGTTTAAAGACTTTAAACACCCCTACCCCGTATCCCAGCACACTGGACCAAATGGACAGAAACACTCTCATGATTGCATTCTTTGGCTTATACATTTGGAGCCCAGGAACTGCAGCATAGATGGCAGAGAGATTATGGAAAACATGGTATGAGAAATGATTTGACCCGTATCAATAAAAACTTGGAATAACCACTTTTCACATGACTGTTGTAAAACCTTGACTGTTTGTAAAACATTGTTATAATTATGTGTCATAAACAGTAAATCACAGTTCCTATCGTGCTATGAGAGCAATTGTGTACTGTAAAATTTATGTATATATGTTTTTGCGCTAACATCTTAATTTATGTTGTTTATTATGTGGAAGTTAGAAGTGTGTGTTTTTACATGTTGAAGTTTATGGATCTGTTGTTTCTTTTCCTCTTTTAGTTTATTAGAAGAAAGAGTAACAAGACTTCATAGTCAGTTACAGCGACATCAGCAACAATTACTTGCTTCATCTGGTTCAAGCACCATTAACAACAAAATGCTTGATGATCTCTATGAAGATATTCACTGGCTTATTTTAGTTACAGGTTGGTTGGTTGTTTCTTTTTTTGGATATAGTTGCCCACTAAACAGTTTAAACCCTTAAAAAAGAAGCTCCATATAGTAAAAGCTGTAGGTCAGAACTGAGCATTGCAGCACATACCTATAATCCAAGCACTCAGGAAGCAAAGACAGGAGAATCACAAGTTTGAAATCCCGTCTCAACTTCTTTGTTCCTTTGAAATAAAGTTCATATCTAATATTAGATGAAATTTGGATGCAACTATTATCTGGCATATACCTACAGATGTATTAAAACAAAAAACACTGCCTAGCATGTATTCACTGTTTATCTCACACACTAAATGGTTATTTAATGTGGATTTTATTTGCTTTTAACATCTTGTCATTTCTCCATCTAACAGATGGAGAAGCTTAGACTATAGAAATCTAGCCCCTAGTCTAGTTATGTTAATAATTTTTGGAGCCAGAATGCAGATCTAGACAATCTTAATTACCACCCTATTAGTATTTCCGTATTTAATCAGGAAAGAAAAAACTTGACTTTTGGAAGAGTATCTCTTAGTATTATTTGTGATTTAAATAACAGTAGGTTTCATACTAACTTTGCAGATTATTGTATTACTGAAAATTACTAAAATGTAGTAGACTTAAAACCTACATATCATGATGAATTATAAAATTGGTGAATACAAATTTGTTCTTTGCTGTATTTTTGAGATTTAATTATCTGAGAAATTGAAAGTTTCTTTTCATCAACTTGAAATTTATAGATTAACATTTATAATTTATTTTTACATCAATTTATGTGATGTATATAAATAAATCAAAACTGAAAACATTTATAGTTCAACTTGGTGAATGTAGAGTTGTTAAGTGTTCATTTTTAATTTTTTTTAAACTGAAGGCTACCTCTTAGCTGATGATACTCAGGGAGAGACTCCGCTAATACCTCCAGAAATAATGGAATATTCCATTAAGCATTCATCTGAAGTTGACATTAATACAACACTTCAAATTTTGGGATCTCCAGGAGAAAAGGCTTCTTCCATCCCAGGGTACAACAGAACAGATTCTGTGATTAGGTAATATGAACTCTATAGCTGTGCTCTTGTAATCTATACTGTTTTATAAATTATGAGTGGATGGGTAGATGGCTAGAGGGACTAGGCACGCTGTAAATCAGATAATTGAAAGGAAAGAAAACTTGAAGAAGCCTTGAAATTCACAAGGATGGAAAGTACTCAGTTTTTCAGCCAATACCACTCTAGTGGGAACTGACAGCTATGTCTGCTACTGAGCCAGAACACCTTTAGTTACCATGAATGCTAGAGACATTTGATCTAATGTACTAGAAACACAGTGCTTGTCCCTCAAAAAGTAGTACTGATGTATATACATAGACACTCTGAAAGGAAGGGAAAATTTCAGGTTTTAAAAGACCATATGAACATTACCAGCACATATGTTCATAAAAGCTAATAAAACTTTTCTAGTAGCTTTCTCAAGGAAAATTGCCCTTCTTACCTTATAAAATGGATTTTATTTTATCACAAAAAATTGAACCTTGATGGGCTGGGAAGGTGGCTCACCGGACCCAAAAAACAGAACAAAACAAAAAATTGAACCTTGTCAGGGCAGTGGTAAGACCACAAAATGCCTCATAATATTCATGGCAAATTTTCAGTAATTCTTAACTGAAGTCAGAAAGGGTAAACCTGGACTTAAAAATATGCTCCTAAGGGGCTGAGAAGGTGGCTCAGTGGTAGAGTGCTTGCCTTGCATGCATGAGGCCCTGGATTTGATTCCTCAGCACCACATAAGCAAAAAGAAAAAAGCCGGAAGTGGCGTTGTGGCTCAAGTGGTAGAGCGCTAGCCTTGAGCTGAAGAGCTGAGGGACAGTGCCCAGGCCCAGAGTTCAGGCCCCACGACCGGACCCAAAACACAAAAAACAAGAAACAAACAAAAATTCTCCTAAAAGTAGATTTGAAAGTAGCATTTGGGGGTAACAATGCTCGGTAGGAAATGTACTCGTTACCTTACTCATGTAACTGTAACCCTCTGTACAATATCTTTACAATAAAAAATATATTTAAAAAATTTAAATTATACATATGACTCTATATAAAGTGTTCTGGTTGCCCCCCACAAAAAGAAATAAAAGAAAGTGGCTCTTTAACTTTCAGTATCTTCCACATTAAATTTAGATTGTACACAGAAAGTCAAATAGCGGTAGTTTTTGTCACTTGCAAAATCTGTAACTCTGAGTTTTTCAATGCAAATATATATGAATATCATTTAAACCTACATAATATAAAAATATCTAGGAAATGTTTAGGACTCTTATTTCCTCTTTTGGCATATTCTTGTGTTTGCAATAAAATATCTGCTTTTAACATCTTAATCTTCCTTTGATTACTATAATCATTGGAGTTAGTATCTGCAAATAAGTGCTATTGTTTGTATTCATTTCATGGTGAATGTTAATTTGAAAGACAATTTATTTTAGAGTTCTGTCCCATTATCTAATCATGGTCATCTTTGCCTGGGTAGTATCATTAGGAATGCTTTCCTTGTATTTTAAATGCTTTTCAGTTTTTTCCAGTCTCAGCTTGTCATTGGGGAAACAAACATTTTTTTTTTTGTATCTGAGAGCACAGACTATGGAGGGTTGGACAGACAAAAATGACCAGTGTATTTATCAAAAGAATGAATGTGAAATTGGCATGTGGGAAAACCATCTTTTGATTGACTAAAAACAGTTTCCATTCTTGAAGAAATTGCCATTTCACAAAGAATTATTCGGACACTATTGTATACTAAGCACTTCAGTTGAGCACTTGGAGTATATAAGTGAACAAAGCCCGTAAAATTCATTCCCCTTTTTGAGCTCCCTGAAAGAGAGATGATCAGTTTTAAAATATGATACGTATATTAGGTAACAGTAAATGTTCTATGTAAAAAGACAATTCAGGAAGCAATTTGGAATGGGCCCGGGCACAACTGGCATGTTGAAGCAACAGCAGGAATCCTGTTTTGGGTGAAGCAGAGAGAGTTGGTGAATAGAATGAAATCAGGTAACATCTTCAGGCCTTTGGAATATCTCTGAGTTAAGTGGGGTGTCGTAGAGGTTTTGAACTAAAGAGTATCTTACAAGATAAAGAGTTTACTCTGACAGTTGCACTGAGAATGGATGGTGGAAGTGGCAGATCAGTTATGAAGTGATTTGCAATAATCTAAGGGAAGATGACAGTGTTCAAACCAGAGTGGCCGTAATGGAGAGCTTGAGAAATGAAAGTGTTGTTTGACCTAACATCGTTGGCTTTTGGCTTATGAAATATGGTCCAGACTGATTGAGCAGACTGTGGTGCTGTCTGGAATATAGTTTTAAATAAAAACTCGAGTAGGATTTGGATATTAACCTTGGAATTATTTACAGTTAATAATATTTGGTCAGTTTCTTTGTTTTCTCTTTGTATTGGGATGTGATGATTCAGTAGAGGAGTATAAAGATACCTAAGTGTACCTAATCTACTAGCAGAGGGAAGATGTTATTTTGACCGCTACTTGAAGGATGAAAAGAAGGCAAAGCATTGGGGGAGGAGAATGAAATCTGGCCTGCATGCCATGTAATGCCCACAAATCATTTGTTACATGATAGGACAGAAACATGTCTTTAATCAGCTGCCTAAGGCATGTCTCCCTGTATTAATAACTTTGTTTTGTCTTTGAATGATACTATAATATCCAAATGGCCCTTGGCAGGAATAAGGTTCCCCCACCCCTGATAAGGCAGTGACCATAGGAGAGGTAGAATGAGAAAACATCTGGCTAGTGAATGACTGACGGATCATGGAGTGGAAGGGCACAGGTGGTGAAGATCTGAGGCAAGGAGAGAGGCTGTGGGTGGGGCTTTCACGGTAGGAGTGAAATGGGAGATCTGCCTAAGATAACTGAACTTGGGCCCCCTTATTTTAGAAGTATATGATTTGTATGGTATTTCTTAGGGAGTGCTCCATGTCGGATATAGGAGGAAAGGAAGGATGAAGAAAAATTCTCTTTGGGGACTCACTGGGTCTGCCTGACACAAGTCTTTTATTTGCCTTTTTTTTCACATGAATCATTGGTTCATACATGTAATCCTAGCTGTTCGGAAGGGTAAGATATGAGGATAATGGTCATAGCCAGCTCAAGCAAAAATGTTTGTGAAACTCTTTTCTCAAATTAACAAAAAAGCCAATTAGAGGCATAGAGGAAGTGGTAGAATTTTAGCTTTGAGCGAAAACGTTGAGTGAAAGAGACTGTGAGTTCAAGTCTTGATACCAGCAAAAAGGAAAAGTCTTGAGCTCTTATAATTCCATGTCTTACTCTGGAGACTGTCAGGTGCAATAAAGCCCAGAGTGCCCGGTGGAGAGGCAGTTCTGAATATTCACTGTTTGATGTGTAAGTAGAAAGCACAGTACTTTGAGGAGGCCCTAACCTAGTAGGAGCTAAGAGATTATTAGGAATAACTTTTTTATTGTAGATGCCTCTGATTTTTGTCTTACAACTTGGAAAAAGTTCAATAACTGGATGATCTTGCTGTTTTGAAAAATACTTTCTAAAAATGTTAAGTTTTATTAGTGTTTATGTCTGTTAGAGTGAAAAATAGCCAGGTGCGCCTGTAATCCTAGCTACTCAGGAAGCTGAGATCTGATGATCGCGGTTCAAAGCCAACCCTGGGAAAGAAAGTCCCTGAGGCTCTTCAGTTAACCCCCAGAAAACTGGAAGTGGTGCTATGGCTCAAAGTGTAGAGCATTAGCTTTCAGTGATAAAGCTCAGGGATAGTGTCCATGCCCCATGACCAACAATAACAAAAAAAAATTATGCAAAGCTTTGGCTCATTCTGGTGAATAATAATAATTATTCACAAATACACGAGCTTTAAGACTACCTGTGTTACCCTCAAGACATGTACTTTTTTGTTTTTAATTAATTTGGACTTTGAACTTGGGTTTGTACTTTATACTGTTCTCTTATCACTTGAGCCATACCTCTAGCCTTGGTTTTTGCTGGTTATTTTGGAGATGGAATATAGCAAATTTTTCTGCCCAGGCTGGCCTCAAACTCTGTTATCTTTCAGATCTCAGCCTCCTCCAGATCTCAGCCTCCCTGAGTATCAAGGATTATAGACATGGACCATCAGTACCCAACATCAACATTTTTTTATTTTCTAGTAATTTAAATTGTGTTATAGCTCTCAGTGGTGGCACATACCTGTTATTCCAACTGCTTGGAAAGCAGTGATTGATTGAAAGGATTATATAGTTTGAGGCCAGCCCTGTTAAAAAGTGATACTGCCATCTCAACCAACATGCTAGATATGGTGGCACACACACATGAAGGAGGCATTAGGTAAGAGATTGACCCTAGGTGAAATGCCTGAGACCCTGTCAGAAAAATGACTGAGAAAAAAACAACAAGGTCTGGAGGCATGGCCCAAGTGATAGAGTGTGCAACCTAGTACTACAAGAATAAGAAATAAATTTGTATGTGTTAAGTAATTAGAATAACTCAATCCAAAAACAATTTAAAATAAATTATTAGAATCATCTGAAATTCTTATAAATGGCTTTATTGTGTCAGATGCTAGTGACTCACACCTATAATAATTCTAATTATGTGGGAAGATTGTGGTTCATCTCAGATGAAATAAGTTGGTCATGGTGCCATGTGCCAGTCATTTCAACTGTAATGAGATGTGAAACATTGGAAGACTAGTCTAAATGTGGCCTCCTGGCAAAAAGAAATGAAACCCTATGAAAAAATAACAGCAAAAAATAGACTGGAGATATAGTTCAGCAAGTGTTTGCTCAGCAAGCACAAGCCATCAGTTCAAACTTCCAGTACTGAAACAAAAAGGTCATCATATATAGGAATTTGTGTTATAGATATTTGTATGGTCCGTAAAATGCTTGAGCAGTTTTTAGAATAACGTTCTGTGTAGAAACGAAATACAGTAAGAAACAACTGTTTTGAGTGCATATGTGTGACTGTCAGAACACTATCATGACTGAGTTCTAGTTCTTATAAAGTTTTATTTTTAATTCTTAGGCTAGAAATGATATATCTTATTGGCAAACTTTAATATGTCACCATGAATGAAACATGAGACCATTGAATTACATACTCCTAAAATTTTGAAAGCTTGGGACTGGCATATATGTATAGAAAGAAAAGAAGATGGGAACCTTAAAAACTTCCTTACTTAAATGAGGTCCTAAGAAGAAATGGCTGTCATAAAGAAAGGGAAATGGGTAATGGGAAATGTGGTCCTGAGAAGCCAAGGGAAGGAGCTCTTTACAAGGGGCAGAGCAGTCAGAAGAGCCAAGTGCTTCCGAGACATCATATAAAACTTCATTCCAAGGAGATTGCAGTCTTGAGAGCAGTGGGAAAAGGAACCAAGAGCATTTAGTTCATTTAGGTAGGCAATCTTTTTAGTAAGGCCTGCCTCCCTCCTTCCCTCCCTTCCCTCCCTTCCTCCTTCCATTCAGCCCTTCTCCCCTGCCCCCCTGTAGGGCTGGGGATTGAACCCACTGCCTTGTGCACAATTAAAAAAAAAACAATATTAACAGTTACATTAATTAGGTAGAACTAACCAGACTTGGAGTTATTTACCTTGTGTTGCACCAAACCAGTTCCTTTATGATATAAAAACATAGATTGCCCACCGGGGAGTTGTAAGGAGTTATACAATTGTAAAGAAGTTTGGCTTGTAGAATTTTTCACATTTCTCTACTTTGAATCTGAATATTTAGACAGTAATGTTTGCACATGTAGTGACAACTTCAGTAGAAGGATGGCCTTTGGTATTCACTCAAATTCTTCGATTTGTCACTATGGAAGGTGACAGAGTTGAGAAACAGAAAAGGACTTTTAAGAAAAATAATATGGTTAGTCAGCCACTAAACCAAAAAAAGAATAAATGACTTGTGTTTTATACCTACAGGCTGTTATCTGCTGTTCTAAGAGTTTCAGAAGTTGAATCTCGAGCAATAAGAGCAGATCTCACCCATCTACTAAGTCCTCAAATGGGCAAAGATATTGTTTGGTTTCTAAAACGCTGGGCTAAAACGTACCTCCTGGTGGATGAAAAGCTATATGATCAGGTCAGAATATAAGCTTCTTTGGGTTTATGATGATGATAATTGTAGAAGTGGAAATGTCTTCCTAGTTGATTTTTCTCACAAAATAGAACTGTTTTAGAGCTGGCACATCTTCCTTGTTGAATAGAACTGAGGACTAGAGTGTTGTTGTATAGCTCTTCATGGAGAACAGTGGCTTGATTCCTTTTAATCAAAATTAAGATGCAGATTGTTCTTTGAAATAGATATAATACAAGTGGTTTTCCTTTTTTTGCATTTGTTTAAAATATATTATTAATGTAATGTGAAAATAAAGTTGGCAGAAAAATTACAACAACATAGTGGGTGAATTAAGAATATCTTTTTTGGACTCAGGGAAAATAATTATAAAATTCATGTAGCATACTACAGTACTACTTCAGATCCAGAGGCTTATTTCAGTGTGATTTTTGTGATTCTTTTTTTCAACTGGTCTTTGTGACCTTAACAAAATTTGTTTTCTCTCTTCAGGTAAGTCTGCCATTCAGCACAGCATTTGGAGCAGATACAGAAGGTTCTCAGTGGATTATTGGCTACCTCTTACAAAAAGTCATCAGTAACCTCTCAGTCTGGAGTAGTGAACAGGACCTTGCAAATGATACTGTGCAGCTCCTTGTCACTTTGGTGGAAAGGAGAGAAAGGTAAGACCCATTGTTGGAAAGAGACTGTGTGTGTGTTACTACAGGGACTTCAACTTGCACACCAGGCTCATGCTTATAACCCTAGCTACTCAAGAGTCTGAAATCTGAGGATTGAGGTTTGAAGTCAACCTAGGCAGACAAATCTGAGAGACTCTTCTCTCCAAAAAGCCAGAAGTGGAGGTATAGATAGGTGGTAGAGCACCTGCCATGAGGAAATACAATGAGACCACAAGGCCCTAAGTCCAAACAACAAAAACAAACTTGAGCTTTTTTTTTTTTTTTTAATTTATTTTTGTTTATGTGGTACTGAGGAATCAAACGCAGGGCTTCTTGCATGCTAGGCAAGCACTCTAACTAACCCTGAGCTTGCTTTCTACTGATAAATGATTAGAGATTTGGAATGGTATGGTTTTGCTTTTATTTTTTTATTTTTTTTGGTACTGCAACTGCCAGGCAGGTATTCTACCACTGATCCACACCTCTTTTTTTTTTTTTTTTTGTGCTGGTTATTTTATAGAGTCTGGCTTTTTGCCCACTTTCAACACTTCAGTGGTGCTCAGTGATGTGTTGAGAATTCCCCCCCCCCCCCATCTTATTTAGAACTGCTATCCTCCTGATCTCAGTTTCTCAGGTAGCTAGATGTAAGCATGTACCACTGCCCTCACCTATTGGTTGAGAAAGGAAGCTAGTGAATTGTTCTTGCCTTCGTTGGCTTTTTAATCCTCCAGATCTCAGTCTTCCAAGTAGCTAGGATTATAGTTTTGAGCCTCTAGGCCCGTGGAATGGTATAGTTTTAAAACTACATCATGCTGTTTTAAATGCATCTGGGGCTATCCGTTATTACAGTGGAGGATGGATGATTGTTCAAGGATTGTGGCGTCAAATAATCTTACACATAAGTATTATGTAGCTTTAAAAACACTTTCATATAGATTTTCTCATCATTTAGTTTTCTCTCTTCCCTCCCTGATGCCATTTTGTTTTGTTTTTGTTTTTGTTTTTCCAAATAGGTTCTCACTATTTAGCTCAGGCTTGACTGGAGTTAGGATCTACCTGCCTCAGCATCCCAAGTAGTAGATGCACTACTTTCCTCAGCAGTTAAAAATCTTGCCTATTTTAAAGATGAAAACAATACTTTAAACTCTGCTGTTACAAAGTAAAATGTTATTGCTTTCTACAACATATTTGAGAAATAATGGATGGGATTTTACTGTTGCCATTGACAATTATTTATTGAATTCTTAAAATTTATTTACTTTGCACTGTCCTGAGTGCTTCATATTTGATCATGGTATCGATCTCAAGCATGAGATTGATCCCTGTTTTATATATTAGTGAGATTAAATTTTAAAAATTTATGTTGGACAATTAGGCAGGTTTGAATATAAACCTGTGTGACTTCAAAGTCTAGGCTGACTTCACTATACTTTACAAACTAAGTCCAGCCAGATGCAGTAAGACTGATATGGTCCGAGGTAGTCTGAAGGTTGAGGTGAGAAGACCACAAGTTTGAGGCCAGCCTGAGCTACTTAGTAAGATCCTACCTCACAGAAAAATTTATTAGCCCAGCTCTGGTGACTCATGCATATAATCCTAGCTATTTAAAAGGCCAAAAATGTGGAGGGTTGGGGCTCAGAGCCAGCCCAGGCAGAAAAGTCCACCAAAATTAACCTCCAAATAAAAAGCACTAGCTGGGTTGATGATATACTTTAAGTGGAAGAGCACCAGCAGAGCAAGCACGGGGCCAAGTTCAAATCTTGTGGAAAAAAAGAAATGGGGAAAGGAAGGGGAAGATGGGGCAGAGGGACAGAAAAAGAGGAGAAGGGAGACAGGAAAAGGAAGAGAAGGAAATCAGAGAGGGAAGAAATTTAGTTTTTTTAGCATATATACATAGAATGAAAGTAATCCATGTTATATTTTGTTATTTCTATCTGTAGGGCAAACTTAGTAATTCAGTGTGAAAATTGGTGGAACCTAGCTAAGCAGTTTGCAAGCCGAAGCCCACCTCTTAATTTCTTGTCAAGTCCTGTGCAGAGGACCCTGATGAAGGCCTTAGTCCTGGGAGGTTTTGCACACATGGACACAGAAACCAAACAACAGTACTGGACAGAGGTAACAGCTCCCTTCCAAAAAAATCATCAGCTTAACATTAGTTATACAGTGGGTAATAGTGTGTTCCAATCAGTCTTTCCTAAGTAGTCCTTTCATGTTTTGTGTTTAGCCATATATATACATACATACATACATATATATATATATATATATATGTACATGAACATATATGTGTGTGTACATGTGCCTGAATGTGTGTGTCTTTTAGGTCAAGCTTCTGCATATGATCTCCACATAGGATCCTCCTGGTCCTGGGACTTGAACTTTGGGTCTGGGCACTGTCAATGAGCTCTTGTGTGCAAGACTAGTGTGCTACCATTTGATCCATAGCTCCAGTTCCAGCTTTTGGTAGTTAATTACAGATGGACTTTTCTACCTCCGCTGACTTCAAACCATGATCCTCAGATCTCAGCCTTCTGAGTAGCTAGGATTACAGGTGTGAGCCACCAGCAGCCTAGCAATATTTTTGAGCTTGGCCTGTCTTAGTATGGTATCCTCTTAAGTTGTATCCACTTTCCTGCAAATGTTATGATTTCATTTTTATTTTTTGGCTATTAAACTTTCTGTATGAACATTATGTCCAGGAATGATAAAGTCAAAAGGAAGGTCTTCTTTTAGTAGTTTTAAGGACCCTTCATAGATTTCCATACTGGTTGCACTAGTTAACGTTCCCACTAAGTGTATGAGAGTTTCTTTTCCCTCAGCATCCTTGCTAGCATTTGTTTTGTTGATGGCTGTCTTTCTGACTGGGTTGAGATGGAATCTTAGTGTGCTTTGATTTGCATTTCTTTTTTTTTTTTTTTTTTTTGGGTCCAGTTGTGGGGCTTGATCTCTGGGCCTGAGCGCTGTCCCTCAGCTCTTCAGCTCAAGGCTAGCGCTCTAC
>NW_012267217.1:28949418-28978075 GCF_000151885.1 Dipodomys ordii | reverse complement strand
GCTGTCCCTCAGCTCTTCAGCTCAAGGCTAGCGCTCTACCACTTGAGCCACAGCGCCACTTCCGGTTTTCTGGTGGTTTATTGGAGATAAGAGTTTTGCGGCTGCCCCCGGGCCGCTCTGAATCATTATCCTCAGATCTCCGCCTCCTGAGTAGCTAGGATTACAGGCATGAGCCACCGGTGCCCGGCTTGCATTTCTTTTATGACTAAAGATATTGACATTTTCTTCATGTATCAATTAGCCATTTATATTTCTTCTCAAAAGAATCTGTTCAGTTTGCTTGATTATTTATTGGTTGGATGACTCTTGTTTCATTTTTTTATTTCTTGTGTTTTGATTGTTACTGCCAGAAAATCATCTGTGGAGGCATATGCATTTTAGCCTACCTTTTCTGTCCTTCCTTTTGAAGAAGTTGAAGCTTTTTTTTCTTTTTTCTTTTTGACAAATTAAGAAATGTTAGGCAAAGGGTATAACGAGTGGTAGAGTACTTGCCCAGCATATCCAAGATTATAAAAAAATTATGAAAATTATATTGGTGAGACAGTCTCCTGCCTTGAACAGGTAGACGCAAGCTGCAAACTAGTTAATATATCATTTGCTCTAAACTTTGTGGCTTATTTTCTCACAGTTGTGGAGATGGGAAGTCCATGAAATTAGGTGGTGGAGTTGTTTGCTCCTGAGTTCTGTAGCTTTTGGTGGCTTGCTGACAACCTTTGGCATTCTTGGTTTATCCACATATCACATCGTATTTGCCTTCACGTTCATTCATTCTCTTGGTGTCTTTCCTGGGTGGGTATCTGCTTCCACATTTTAAGACACTACATTGCCTTGGGGACTCACCCTTCTCCATTATGATCTCAACTGACTACACTTTCAGTGACTGTTCAAATAAGGTCACATGGAGATAGATGTTCACATAGGAATTTGAGGAGGACACAATAATGCCACTAGGACATATTACATAGTAAACATTAAACCAGGAAGCAAGTGTTTATGCAGGTTCCTGCCTTCTAGGCCTTGTTAGACTTTATACCTAGTATTGTGTGGAAAAGAAAAGAGACAAAGGTTTTACAACTGAGGGCAGAGGTTGGCGCAATTGTTTACTTCCATGGCTCTGTACTCCAAATAAGAGTACAGTCTCAATTGTTTACTGTTTGGCTTTCTATTTATAAATGTTTGCTAATCCCTACTGTGGAGTCTTTCTTTTTGTGTTAGTCCTGGGACTTCAACTAAGGACCTGGGCTCTGTACTTTTTTTTTTTTTTTTAAGGGCCAGCACTCCACTTCCATCCTACTGTTAAGCCCTTATTTTATTTTTTATTTTATTGTTGGTTGTGGGGCTTGAACTCAAGGCCTGGGTACTGTCTCTGAGCCTTTTTGCTCTAGGCTAATATGCTGCCATTTTGAGCCACAGTTTCATTTCTAGTTTTCTGGTGGTTAGTTGAAGATAAGAGAGTCTTACAGACTTTCCTGCCTGGGCTAGCTTTGAATTGTGATCCTCAGATCTCAGCTTCCGGAGTAGCAAGGATTACAGGTGTGAGCCACCAGTGCCCACTGTAAGTCTTAATTTTGTTATTAAAAAAAAAAAAGTGTTGTTTTTTTTTTTTTGCTAGTCACTTGGAATGTGATAGAGGGAAGTGGCCGAATTCCAAGGGTGGGATTGAGATCATATCTCATGAGTTGGTGTCATTTCTTTGTATCAGAAGTTATGATACCGCTCACAATTGGGGAGTATAGCATGCTCTCTGTGTTGTTCTGCATCCAACAATTAGAGATGTTTTGGAAGGTGAACACTCATTCCTGTTGAAATAAATAGCAGTGTATTTAGAAAAGCTCCTGCTGTACTTTGTTAGGTTCTTCAGCCACTACAG
The DNA here is from genome assembly GCF_000151885.1 of Dipodomys ordii. Classification (NCBI taxonomy): domain Eukaryota; kingdom Metazoa; phylum Chordata; class Mammalia; order Rodentia; family Heteromyidae; genus Dipodomys; species Dipodomys ordii. Next base: position 28,976,205 of record NW_012267217.1, on the reverse strand, counting down.
CAGCGATTCCTGAGAGTCATCAACCAGGAGAACTTCCAGCAGCTCTGTCAGCAGGAGGAAGTCAAGCAGGAGATCACTGCCACACTTGAGGCCCTGTGTGGCATAGCGGAGGCTACCCAGATTGACAACGTAGCCATTCTTTTTAACTTTTTAATGGACTTTCTTACCAATTGCATTGGGTTGATGGAAGTTTACAAAAATACCCCAGAAACTGTCAACCTCATTATCGAAGTTTTTGTTGAAGTTGCACATAAACAGATATGCTATCTTGGAGAGGTAAGTATATTCCAGTTTTCTTCCTTTAGGATTAAAGCTCTTTAAAGGTATAATAAATTGACACCTTGACTTCAAATTTAATGCATGCTACCCAGAATGCTTTTGTTTCTCTAAAAGTTCTTTCATGCTTTCCAAGGAAGGCATATTAATATAACTTCTTCCTCTAAAATTTTATTGTTAGTAAAAAGCTAATAATTTAAGCTTAAATTTTCAATGTTCTTTCTGTACGCCTAAATATTTTGATATTAACACAAACATTAAAGGTACTATCAGAGTAAATTGAAATTGTTATTCCCTGAATAACTTATGTGTATTTTCTTACAGTCCAAAGCTATGAACTTATATGAAGCCTGCCTTACTTTGTTGCAAGTATATTCTAAGAATAATTTAGGGCGGCAAAGAATAGATGTTACAGCAGAAGAAGAGCAATACCAAGACCTACTCCTCATAATGGAGCTTCTTACTAACCTTCTGTCAAAAGAATTCATAGATTTCAGTGACACAGGTAAAGCATAGTGTGATGGTTTTTAAACATCTTGTGTTTTGGGGGGTTTTTGTTTTAAGGAAAAAGATTGAAATCTCACAAGGATGTTTATGACACAAATATAAGATAGACTGAAATGAGGGTAAAGACCAAGGGCCTTTCCTATTTTTGGTCTTCATTTTTTTTATTTTTTTAATTTTTAGTTTTTGTTGTTATTTGAGAATAATTTATGCCCCCATTTATTGAGTTCTTTTTAAATGCTAAGAACTTTCTCACAAAGAGATGAAATGGTACCAGAGCTGTCTTATTTAAGTGGCCCAGTCACTTGCCACTGGAATTTAGCTGGTAAGTTAAAATAAAATTCATTCTGACATATGACCTCATTCTCTTCAGTTGTATTTCATCCACTCCTCTATGTCCTCTGAGGTGGTCACCCAGCAAAACCTAGCATGTTGAAGAAGATAGCTTGGCAAGCCCCAAGTTCCAGTTTGCAGGCCAACGTAACTTGATAGTTACGTTAGTTATGGTGTGGGGAGAGTCAGTGCCATTAAAATGAGTATGATAGAGACTTTTCAGAACATTTCAAGGATATGCTTCTAAGTATCCTTGGTGCCTGTCACACTGTAGGTAAACAGATAGCCATTGCATTATGAATCTAATTATGAAAATAAAACCTCATTTTTTTTCTATCGTTCCTTTTTTTTGGGGGGGGGGGGTTGGTGGTAGGGCTTAAACACGGCCTGGGCGCTGTTCCTCTGCTCTTTAGCTCAAGCCTAATGCTTTACCTCTTGAGCCACAGTGCCACTTCTGTTTTTTTTGTCATTTTATTTAGCATACATTATTATTTGAAGGGGTTTCATTGTGATATTTCCATACCGCACTTTTTTTGTTTTGTTTTTTTTTTTTTTTTGTACTGGGGATCACCAGGACTTGTAGTTGCTAGGCAAGTGCTTTGCCCTGAGCTACAGCCTATCCCTTCATACCGTACTTTTTTAGTGTAATGTTTTCGTTTCTATATTTTTCCTCATTCCTTTTGTTTTCTTAGTGTTACTGGTGTTTAAACACAGGGTCTCGGGCTTGCCAAGCAAGTGCTATATGATTAGCCATGCTTTCAGTCCTTTTAACACCAGTTATTTTAAGTTTAGGGTCTTTTTTCCTGTCAATATACCTGCCTGGACTGCAGTCTTAGTATTTTATACTTCTCTCAATAGCTAACATGACAGGCACTCACCACCACACCAGCTTCTTCATATTGTTAGTCTCATTGACTTTTCAATCTGGGCTGGCCTAGAACCTTGATCTTCTCCATCTCAACTTCCCACATAGCCAGGAGGGTAGGTATTCAGTACCACACCTAGCTATTGGTTGAGGTCTTGCAAGCTTTCTTTTTTGCCTGGCTTGCCTCAAATTTTGATCCCCCTATCCTAGCCTCTTGTAATCAGGATTACAAATGTGAGCCACCAGCACCTGGCTTTAAGTTTTTATTTTAACCTGTAAGATTTCATAAGCTAAGACATCAAATTCATGTTGTTATAAAAATGATTTAACTCTTTTATCATGTTAGTAGATTTTATGTTTACTTAATGTTAGAGTACTTAGATTAATTCTAGACTGTCTCGTGCCTTCATCATGCTGTATCGGTTTTTAAGAGTCCTTACAGCTGAGACACAAAAGAATGGCATGGTATGGTGTGGACCTATCATACTTCTCTATTTACCCACTAATTGGTTTGTGTTTTAAGCCTTGAACTTCTTTTAATTTTCATAAAGGTAAAATTTCAGCCTTGGAGATTTAAATGGCAACCATAAAGGTGTGTTGTTTCTTTTTACAGATGAAGTATTTAGAGGACATGAGCCAGGTCAAGCAGCAAACAGATCTGTGTCAGCAGCTGATGTTGTGTTATATGGAGTAAACCTAATTCTCCCCTTGATGTCACAAGATCTTTTGAAGGTAATTTAAGAAGGTGAATGTGAACATTAAAATTGTGCACTGTCAAGGTTCAAAGGTACTTTAGACAATTAGGGTCTGATTTAATAAAGGAGTTCTGTCTATTACATGTGTGAGAAAAGCACAATGTTTGCACTTTTGTAACAGTTCACTAAGCTTGCTCCCAGTAACACAAGCTCAGGAGTCCTGTGTGCAGAGATCCATTAGTGACTCATTTTGTGAGAAAATACCAAAAAATAACTAATTTCTCTTAGCAGTTTTTATTCCCTCCTAATTTTTGATATTTCTGAACATGTCTTGGACTGAGGGATTGAGCAAAGCAGGACCTGAGGTGAAGATCAGACAGTTATGGTTTGAGTCCAGCCTAAGCATAAAAGTTCATGAGACTTAAGCCGGTTGCTGGTGGTTCACACCTATAATCCTAGCTACTCCAGAGGCTGAGATCTGAGGATCATGGTTCAAAGCCATTGCAGGCAAGAAATGTCCATGAGACTCTTATCTCCAGTTAACCACCAGAAAATTGGACAGCACCCAGGCCCAGAGTTCAAGCCCCATGACCAGGGGGAGGGTGGTGGTGGTGGTGGGGGGGGCAGCACGAGTTGCAGAGTTCATGAGACTGTTCAATTTCAGTGTGTTGCTGAGATGGTACTTGCCTGTTTGTTATCCCAGCTACAGAGGAAGCACAGTGGCCAGGATCTCGGCCTAGGCTAGTCTGGTGGTCATATAGCAAGACCCTACCTGGAAAATAACCAACCTAAAAAGGGCCTAAAGGCAAGGCTCAAGAAGTCGTGTACTTCCCTAGTATACATGAAGCCCTACTGAGTTTATTTTTCCACACACACCTGTGCCCTCCCTTCAATCCCCTGCTAAAACAAAAGAAAAAAAGCAAAACTAAGTCTAATGCATTTTATGGTTGTTGCACATTCTAATTACATTGTGCCTCAAATAAAGTGAAGTGTTGACAGAGTTGCCTTTCCTTTCATAAGTACTGTAGTATATGGCAGTCCCTTTTTACAAGTTGTCACTAGAGGATAAGGGTGAGTGAGGAAGAAGGAAGGATGAGTGTGGAGAAGGAACAGAGTGGGGCACGCATGTGTGCATGAGACAAGAAGGTGATGAGAGACAGCAGAGACTGAGAACCAGCATTCGGAGGGGCCCAGCCCAGCCCAGCTCAGCATGCTCTCATAGTTTTGGATATGCTGCACTTCCCTCCATATGATACAAGTGTTCGTGTAGCATCATGATAGGTCACACTTTCGTCTATATTAATTTGCTTTTAGGGTTGGTTTTGTTAGTCTTAAAAATCCAACATTTCAGCTAGGAATGTGGCTTGGTGGTAGAGTGCTTGCCTACCATGTTATAAAGCCCTGGGTTCAATTCCTCAGTACCACATACACAGAAAAAGCTGAAAGTGGCTCTGTGACTCAAGTGGTAGAGTGCTGGCCTTGAGCAAAAGGAGCTCTGGGATAGTGCCCAGGCCCAGAGTTCAAGCCCCAGGACTGGCAAAACAAAAACAAAACCACACACACACACACACACACACACACCAATGTGCATTTTCTCATTTTATTTAACTAGATTATTTGCTTTAATCTCATTCCTCCAAGATACTACATACTAACAATAATTTTAAAGTTTGTTTTGCCTTCTATTTTTTTGATATGCTTGAATGGAAATTGTCAGTGTTCTCAGGTCATTTTTTTCTCCCTCAGTACTGGGATTTGAACTCATACTTGGTAAGGAGGCATTCCATCACTTGAGCCACACTTTAGCCCTTATTTTACTTTAGCTGTTTTGTAGATATGGACTCATACTTTTTACCCAAGCTAGCCTAAGTCTTCCATGTAGCTGGGCTTACAGGTGTATACCTCCATACTCAGTTTATTTATTAAGATTCAGTGTTGTTTGAGCTGACCCCAAACTTCAGTCCTCCTTTTGATCTGTGCCTCTCAAAACTAGCTGGCATTATGGACATGTGCCACCACATCTGACTCCGAGGTCATTCAGTAGATATGGCTGCCTTGGTTTACTTGTTTAAGGTTAACATACAATGTCTTTGACTATAGCTTTTATTAACCTTCCAGAGAATGTTTGTTTCTGTTGTGTATTGTTTTTTTCTTAATAGTGGTTACTGAAATACTCCCTTTACTGTTAACTTATTTTTACATTTATTGAGGTCTTAATGTTTCCTACATCTTATATGTATATATTTTAAATCATCATTCTAAATTAGAAACTTAAAAGCATGTTGATTCCTTTACTGTATGATGAAAATAAAAACTAGGTACTATTGAGTATCTGAATATTTAATATTTCTTTTTCAGTTTCCAACCCTTTGTAATCAATACTACAAATTAATCACATTTATCTGTGAGATTTTTCCTGAAAAAATACCACAGCTTCCTGAGGATCTGTTTAAAAGTTTGATGTATTCCCTAGAATTAGGAATGACGTCATATCCTTTAAATGAACATTGTTACCTGTATGTGTGTGGTAGGGTGTTTACAATTTATGTTTTTATTTACCTTTTTCTACAAAACACTATCCTCTCTCTGTAACAGCTCTTAGTCTGTGTTTGTTTTGTTAATTTGTCTGATTCTGCCCTCTTTCATAGATATGTTAAAACATTTCTCCTCTCACATAGTCACTCCTTTGTAAGGGTCCCAATATGGTCCTGTTCTCTGTGGTGGCTGTCTCAGTTCCTTGACTATTAATAGAGTGTGTGTATCAACTGCAGAAGCAGGCTAGACATTACCAATCCCAGATTTTAAACTCATAGTTTATTTGAAAAGTAAATCTTCCTTCATGATTCAGTTGAGATATTGCATGTAATATTATCTGTGAATGTGCTTGTTTTGCAAAAGGACAACACAGAGTATTGTCCTCAATTATCTGGATTCATTTCTAGAACCAGTCATGTATTTTGACAGTAGTTCATCCACTATAGTTTGTTCTTTGACCTTCATGATCAGAATGAGCTCCGAGGTATGCCAGCTCTGCCTAGAAGCCTTGACACCCTTAGCTGAACAGTGTGCAAAAGCCCAGGAAACAGATTCACCACTATTTCTAGCAACTCGGCACTTTCTTAAGGTAAGAGTTTGGATGAGTAAGGTGAAACAATTGTTTGTTGTGGTAAGTATGGTCAGTATACAAAATTCTCTATTCAGAGAGGAAGAAATTACTGCTTTCTCTTAACTGTATTGGGAGGAATCAGTTCTTCAGGGACATCTTGTTCTCCATTTACTTTTATTTTATATTCTTGGAAATTGATAAGGTAGTTTAGTGGATTATCTAGACAGCTTGATTATTCAGTTATCTTCCAAGTAATAATTGTTGTCCAACTCTTTCTCTTTTTTTGAACTGGGAAGGGAGTGAAGGTTTATATATTTTATTTAGAGGTACTTTGTTTTATGTCATTTCAGCTGGTTTTTGATATGCTTGTTTTACAAAAGCACAACACAGAGATGACTACTGCCGCAGGTGAAGCTTTCTACACCTTAGTGTGTTTGCACCAGGTATGGGACTTGTCTCTCAGAGTTCTCTTTTCATTTGCAGAGTTGATGGGCCATCAACACAAGTCATGGTGCTTGAACTCTGGGCCTGGGCGCTATCCTTGAGCTCTTCAGCTCAAGGTAAGCGCTCTAACACTTGAGCCACAGCACCATTTCTGTGTTCTTTTGTTTTTTGTTTTTTTAAATCTGACAAGCTGTTTTGCTAACTGAAAGACATTTATTTTCTCTTCTCTTGTTATTAGGAGCCATTCTTTGCCTTGATCACAGTCCTTAAATACCTGTGCTAGTAGCCAGGAATACAAACATGAGTGAGTTATGAGGAGTTCAGATTTATAAAGTAGATAGGGTAAATCAGATTGAGAATCAGAAAGTATGAAGAACAGATATTATTTTTTATTTTATGGATTTTATTTTATGATTTTGTTGTTGAACTTTTATGGTTCTGAATCATCACTGATGTGGGGCTAAAGCAACAAGAAGTTGGTTTTACTATCAAGTATAAAAGGAAAGAACCATGTTGAATTACGTACTGCATTGGTTTCCTATCCCCTTGTGCACATATGTACTTTTTTTTTTGGCCTGTCCTGGGGCTTGAACTCAGGGCCTGAGCACTGCCCTTGAGCCACTTCCGGCTTTTTCTGTTTATATGTAATGAGGAATGGAACCTAGGGTTTCATGCATGCTAGGCAAGCACTCTATCACTAAGCCACATTCCTAGTTCACAAACATACTTCTTGACTAGGGCTACTTGGTATATTATTTGCCTAGGTTTTGAGCAAGTCTCTTCTTTGTGTGCCATCTGTACCCTGAGCTTCAGTGCTCTAGGACTCGTGGCTATATTGTATAGGGGTTTCTCTTAGACCTGTAGTCCTTTTCTTGTCATTTGACTCTCTCCACTTACTAACAAGCTTCTTGTCCCTACTTACTTACTGTTTTCTATCCATTTTGTTTTTTATTTCTAACACATATGCATCTTTAGAAAAGAGAGCAAGGAAAAAGGATAAGCATTAACTGATAAGAAAATGTACAGAAAGGTTAATGTTGCTTTATGGTTTTTTTATAACACAGAAAACCCAGGGTCTTGGAAATGGCAGTGTGGCCCTCTTGCTCACCTGGCTCTAAAGGGGCCGCTGCTTGTTATCTTACCATCTCCCTGCTAGCATTTTTGGCCTATCATTTATATTTCAGGAACCTAATGAAATAAGTTCTGAGGGAGTCTCTCTTAAGCCCAAACTTACTCCATCTTCCCTCATGTTCCTGGAATAAGGCTTCATGACAGGATATTAAATATAGAAGATATCATCACTCTTATTTCTGTATTCATTTAAAGTCCACATGCTGCTGGATGCAGTGCTGTCTTGGAACTCTCAGCATGTTGTGTTCATAAAGCTAATAGCCCTGAGATAGTCCTTTTCCCTCCTTCTATAGACAGCCTGCTGTCCTTATGACTGAGAGGATAAGATGCTTCTCTGGAGCCCTTCATAGTTGTATTACAGATGATTTTCTCTACAAAATGCAAACTAAATGTGAATACTGTTATTTGAAGAGGCAATAGGTTGGTGATCACATGGAGGCTGGTCTCAGTTTGTGCTTTTGTTTCACAATAGTTTGGTCTTGGTTGGGTTATCACATGTCATAAGTAGTTTAATAGATAGAAACATCCAGTGAATGTTAACTATTAGAGCTTGTCAGCATCTGCACCCAAGAACCTCACACTTCAGGGGTACTCAGCAGAAGATCCATTTTTTTTTGGGTTGGTTATGGGACTTGAACTCAGGGCCTATCCTTACTAAGCTCTTTTTGTTCAAGGCTAATGCTCTACCACTTTGAGCCACAGCTCCATTTCTGATTTTCTGGTGGTTAATTGTAGATGAGAATCTTATGGACTTCCTGCCTGGGCTGGCTTTGTACCTTGGGCCTCAGAATTCAGCCTCTTGAGTAGCTAGGATTACTTGTGTGAGCCACCAGTGATGGGCAGAGGATCCATTCTTACAAGACTATGTCTCTTCTGCAGGCTGAATACTCTGAACTGGTGGAGACATTACTATCAAGTCAACCAGACCCAGTTATTTACCAGAGATTAGCAGATGCCTTCAACAAGCTCACTGCAAGCAGCACTCCTCCTACGCTGGATCGGAAGCAGAAGATGGCCTTTCTAAAGAGTTTAGAAGAATTTATGGCAAATGTTGGTGGCCTCCTTTGTGTAAAATAAACAGCAAAACTATGTGCTTAATTTAGATCCTTTCTGCAAAGTGCACTGAATGGCTGAAAGTTGACTTGAGTCTTGTCCTGTTCCTCAGTTCATTTGGCCATTTTGGATTTTGGAGAGCCTGAAACTTTAATGTGGAATGCAGTGAAACGGGAGAGATCAACTTTTGAATCAGCATCTGCCCTTAGGCGTTAGTCACAGTTTGTCATATGTATGTCTTCTAGATTTCAAGTGAGCATTTAAATTTTTCAAAATGAATTCCATATATGTGCAAACAGATATGGGCACCATGAAACATATATTCAGTGCCTTTCTCCCAATATCAAACTATAGGTGGCTGGCCAAAGTTTAAAATATGTTATTGAATATTAGGCAGTGTTTCTCAAAATGTTGTCCTGCATCACTTGAGGAACTGGTTGCAGAGTAGATTCTTGGGCCCAGCTATAGACTTTAAACAGAGTTTTTGTTGTTGGACCCTGGAGTCCTCATTTTAAAAGTTTCTCTTCTTCACCATCCCCAAAAGTTTGAATCAATGAAAAAGACATTGAATTCTTGAGAGGTTTTGTGCTTTCTAACTTTTCCTCCTCCTTTAATGATTACGTTTGTGCTCAGCAGGAAGAAAAAAAATCATCAAGTGTTTGCTGGCTTCTTTTTAGTTTGTGCTTCTCCTTCCTCTTTTCCCTTCCCTATCTTCCCTTCCTGTTTCCTCTTCTTTTTTATCCCCTTATACCTGGTGTAGGTTTTGCATAATGATTACAGATCTCGAATTAATAATGCTGATGCCTAAACTTGAGGAGGAAAATACATGTGTATTTTTGTTCCATAAAGAGAACTTTAGGAACTGTAGCCATTTCATTGCCTTAATTTTAAGAGGAAAAATACAGAAAAAGAAAAGCAGATTTGTTTTAGTAAGAAATCAAGTCTTGATGCTTCAGAGATGGCTTAGGGGTTAGCTGCTATGAACCTATTGTCCCTCTGATTGGGTGTTTACATGGGTTTATAAGTGAGGTGAAAGGCACAGCCCTGTGTAGTTAACTTTCTCAGTATGTTTCAGTCTAGCCACACAGCCCATATCTACTCTGAATGGCTTGCTTAAGCAATAAATTTTAAAAGGATGTGAATTTCTGATTCACACAGACTATTGCACATTGGGGCATTAGGGGCAATAATTATGCTAAAGTGGGTATCACACAAATTTAATTTCAGAGATTAAAATACTCACGTTAGCTGTGAGTGGTGGCATATGCCTATAATCCCAGCACTTGGGAGGTGAGCAGTAGGATCTCCAGTTCTAGGCCAGCCCTTTCTCAGAAAAAAACAAAATAAAACCAAAAACCCCAAATACCTTTAGATCCTCTTCTTCGATCTTTCTAATCAGGATTTTTATACTATTGCCATGCTCTTTTTCTGTGTGCCAGCTTAAATTATGGAGATGGACACTAATTTGTAAGCTGCAGGCCACTGCAGTGATGGAGTTGAAGTAGTGATAAGTGGACTCTGGCACCGGTGCATCTGAGACCCTGCCTAAGAGGGCAGCCTTTCTCCCCATCACGCACTCTTGACACCACCTGTCTGCTAAAGCATCCCATAGGTACACTTTTTATACTTGCACTGCATATAGCATATATATGTTCACATGTGATGTTTAGAAAACCTCGCATAACTCCTAGTTCCTAATTCTAGTTATCAAGACTGGACCTGTTTAATTATATTGCACTGTGCTGGCAACAACAGATAGGAGTGAATGCATGGCCATAATCATTGCTCTTGATTTGATCACATTTCAGCAACAAAAGTGGAGCAAAAACATCTTAAAATATTTCAAGGAAGCAAATCAGTAATACTTTTCACAGAATATACATTTTTTTGTATTTTAAATAATACTCTTTCACTTTAGATTTTTTCCCCCCTCAAAGAACTTGAAGTGACACAAAGAAGTAATCCTTCCATTTTGCATTGTTCCTGATGTTTTATGTTTCCTTGCTCCTTCAAGTTTCTTAATGGTTGTGAGTTATGATTTGTGAGTCTATGTGTGTATGTGGGTGTGTGATAAATACAGCTCCTTTGCTGAAGGGCACTGAGAGACACAATGGACTGGATAGGTCCACTGGTAAGGGCAAAACTATAATCAAGTTATTATTAAAAGCTGAGTAAGAAAGGAATGCCTTGGCCAGTAAAATGGCATCTGTATTTAATGATTTATATATCCAGATGGCAATCCATTTGCTAAATTTGCCCAGATCCCATTATACTACCATTTTATTAGATCAGTTTTAGTTTAAACAAGATTTACTTTAGATTAGACCAAAGTTAAGAGATCATCAGACTGTTAATGACATACAGGGGAAAGACATCATAATTTACGTAATGGGGATGCCACCTTGTATTAACTTGTCAGGGTGTTTGTGTGCTTGTTTTTGCTTGATTACTTGTTGAGTCTTGGTCTTTTATTTTGTTCAGTCTTTGTCTTTAGCTATGTTATTTTGCTTTATGCTCTTGACCCAGTAGGTACTGAGAACTGGCTTAATTCTAGTAAATCAATTTTTCCAATTAAAATGGACTGTTAAAAGGTTTTTTTTAAAAAAACAATTGTACCCTTTTTTTCAGTATGTATATGTTAAAGGGACACTGTCAGGTATTAGATTTCTGTCTTGTTAAGTTTCTCTTATTTATATACTGTCTTTCGACATCTAGTTCTCCATATACACTTTACTGAATTTATGTCTCATTTTATGTTTTCTGACCCATTTGTTTACCAAGACACAATCACTAAGGACTTCCTACACCCATCGTTGGTATTAATGTAATAACAAACACTGTAAATCTGTTTAAAAGGAGTGGTTTGAATGATGTCCTTGCGTGGGGTGGTGGCTGCTGGGGTAGCTAAACTACCTGACAATATTTGATGGTGTCTTTTTAAGAGTTCCTCGAGTCTTTCTGCCCGGCTGTCTCCTATTCTGTTTGAAGACCATAGTGTGTGACAATGTCTGCATTGAGTTTCAATTGGGTATAAAGTGACATTTTATGTAAACAATCTTTGCATTTTTCTTTCAAACTAATTCGACAAATTCAGTCTTGTTGTATGTAAACTATCTAATTATTCCAGTATCCTCCGATCAACATTACTTAACAATTCCTTTACTTTTTTTGATTAAACCTTTTCTTCTGCCAAAAAATGATAAGTATTTATGGTTCTAACATCACCATGTTCTGTTTCTATTAGTACTTAGTTGAGAAAAAAAAATTGGTCAGTATTTCAGTTTTGGTTCTTTTATCTGTTACACTTATACTTGTAGTTTGTCCTGCTACCTCTGTTGTTAGTGGTGGTAGTCTTTGGACCTTACTCTGTTAGCTGGCTTAGATCAGCATTGGTAATTATCTTATTGGTTCCTGAATAAAATATTAACTTTTCAAGTCAGAAGGAACCTCAGTTCTACTTAAGAGGTTTTAAAGAATTATTACTATTTTTTTAACAAGAGAATAATAAGAAACTGATTTGGTTATAAGGTTTAAACACTAATTTTCTGTAAGTTTTCCCACACAACACATAGATGATTGGAAGATAAAATACAATTTTAAATTATTTTAAATGTAAGTGGATGTTCTCTAACTTGATTGCTTTTTCTATAGTGGAAAAATGCCCAAATTAGACATTTGCTAAACTCAAATTGTTTCAAAGTGCCCTGGTCACACATTTTAATTTAGATGTAAGAAAACTGATGTATGTCTGATGGATGATAATGGGAACCCATCACATATGTAACCAAAGGTACATTTGGTTCAGTAAAGGTAGAAGCTTAAATAGGGGGCTTCCATTCTGCTTCCCTGAAGAAGATAAAGTAACTGTTACTGGCCATTAGCTCTGTGATCGTCTCTAGAAATACTGGAATGAGTATAAGTCAGCTTTGGTGGTGATTCTTAGTTCAGATGGGGAGATAGGGCTCAAAAGTTACACCTGTTATGCTCACAGCATGAACTAGCTGCTTCCCCAAACCCCTTGGCTTGTTCTTCTCCTCTCCCCAGGCATTTCCAGAAGTGGGGATGTTAGGATTTCTTTTTTTCTGTGTGCATCCTTGGACCTCTAGCCATTAGGAGCTATCAGGTATGTACTAGCAGTGAAATTTTCCTCACCTGAAATTAAAATACCACATCTGCCTGATCTGCCTTCTAGGAGATCTGACCTCATGTGTACTCTGAGCCCAGGTTTCCTGGTGTGGTGTCTTTTACCACAAAATTGCAACAACAAACATTTAACAATGGCAAATTGCAAATATTGATATTGTGATTTTACTCTCTGTACAAAGAAACTATGCAGTGAGTTTGAGTTTGTGGTTTAATGGTCACAAAATGTCAGTACTGCTATCACTTAGCACATGTAAAAATTTTTTAAAATTTATAAATATTAAAATTTTAAACTTACACTAAGACTTCAGCTTTTTTTTTTGAGATCAAGGATGAGTGTATTTTTCAGAAGATGCTACAATATGATTTCAGGAAATCAAGGCCATGTGTTGAGCCAGTTCTAAGCTGAATATCATATTGATAAAAAATTTATTTGTATTTGAAAAATCCATAAATGCGAGTTAAATGTCTTTTCACTAAATGTTTTTGTTACATTTTTGTTTTGACCACGTGTGATTTGTTCATGGGTACTTAGCTAGACTATTACTGAAATGTTGCTAATACATTTCCTATCCTAGGATGGGAAATTCTAATGAAACACACCTGTACAAATGAAATCAAAATTTCCTTCTGGGAAAACCCTCACAGCCTTCATAAAATACCCATTATTGAGAAAGAAAATATTTGTTCACATGCTTTGTCATCTCAGCCTACCATTTTAGAAACAGCTTCAGAATGAAGTCACTAGATTATTGATTGAGTAGGTTGAGTAATGCTATTTGACCTTTTAGGGAAAGTGATTGGGCTGGGAATGTGGCTCAGTGGTAGAGCGCTTGCCTTGCACGCATGAGGCCCTGGGTTTGATTCCTCAGCACCACATAAGCACAAAGAAAAAAGCCAGAAGTGGCGCTGTGGCTCAAGTGGTAGAGCGCTAGCCTTGAGCTGAAGAGCTGAGGGACAGCTCCCAGGCCCAGAGTTCAGGCCCCACGACCGGACCCCCCCCCCCAAAAAAAAAGTGATTATAACCTTGTCTGTTGTGTTGTGTACTATACAAACTTACATCCTTTGTGCTACCTTATTTAACTTTCATTTATTTTTGGCAATCTGGAGTTTGAACTTAGGGTCCCAAGATTGCTTGGCAGGAGCTGTACTGTTGAGTTATACCTTCAGCCCTTTTTTGGCCTCTCCTGGGGCTTGAACTCAAAGCCTGGGCACTGTCCCTGAGCTTCTTTTGCTCAAGGTTAGCACTCTACCTCTTGAGCCATAGCACCACTTCTGGCCTTTGCTGTTTATGTGGTATTGAGGAATCAAACCCAGGGTTTCATCATGCTAGGTAAGCATTCTACCACTGAGCTACATACCCAAGCCTAACCTCCAGCCCTTTTTACACTGGTTCTTTTGAGAGGGTCTTGGTTGTTCCTTTGCATATACCTGGACCTGGACCAAGATTTTCCTATTTTACACTTGGCTGGAGCTAGGATGACAGGTGCAAGCATATTCAGCCTTTTTAAGACTGGCACCTCATACTTTTGCCCCAGCTGGCCTGGAACTTGGGGGTACAGGCATGATTTGTGCTTGGCTCTTTGCTTAATTTTAAATTTTATACACATGGAGCATTTTTTTTTTTTTGCAAGTCCTGGGACTTGAACTTAGAGCCCAGCTACTGTCCCCAAGCCGTTGCTCAAAGCTAGCACTCTCACTGAGCAACAGTGCCACTTTTTTTTTTAAATGCTGGTACTTGGACTTGAACTTTGGAGCCTGGCCATTGACCATTGTTTTGTTTTGTTTTGTTTGTTGTTTTGTCAGTCTTAGGGCTTGGACTCAGGGCCTGGGCCCTGTCCCAGAGCTGCTTTTGCTCAAGGCTAGCACTCTACCACTTGAGCCACAGTGCTACTTCCAGCCTTTGCTGTTATGTCATCCTGAGCAATTGAACTTGACTTCATCCATGCTAGGCTAGCACTCAACATTTGATCAACAGCTCCACTTCCATCCAGTGTTTTGGTGACTAATTGGAGAAGAGTCTTCTGGACTCTCCTGCCTGGGCTAGCTCTGACCTATGATGCTACAGGTGTGAGTCACAGGCACCCAGCATCAAAGTGTTAATTTTTGTTTTCAGAGAATACCTTTTGAAAATATTTAACCTGATTTTACTTTGGCCATTAATATATAATGTTTCTTAATGTATTTGAGATTTGATTCTACTGTAAGGGTAGAAAAAGAAAAATTAAGAAATTTTGTGTCTCTGGGAGTGTGTACATGTGTGTGTACCTGTGCATTTGCAGTCTTCGAGATTGAAAGGTCTGGGCAATGTCCCTAAATTGTTTGCTCAAGGCTTGTGCTATACCAATTAAACCACAAGTCCACTTCCAGCTTTTTTGTGGTTAATTGGAAATAGTCTCACAAGGATTTACCTGCCTGGAACTGTGATCCTTAGATCTCAGCCTCGAGTAGCTATGATTACAGGCATGAGTCACTGGTGCTCTACTCTCACTATATATATATATATGTGTATATATATATATGTATGTATATATAGTTGAACACAAGGTCTTCAAATGTTTGAAATGTCACAAGTTTTTATAGTTTATGAAAGCTAATACATAGTGCATAGATTTCCCTGGGAAAATATCAGTCATTTATTACATGTTTCTGAACAGTTAGCAACTACTGGTGGAGGTATAAAGATCTGTGGTCATTCTAATTGTAAAACTAGCACATAGTAAAACATATTGCGCAAAGGTAACTATTGTTTTACATGAAGGCAGTGGAGCTTTGAAAGCTCAAAAGGATCTGGTGTTTCTGACCACCCCCAATTCCAAATAAAGAATTGTTGTAGCATAATAAACTTTCCTGGTAAATTACAAGCCAAGGCAGTCTGTTACATATGGAGAACACTATGAAAAAATACATAGCCCTAACTTTGGTTGTTTTTGATTTGTGTCAATTGAGTTGTCTTATTTAGTGTATTTTGTTTCCTGCTTAAGTTATACCAGGTTTTGAAATGTTTGGTTTAATAGTCTTGTCATCAATTCAAAGAACTACTTGAAATAGAAATTACGGTACATCCAATTACAAAACTTCTCGAATCGTCTCATTTGGCAGCTGAAGAATTTGTTTACATTAGGGTTTAAACTGCTCTGCAGAATATACACAATTCAGGAAGATCATGAAACTTGTAAAAGGAAGTGGAGAGTGGAAAACGATCTATCACTAACGATGTGTTAAGTGCAGTGGTGCCGAGTCGGTTAACAATGCTAAACGAGATAGTTGGCAAAGCTGTATATTTAGGGGCCCTCCTCACTGAAGGCTCCATAAGACTCAGTTTGACAGGTATTTCCCTAACCTAATCAATATGAAGCCTCACTATTTGAGTCCGATTAGACAAAAGACCTGTGAAAATGTATCTCTTGGTACAAAATAATTGGATCTTTACTCGGATCCAATTAAAAACCTTTTGATTTTTTCCCTCCACCGCGAGCAATATTACCTGGTGGAGAAGTCTCAGGAAGGACTCCGGAGTCGGAGGCGGCCCGCTTGGCCCGCCCTCATCCGCGCGTGCGCGGGCCATGCCTAGGCCCCGCCCCTCAGCGGCTTGCTCGCGGAGCTCTCGGTCGCGCACGCGTGGTTGGTGAGTGGGCCGTGCGGGAGGGACTGTGGGTCGCGCGCTAAGGGTTTGGTAGTCGTTTATAGGGTTGCTGTTTTTTTTTGTTTCTGAGCCTCTTCCCCGGGTGTAGTGGTTGGGCGGTGGGAAGCGGCTTCCTGGGTTGGCGGTATGCTGGGTGTGTGGCGTGTGGTGGGGCGGTGGAGCCGGGCGGTGCGCCGGGCCGCGCGCGCGAGGCCGGGGAGAGAGGGCCACCGGAGACAAGCAGTTTACCTGCCCCGCCCAGCCTGGGGCCGCGGCCGGGGCCTCCCGCGCGCTGCGCCGCGGGCTTCCCGGGGAGGGCTGCTTCCTGCTTTTCGGTGTGGAGCAGGTGGCAGCCTGGCCACGCGCAGGACCTCGTGCTGGCACTGGTGAGTTACAGCGTCCTGCCTGGTCACCGGGGGCCCTGCCTGGGGTGGGACCCGGCGGGCAAGAAAGAGGCCGCTTGCAAGATTAGAAAGGCGCTGGTGGCTCATGCCTGTAATCCTAGCTACTCAGGAGGCTGAGATCTGAGGATCGCGGTTCAAAGCCAGCCCGGGCAGGAGAGACTGTGAGACTCCTATCTCCAATAAACCACCAGAAAACCGGAAGTGGCGCTGTAGCTCAATGGTAGAGCGCTCGCCTTGAGCTGAAGAGCTGAGGGACAGCGCCCAGGCCCAGAGTTCAAGCCCCACGACCGGCAAAAAAAAAGATTAGAAAGGCCATGCTGAAAGAACTTGTGACTTCGAGGGGACGTACATGCCACAGCTGTCCACTTTATACTTTTGGTTTGCTTTTCTTGTAAATTTTACATGTTGTTCTTTTAACAGTGACAGGACAGGATAAGTCTAATTTCAGAAAATGAGTGGAAGGGACTTGGATGCCAAGGAAGCTACCTCCGCAAAATTCACACCTAAATGTTCAGCAGTATTATTAATTAATTAATTTGCCAGTCCTGGGGCTTGAACTCAGGGCCTGGACACTGTTCCTGAGACTCTCTGTGCTTAAGGCTAGCACTCTACCACTTGAGCCACAGTGTCCCTCCAGCTTTATTTTTTATTTTTTTTGGTAATAACCAAAATGTTTATTAACAGAAGCGATAAGCTGTGCCATAGCCATGCAATAGAATACAACTCAGCAATAAGGAGCAATTCATGCACACACAATACACATAAATCTCTAAGCTTCGTGTTCTATAATTCCAGTACTCAAGCAGCTGAGGCAAGTTCAAGGCTGGCCTGGGCTATATAATGAGACTTGACTCAACCTCCCTCTCCCCCAAATAATAATTCCATTGAGTGAAATAAGCTAGGTATGAAAGTATACATACATACGGTAGGATTTCATATACATGAAGTTCAACCACAGGGAAAATTAAGCAGTGGGTGATAAAATCAGAAATTCATTACCCAGAGCCTGGGGACAAGGATTCTCCTGCACTATCAGTTATCACTCAGTCCAAGAACCTGACAAGTCAGCCCAGGGGGGTGTCTCTCCTTCCATCTGGGAAGAGGTCAGGTCAGTGCTCCAGCTTGCACGGAGGCCTCTGGAAACAGAGCTGATCCACAGGACCCAGGTACCAGCGCCCGCGCAGTCAGCAGTTCCTGGCAATCTGAGAGCTCACTTCTGGCATTTTCTGTTGATGTGGTACTGAGGAATTGAACCCAGGGCTTCATGCATGCTAGGCAAGCACTGTACCACTAGGCCACTTTCCCAGCCCAAGGCAGTATTATTATTATTTAGTACTTTTATTAGCTTATATTAATTATATGGGAAGTTTGTTACATCTATATACAAGTTTACACTGTATTACAATCAATTACACCCCTCTATCACTCCTTCTGCCTTCCACCCAGCAAAAATTCAGCCCCAACAGGTTTCCTTGCTCCATTTTTTTTTTTTTCTGGGTCATGGGGGCTGAACCCGGGGCCTGGGTGCTGTCCCTCAGCTCTTCAGCTCAAGGCTAGCACCCTACCACACTTGAGCCACAGCGCCACTTCCGGCATTTTTCTGCTTATGTAGTGCTGAGGAATCGAACCCAGGACCTCATGCATGCAAGGCAAGCACTCTACTACTGAGCGAACTTCCCAGCCCATCTTTGCTCCATTCTTTTTTTTTTTTTCCAACAGATGTTATTGTTTTACCACAGTAACAGATAAAAAAGTAAAACAGGCCGGGTGCCCATGGCTCATGCCTGTAATCCTAGCTACTCAGGAGACTGAGATCTGAGGATCAAGGTTCAAAGCCAGCCCGAGCAGGAAACTCTGTGAGACTCTTATCTCTAATAAAACACTAGAAAACCAGAAGTGGTGCTGTGGTTCAAGCGATAGAGTGCTTGCCTTGATCTGGAGAGCTCAGGGACAGCGCCCAGGCCCAGAGTTCAAGCCCCACAACCGACAAAAAAAAAAAAAAGTAAAACAGTAGTCATTTTAGCATGTGACTACAACAGCATACATTATACTCAGTATACACAAATATACAGTATCAATTCTATGCAACAGTAGTAAGTATAACTACCAAAAACTAATAAACATCACACTTATTTGTGAAACTACATAAAATTTTTATTTTATTCTCATCACATCTTATTTTTTAAAAATTTCTTTATTGAGATTTAGTGATTACATAAATTTTACAATTATTGTGGGATAGTTGATACTTAGCTAAAGTCACAAACACATTTTAACCTTCACAAAGTGAATTGTCATTATGAAGGTCTATAAAGCTTGTTAATGCTACAGACTTTGACAATACAACAATTTCTTCCAAATTGGGTGATACATACATTTCTTTCCTTTTGCTGTTCCCTTTTTCTCTCTCATTCCCACCCTCCCATCAATGCCCTTGAGTTGCTTAGCTCACTTTCATCAATGTCCAGTGCAGCTGATGGGCCCCTCTGCTGTATTTTTTCACCTGTTTCCCTCTGATTCTGCTCCCTCCTCCTAGCTTCCCTCATATGTGCCCATGTATATACCATATGTGAGGTCAACAACATAGAGTATTCTAAAAACAATATGACAGATTAAGAAGAAGTCCGTTGTTTCTTGAGTCCTGTTTACTTTGTCTTAACATCTGTGTATCAGGGAGACCATGTACCATCTGTCTCTCTGATCTTGGCTTACCTTGCTCAGCATGATTTGTTCTAGTTCCATCCATTTCCCTGTGAATGTCATTATTCCATTATTTTGTTCTTTCTAATAGCTGTGTTATATTTCATTGTATATAGATATCACAATTTATGGAGCCATTCATCTGTAGTGGGGCATCTGGGTTGTTTCCATATCTTGGCTATTGTGAACAGTGCAGCAATGAATATGGAGGTGCATGTGTCCTTGTCTCTTGGTTCCTGTTGCTCAGGGTAGATGCCTAGGAGTGGTATGGCTATAGAAGGTCTATGTTTAATTTTCTGAGGACCTTCCAGACTGCTTTCCAGAGTGGTTGTATTAGTGTACATTTCTACCAGCAGTGCAGTAGGGTTCCTCTTTCTTTGCATTCCAGCCAGCATTTGTCATTTGAATTTAGGATATAGGCCATTCTGACTGGGGTAAGGAGTTGTTTTTATTTGCTTTCCCTTTATGGCCAGGGATGATGAACATTTCCTCATGGGTTTCTTTTTTTGGGTCCGGTTGTGGGGCCTGAACTCTGGGCCTGGGCGCTGTCCCTCAGCTCTTCAGCTCAAGACTAGCATTCTACCACTTGAACCACAGCGCCACTTCCGGCTTTTTTCTTTTTGCTTATGTGGTGCTGAGGAATCAAACGCAGGGCCTCATGCATGCAAGGCAAGCGCTGTACCACTGAGCAATCTTCCCAGCCCCTCCTCATGGGTTTCTTTGCCATTTGTACCTCTTCTGGGTGTGATATTGGCTTCATAGAATGAATTTGGGATTGCTCCCTCTGCTTCTATTTCATGGAAGAGCTTGAGGAGTATGGGTATTAGTTCCTCTTTAAAAGTCTTGTAGAATTCCATGGTGAATCTGTCCAGACCTGGGATTTTCCTTATTGGAAGACTTTTAATTGCTTCCTTTATCTCATTGTAAGTTATTGTCTTATTTAGTTGATTTATTGCTTCTTGGTTCAGTTTGGGCAATTTGTATTTCTCTAGAAATTTGTCCATTTCTGCTAGGTTTTCCTTCTTAAGTGAGTATAGATTCTGGAAATAGTTCTTTATGATCATTTGATGTCTTGGGTGTTTGTTGTAATTTTTCCTGTGGCATCCCTGTTCTTATTGATTTGGGTCTCCTCTCTTCTTTTTTTGGTTAATCTTGTAAGGGTCTCTCAATTTTATTGATTTTTTTTCAAAAAACCAGATTTTTGTTTCATTAATTTTATAGTTTTTAATCTCTATCTTGTTAATTTCTGCCCTTTGTTATTTCACTCCACCTAGTAACTTTAGGTTCAATTTTTTTTCTTGCTTTTCTAACAGTTTTAGTTGCATCATGAGATTATGTACTTGAGCTGCTTCTATTTTCTTGATGTATACACTCAGAGCAATGAACTTGCTCTTAAGACTGCTTTTGCTGTGTCCCAAAGGTTCTGTTGTGATGTATTTTCATTGAATTGTAGGAACTTACTGTTTTCTTCTTTAATTTGTTCTGTGACCCAGAACAAATAGTAGTGTGCTGCTCACCCTCCATATATTTGAGTAATTTCTGCAGAATGCTTTGTGTTGAAAACTAGTTTGATTTTACTATGGTCAGATAGAACATACGGGATCATTTCAGTCCTCTTGTATTTGTTTAGATTCTTTGTGTGAACTATGATATGCTCTATTTTGGAGACAGTCCCATGGGTTGCAGAGAAGCACGTGTATTGGGTTTTTGTTGGGTGGAAAACTAGGTAGATGTCTGTTAGGTCCCTTTTGGAATATGGTATCATTTAGTTCAGAGGCTTCTTTGCTTGTCCTCTGGTTGGTTGACCTGTCCTTTGGTGAGAGTGGGGTATTAAAGTCCCCTGCTACTATTGTATTTGGGTCTATCTCCAAAGCAGTATTATTTATAATAGGCAAGAAAAGAGGTTAAATCAAACAAAACAAAACATGGCCTGTATAGCAGAATATTATTTGTTAGTTAAAAAGAATGAAGAAAGTGCTAATTTTTCTAATATAGTTAAACTTAAAAACATTTTACTTAGAAAAAGTATATTGTAAAAGGATTATTCATAGAAGAACCCATATTACACAAATATTTATATAAAATGTGGATTACAGGCAGTTCACACCTGTAATCCTAGATACTCAGGAGGCTGAGATCTGAAAGTTCAGGATTCAAAGCTAACCCCAGCAGTAATGCCTCTGAAACTCCTATCTTTAATTAGCCAGCAAAAGGATAGGCTGGAAGCATCACTCAAATGCTAGAGTGCCAGCCAAGCAGGCCTTGAATTCAGGACAAGAGGCCCTGAATTCAAACTCAGGTACCAGCAAAAAAGGAAAAAATAATGAAAATGCAAGATATATTCCTTTTTTCTGGAAGTTGGGTTAAGGGTAGAATAATTTCTCGGAGGAATCTGGACCATTTTTCTCCATTCACAGAGGGTACCTTTTTCTTTCCTCTGCGATGAATCTTAGGTTATGCTCTTTCAGTTGGGTCACACTGTTTTGATTTAAATTTTATTTGTTATTTACTTTATTTAGTGTGTGTGTATGTGTGTGAGCACACGCATGCACACACACAGATATATGCAGAGCAGTGCTAGAGCAATACCTCAAAACTCAAGGATGACGTTCTTCCTTAGCCTTTTCTGCTCAAGGCTAGCACTTTACCACTTGAGCCACAGCTGCACTACCAGCTTTTTGGGGGTTAATTGGAGATAAGACTCTTAAAGACTTTTCTGCTCAAACTGGTTTTGAATCATCATCCTCTGATCTCAGCCTCCTGAATAGCTACAATTACAGAGGTGAGCAACCAGCGCCTGGCTATATTGACCCAAATTTTTTGGAGAAGGTATAGACTTGTGTGCATTTATCCAGTTTTGCTTTAAGTAGATTTGATGTGTGGAAACTGATAAATTGTACTCAAATAGAGGCTAACTAAACCCCTGTAGGCATCTACTAATGACTGGGTCTGCCCTCTTGCTTAAGCTGTTTTGTCTCTAAATCTTATTCTTCCTGTCCTCTCTCTCAGGCAAAGTTACAGTAGCATCTGCTCTTTTCTCTTTGCAAGCTCTTTACTGTGATCCCATGGTACTCCTAATAGAGTACTCCTAATAAAGGGCACACAACATTACGATTATTTCATGTGTCTGTGAACATAGCAGACTTGGTTATTCTTTGTCATGGAAGGCTGTCCTGTGAATTTGACGAAGTTCATCAACATCCCTACTGTCTACCGCTGGTTGCGAGTAGCACCCTCACTAACTGTGCCAGCCAAAATCACCCCACTGCCGTATATTTCCCTAAGGAGTAAAATGACTCCTGGTTCTCCCATGAGAACAACTGTATGAACCACATAATGTTCATGGTTAGGTAAATAAAATAGAATATATAAATAATATAGAAGCACTTTCAAACTCCTTTTGGATTTGACTATCTCTCACAAATTTCACCAGTCCGACTTCAATTATTGGGGAACACCTGTAATCCTAGTACTTGGGAGGCTAAAGCAAGAGTCAGGAATTCTGGGCCAGCCTGGCTACATAGCAAGATTTTGTATTAAAAAAATAAAAAAAGGCCAGGCACCAGTGGCTCACTCCTATAATCCTAGCTACTCAAGAGACTGAGATCTGAGGATTGTGGTTCAAAGCCAGCCCAGACAGGAAAGTCCATGAAACTCTTATCTCCAGTTAACCACCAGAAAACCAGAAGCGGTACTGTGGCTCAAGTGGTAAAGTGCTCACCTTGAGCTGAAGAGTGCAGGGACAGCACCCAGGCCCAGAGTTCAAGCCCCACAACCAAAAAAAAAAAAAAAGGCCAGGCACTAGTGGCTCAAGCTAAAATCCTAGCTACTCAGGTGGCTGAAATCTGAGGATTGTGGTTTGAGGCCAGCTGGGGTTGAGAAGGTCATGATACTCTTATTTCTGATTAACCAGCAAAAGACCCAGAAGTGGAGCTGTGGTGAAAGTGGTGGTGTACCAGTTTTAAGTAAAAAAGCTAAGGGACAGTGCCCAGGTACTGAGTTGAAGCCCCAGTTCCAGTATGCACACACACATACTCATACACAGGAGATAAAAAGTGATAAAATAGTGATGTGAATTTAAAGTTTAAAAAGGCATAGCCAGTCAGGCTATTCGGGCTATTACAGGCTCATGTCTGTAAGCCTAGCTACTCAGATAGCTGAGATGTAAGGGTCATAGAAAGGCTGTGAGACTCATCTCCAATTAACCACCACTTGAGCCACAGAAGTAGCACTGTGACTCAAGTGATAGAGCACCAACCTTGAGGAAAAAAGCTCAGGCATAGCACCTAGGCACTGAGTTCAAGCCTAGCACCAGGACACACACACATACAAAGTACCAGAGATATGCAGAGCGGCCTTCTCAAGAAGCCACCGGAAGCTGGGCGCTTGCTGGAGGCTCATGCCTGTAATCCTAGCTACTCAGTAGTTGAGGTTAGGTCTGGGCCGAAGGCATTCTGCTGCTGTATATGGAGGCTATTGGCACGGGGGGTGGGAGTTAAATAATTGTGGCCAGGACTGGTCTGGCCACCTAATTTCAGGAAAAGGGCTGAGGACCTAAGATGAAGGTTGTTAAGTCAAAATGGAGTAGGACATGCTAACAGTTTTGAGGGAGAGGTCAAATATAAGGTCAAACAAGGAGTACCAGTGCCTTGATTTCTTGCCATACATCTTTCTCCTGGATTTGATTTACTACTTGAAACTTCACCAACTTTTTATTTTCAGAATCCAAAATCAAATAACTAAGGAATATTTCTTCTCTTCTTCTTCCCCTTTTTCTCCTCCTCCTCCTCCTCCTTCTTCTAATAACTAAGGAATATTTCTTCTCTTCCCCTTCTTCCCCTTCTCCTCCTCCTCCTCCTCCTCCTCCTCCTCCTTCTTCTTCCTCTTCCTCTTCCTCCTCCTCCTCCTCCTCCTGCTCCTCCTTCTCTTCCTCCTGGTCCTGGTCCTCCTCCTCCTCCTCCTTCTTCCTCCTTCTCCTCCTCTTCCTCCTCCTTCTTCTTCTTCCTCCTCCTCCTCCTCCTTCTTCTTTTTTGTCATGCACTTGAACTCAAGGCCTGGGTGCTGTCCCTAAGCTCTTTTTTGTTCAAGGCTAGTACCTTACCACTTTGAGCCCAGCTCCACTTCTGGCTTTCTGGTGGCTAATTGAAGATAATGAGTCTTACTGACTTTCCTTCCTGGGCTGGTTTAGAACTGTGATCCTTAGATCTCAGCCTCCTGAATAGGTAGGATTACAGGCTTGTGCCACCAGTGCCTAGCTGGCAATTTCTTTAAGTCCATATAAGATCACTTTTCTTATTCTAGGAGGTAGTTTGTATCTTTCCTACTTCAGAATTCTTTCTTTCTTCCTCTTCCTTCTCTTACTTATCATATATAATCAAATCAATTAAAAATAGCCAAGTCATCCTTGGGTATTTCCTCAATTCTGTGCTTTGTAGCTATCACCTTCCCTTCTGAAAACTCTCCTGAGTCTCTTCTTTACCTCTGGTCTAGCAACTTTTACCTCTCGGATAACTAGGAAGCTCAAGCCATTACTTGCTGTTCCTCCATTTTCATGCTTTGAGTTCCTCCCCCCCACCTTGAATCTCATTATCTTCTTACCACCCCCTTTCTGCCCCCCTTTTTTTTCATATGGGATACAGCTTTGAGTCACTTTTTCATAAAAATTTTAGCAGGTCAATTTTCTAAAAGCTTGAAAGGCTTGAAGATGTCTTTATTTAAGCATCATTTAAATACTGATAGTTTAAAATTTAGGTTCAAAATAATGTTCTCTGAATGTTGAAGATGCTACCGCATTGCTTACTAATACCAGTGTTGCTGATGAAAAGTTGGCAGTCAGTGTAAGTACAGCTTCACCTGTCACCATTGTTTTTTTCTCTAGAGGCTGTTCATGCCTTCTCTTTATTCTTTAGCTTTTTTTTTTTTTTGGCCAGTACTGGTGCTTGAACTCAGGCCTGAGTGCTGTCCTTAAGCCACAGCATCACTTTCAGCTTTTTTGAGTAGTTTATTGGAGATAAGTCTCACAGAAATTTTCCTGAGTGGGCTGGCTTCAAACCTCAATCCTCAGATTTCAGCCTCCTGATTAGCAAGGATTACAGACGTGAGTGTTGACTTTTGAAAATCTTTTTTCCTCTCCCATTTCTTTGACTAGCATTCATCCTCTTCACTCTTCAGGTTTCCTACTTCTAAAGGATATTGCAATTTCTCCATCTATCATCTGTACCACAGAAGGCTTCTTCCATACTTTCCAAACTTCATGATTTGTTCAATAGCAATTTCACACCTTGATTACTCTTGTGCTCTTCAGCTTTGTCTAATTTATTACTCAGATCATTTTTTTTTCATTATCTTTATTTATTGGCAGTACTGGAGTTTGAACTCAGGGCCTTTCATTTGCTAGGCCAGCCCTCTGTCACTTAAGCCATAATTCTAGTCCTTTTTGCTTTCAGGTGCTTGTCCAGGCTTTTACCCACACAGTCCTTCCAGCAGGAGGAATCTTCCAATGACCTTTATGATTCTTTGTTCATTTATATGCATTTCATTTATATGCGTTTTTTTTTTTTTTTTGGTCGGTCGTGGGGCTTGAACTTTGAGCTTGGGCACTGTCCCTCAGCTCTTCAGCTCAAGGTGAGCGCTCTACTGCTTGAGCCACAGTGCCATTTCCGGTTTTCGGAGTGGTTTATTGGAGATAAGAGTTTCACGGACTTTCCTGCCCGGGCTGGCTTTGAACCGCAATCCTCAGATCTCAACCTCCTAAGTAGCTAGGATTACAGGCGTGAGCCACTGGTGCCCAGCTTAAATGCATTTTTAAAAATTTGTTTTTGTTTTTTATATTTGTGTTGCTACTGGGTCTTGAACTTAGGACCTTAGCTTTGCTTTCCTGCTCAATGCAGGCACTCTTCCATGGGAGCCACAGTTACACTTCCAACTTTAAAAAATTTTCTGTTAAATTGGAGTCTTGGAGAGGGAAGTATGAAAATGTTGAAAGGAGGTGACATTGACCAAAACACATTGTATTCATAAACTGCTTTGTTGAATGGTAACTCCTTTGTGTACCTACTTAAAATATAATAAATATTATTTAAATAATATTATTTAATTTAATTTATAATTATATAATTATAATTTAACTTATAATTTAATTTATTATTTAATATTTATTATTATTATTTAAATAAGTGTCTTATAGATTTGTCTGCCTGGGCCAGCTTTGAACCAGTATCCTCAGATCTCAGCCTCCTGAGTAAGTAGGCATTAAACATAAGCCACTGGCACCCAGTGGATGTAATGTTTTTTGTTTTTTTTTTTTGGTCAGTCGTGGGGCTTGAATTCTGGGCCTGGGCGCTGACCCTGCGCTCTTCAGCTCAAGGTGAACACTCTACCGCTTGAACCACAGCGTCACTTCTGGTTTTCTAGTGGTTTATTAGAGATAAGAGTCTCACAGACTTTCCTGCCTGGGCTGGCTTTGAACCGTGATCCTCAGATCTCAGCCTCCTGAGTAGCTAGGATTA
>NW_012267217.1:28941132-28949147 GCF_000151885.1 Dipodomys ordii | reverse complement strand
CACTTCCGATTTTCTGGTGGTTTGTTGAGATAAGAGTCTCACAGACTTTCCTGCCTGGGCTGGCTTTGAACCGTGATCCTCAGATCTCAGCCTCCTGAGTAGCTAGGATTACAGGCATGAGCCACCACTGCCCGGCTAGATGTAATGTTTTTAGAAAGCAAATTTAGAGGCTGTTTTTCTGCTCTTAGATAACTGCTGGTTTAGAAATGTGTTTGGTATCTGTGTGGTAAAAGTAATTTGACTTCAAGTAAAGAGATATCTGGCCTTTGTCCTGGCTCCTAGGTGGTGATCTCTAAACACAAATTGTCTATATGAACCCAAGTCAGAAAAAAATGTACTTAATCTTTAACTTCCTGGCCAGTACACCAAATATGTTACCGGAAATTTAGGGCATCTAAATAAACCTCAGATTCTTACATCAGGAAAAAGAATTCAGACAAGACACAAACATAGTAAAAGTGGTAGGAAAGTTTATTAGAAAAGAATTATGACAGAATGAACCCTCAGTGAAAGTTGGACAGAGACTCAGGGGAGCTTCTCGTTGGGCAGTGGTCCATGAATATGGTTGCCCATGGATATTTGGATACCAAGTGCCTGGGGAACCTCATAGATTTCTACATCTCCTCTTTTGGCTAGTTCTCATTTGTCTTTTCTCCATAAAAAAATGTAGGAGAAGCTGGGCGCTGGTGGCTCATGCCTGTAATCCTAGCTACTCAGGAGGCTGAGATATGAGGATTGTAGTTCAAAGCCAGCCAAGGCAGGAAAGTCCCTGAGACTCTTATCTCCAGTTAACCACCAGAAAACTGGAGTGGCACTGTGGCTCAAGTGGTAGAACACTAGCCTTGAGCTAAAACGCTCAGGTACAGCGCTTAGGCCCAGAGTTCAAGCCCTACGACTGACCCCCGCCCCCCCCCAAAAAATGTAGGAGAATAATTGTTTTCACTAGCTCTCTTTCTAGCAAATGACTGAATATGAGTGTGGTTGTGGGACTCTCTTGTACTTCTAGTTGTTGTTCGGATGCTTGGCATACTTGGCAAACTAAAGGACTGGGCCGTCACTTCCCAGTGTGGCAAACTAGGTAGAACCACAAAAAGAGATGATTGTGCCTGACCATCACTGCCTGCAGAAACACCTTCCTTTTGTCTCTCCATCTGTTTACTCTTTTTCATACTTCCCCTTTGACTTGATCCTTTATATCTACCACTGACACCCATGAACACATAATAAGACCCTGTTTAGAGAATTAACTATGAAGTGTCTGCATGGGGCCATGGGGGGTTTATTTTTATTTATTTTTTGGGGGGGGTCTGGTCGTGGGCCCTGAACTGTGGGCCTGGGCACTGTCCCTCAGCTCTTCAGCTCAAGGCTAGTGCTCTACCACTTGAGCCACAGCGCCATTCCCAGCTTTTTTCTTTTTTCTTATGTGGTGCTGAGGAATCGAACCCAGGGCCTCATGCATGCAAGGCAAGCGCTCTACTACTGAGCCACCTTCCCAGCCCAAATTGTTTTTTTTTTTAGACATTTATGGTGAGTATTTCCTCATGTAATAAATAACAAATATGAAAATGACCTTTGTGAAAACTGCATCTGTTGAACTGTTCAGTAGAAGCCTCTTATAGGTATTGGATCCCAGAAGTTTTCAATATGTATGCTTTCTGTGCAGAGTTCACTTCCTGTGAGCTCAAATTTTTCCTCGCTGTTTAATGGGAAGGGGAAACAAGTCCCCTCAACATATCCATCTACTCCTTGACCTGCAGGTTGCAGGTGACCTGTACTTGGTGAGATGAGTGATTCGGAAGATGAGGATACTCCACAGCTTTCTTCCCACGCCTTAGCAGCTCTCCAGGAATTTTATGCTGAGCAGAAGCAACACACTGAACCATGTGAGGAAGACAAATACAATATTGGGATAATAGATGAGAACTGGGTAAGTAAATGCAGTCCACATCCATTGGATAGTATTGGAGTGAAGCCTTTTGTGTGCCAAGGCCAGTGCTTGTCTTCATTCTCCCCTGATATTAATCTCTCTGTTACCTGCCTGCCATTCAGGAGCTGAAGGATGTATGGGGAGTGAAGGCGAAACATAGCCCATGGTCACTGAAGTATGTGTGAATGTGGGTCTCTTGGTTTTGATAAGCTGGATGGTGACTAGAAATAGGGCTTTGCAGATAAGGGACTGTCATTATGTCCAACACAAAATCATGCTTTGTTCTTGGACAGCAGTATACCCTATTGGTTTCAAATAGAGTTCAACAATCCTGATAGAAAGAGAAAAATATATCACTTCAGTAGGTAGGGATAGGGGGGTAGGTCACTGCACTTTAACATGTAATGAAAGATTGATGATGAGTTAAGATGCTAATTATTTATAGTGTATATTATATGTGTGTGTGTGTGTGTGTACATATATTTTTTTAAATTTTATTTTTTGCAAGCCTGGGGCTTGAACCCAGAGCCTGGCACTGTCCCTGAGCCTCTTTGTGCTCAAAGATAGCACTCTACCACTTGAGCCACTGCACCACTTCTAGATTTTTCTGAGTTGTTTATTGGAGATAAGAGTCTGAGACTTTTCTGCCTGGGCTGGCTTCAAAACACAGTCCTTAGATCTCAGCCTTCTGAGTAGCTAGAATTACAAGTGTGAGCTCCTGGCACCTGGCTTATATATTTTAATATATATTTAATTTTTAATTTATTTTTTGTCAGTCATCGGGCTTGAATTCAGGGCCTGGGCACTGTCCCTGAGCTCTTTTTGCTCAAGGCTAGCACTCTGCCACTTTGGGCCACAACTCTACTTCCAGTTTTCTAGTGTTTAATTCTCCAATTAAACACTAGAGTCTCACCAACTTCTCTGCTTAGGCTAGTTTTGAAACATGATCCTCAGATCTCAACTACCTAAGTAGCTAGGATGAAGCACCAGCACCCCGCTATAATTATATTTTTGTAGTAAATATAAAAGTAGGAATTGAAAAAGATAAAAATGA
Source organism: Dipodomys ordii (assembly GCF_000151885.1). Classification (NCBI taxonomy): domain Eukaryota; kingdom Metazoa; phylum Chordata; class Mammalia; order Rodentia; family Heteromyidae; genus Dipodomys; species Dipodomys ordii. Next base: position 28,946,166 of record NW_012267217.1, on the reverse strand, counting down.
GTTTTGGGAAACCCTGGCTATTGGGGGCTGGGTGCCATGGTTTATGCCTATAATCCTTGCTATCAGGAGGCTGAGATCTGAGGATCACAGTTTGAAGCCAGTACAGGGAGAAATTCCATGAGACTCTTAACTCTAATTAACCAATAAAATGCCAGGCGTAAAGGTGGCTCAAGTGGTAGAGTACTAGTCTTGTGTGAAAAAGTTAAGGGACAGTGCTCAGGCCCTGAGTTCAAGCCCTGTTACTGGCACAAAAAGAAAAAGAAAAAGGTTTTTGAGCCAGGCACATGTAGCTTAAGCCTGTAATCCTAGCTGCTCAGGAGGCTGAGATCTGAGAATTGTGGTTCAAAGCCAGTGTGAGCAGAAAAGTCCCCATGAGACACTTTATCTCCAGTTAACCACTCAAAAGCCAAAAGCCACACTGTGGCTCAAGTGGTCTCTAGCACGCTGGCCTAGAGCATAAAGAGGCTCAGGGAAAAAGACTGGGCCCTGAGTTTAAGCCACACAACCAACAACAACAAAAAATGCTTTTTGAAGAACACAGTTGAGAAACAGCTAGGATTTGAGGTTTGTCTATGATAATTTCTCAGTGGCAGGCCTGTTTTGCTCTGTCACTTCCTAAATGGAAGGAAGCTTTTATATACTCATTCTGCTTTTGCTGTCTTTTATATTTTGTGCTCAGTTTGATTCTCAAAAATATACATATTTAGCCAATTTACTCTTTTGAAAACTATGAGCTAATAAGTCTTTTCCTGCTAGTGGCTCATGTCTATAATCCTAGCTACTCAGGAGGCTGAGATCTGAAGTCGTGGTTTGAAGCCACCTGGGCAGGAAAGTCTGTGAGACTCTTTTTTTTTTTTTTGTTGGTCGTGGGGCTTGAACTCTGGGCCTGGGCGCTGTCCCTCAGCTCTTCAGCTCAAGGCGAGCGCTCTACCACTTGAGCTACAGCGCCACTTCTGGTTTTCTGGGGGTTTATTGGAGATAGGAGTCTCACGGTCTCTCCTGCCCAGGCTGGCTTTGAACCGCGATCCTCAGATCTCAGCCTCCTGAGTAGCTAGGATTACAGGCGTGAGCCACCAGCACCCGGCTTGTGAGACTCTTATCTCTAATTAACCACCAAAAGCGAGGAAGAAACCCTAGGTTCTTTTCTATGGTCTCCTAACTTCCTGATCCTCCCAGCCCTTGGTAGTCCCAATCTCCTTTCCCTCTACATAGAATTGCCTATTCTGGATATTTCATATAAATGGGATCCTATAGCTTATGGGGTTTTTGGTTTGTTTTTTTTTTTTTTTTGGTCAGTCATGGGGCTTGAACTCTGTTGGGGGCTGTCCCTCAGCTCTTCAGCTCAAGGCAAGTGCTCTACCACTTGAGCCACAGTGCCATTTCCAGTTTTCTAGTGGTGTATTGGAGATAAGAGTTTCACAGCCTTTCTTTCCTGGACTACCTTTAAACCGTGATCCTCAGCCTCCTGAGTTGCTAGGATTACAAGTGTGAGCCACTGGTGCCCAGCTCTACTTCTGTCTTGTAATAGTGTAGCATATGGATACTTACCATGTTTTGTTTAGTAAAACATCAGTTGGTAGACATTTTGGGTCAGCAGATTCACAGTGGACCAATTTATGTGTGTGTGTGTGTGTGTGTGTGTGTGTGGTAACACATGTGTGTATGTGTGTTTACTCATTTGCTGGTAATGGGACTTGAACTCAGGGCCTTATGTTCTCTCTTGGCTCTTTTGTTCGAGGCTGTGCTCTAAAACTTGAGCCACAACTCCACTTCCTGCTTTTTTGGTGGCAAATTGGAGATTAGAATCTTGTACTTTTCTGCCTAACCTGGTTTCTAATCACCATCTTCAGATCTCAGCCTCTTGAGTAGCTAGATTATAAGTGTGAGCCACCATTGCCCAGCAGATTTTCTTTTTTCTCCTTTTTGTTTTGTGGTGCTGCTGTAATAAAAAGCCAGGGATTCCCTCATGCAAGGCAAGCACTCTACCATTGAGCCGTTGGGCATAATGGATGCAGCTCCTCAGGCCTTTCTCTTCTGGGGACAAAGAGGCCTGTTACATAACGGCCTCTAGATCACAGAGGAAAACCAGTCTGTCTTTGTTTCACACTAAAGTGATCCTTAATTTGTAAATAGGAATATAGCCACAGAAATGGAGGCACAAAGGGGGAACAAATGCAGCAGTTGGACTCACTAGACACTGTTTAAAATGAACTATCCAACTTGTGGCCAGGGACAGGAGGGAAAAACTGGGAGAGAGCTAGGGATGGGGTGACACTGCTCAAAAAGAATTGTACTCATTGCCCAAGCCCAGAGTTCAAGCCCCATGACCAACCAAAAAAAAAATAAAAATAAAAATTGTACTCATTACCTGACAAGAAATTGTAATCCCTCTGTACATCATTTTATAATAACAGTACAACAAAATTAGTATTTAAAAAAAGTATATATCATTAAGGATCCCTAGAATTTTAAAGAAAAGCATCCATTGGCATGAAAGAGGAACAGGATGAAAAACAACAGCCCTGAGGAAAAGCAGTCATTGTAAACACATAAATCAAAGGTACCTGTAGGTCAAGAGGTGGAGGCAAAGGGCTGACTACCTCACTGCGTGGCTGGTGGGTCATCTCCTCTATGTGTACCCTTGTTCACTGGGGCTGACGGTGCCACTGATACTCAGTGTGTCTATTCCTTTCTATGTCAGGCTTGCAGTGATACAAGGTTCTGTCAAAGAAAAATGAATTTGCAACATTAAAAAGTTCAATCTATGCATGCTAGGATAGCATAAATTCAAAGACCAGCGCTTACATGGATTCTAAGATGGTGTCATCCTGTCCCTTTCTTGCAGCAGTTGAGCCAGTTCTGGTACAGCCAGGAAACAGCCTTGCGGCTTGCACAGGAAGCCATTACTGCTGCTGGGGAAGGTGGCAGGTGAGATTCGCATTCCCTTCCTCCTTTCATTTACTCTAAATTAGTTTAAGGAAGCCACATCTCTCACAGTGATGTGAAAGCCCAATCATCATCCAGGTGCTGGTGGCTCACACCTGTAATCCTAGCTACTTAGGCTAAGATCTGAGGACTACCGTTCAAAGCCAGCCCGTGCAGGAAAGTCCATGAGACTCTTATCTCCAATAAACCACTAGAAAACCGGAAGTGGTGCTGTGGCCAAGTGGTAGAGTGATCACCTTGAGCTGAAGAGTGCAAGGACAGCACCCAAGCCCAGAGTTCAAGCCCCACGACCGACAAAAAAAGAAAAAGAAAGAAAGAAAGCCCAATCATCAGGCTTGATGATTGAACCATACCTCCACGACCAGCTTTTTGTTGGTTAAAGAGAAAAGTCAGAGTCTCCTGGACTTTTCTGCTCAGGCTAGCTTTTGAACCTCAATCTGCAGATCTCAGTCTCCTGAGTAGCTAGCATTATACGCATGAACCACTGAACCACTAGCACCTGGCAGATCCTATCTCCTTTAAAAAAATTTTTTTTTCCTGGTTGTGGGGCCTGTCCCTCAGCTCTTCAGCTCAAGGCTAGCACTCTACCACTTGAGCCACAGCGCTACTTCCAGCTTTTTCTGATGATGTGGTGCTGAGGAATGGAACCCAGGGCCTCATGCATGCAAGGCAAGCACTCTACCACTGAGCCACCTTCCCAGCCCCATCTCCTTTTTTAAAAAAAATTAAATTATTTTTTTTCTCGGCACAGGAAGAGATGAACAATAACTGATTACAGGTAACTGAACCCATAGCAAAACCACAGTTAAAGGGGTCTTCTGTGGGTTGTGTTTTTTGGATTTCTTGCCACGAGCCCATGGTATGAGTATTTTCTGCTGTGTGCCCCTAGGTTCTGTATTAATTTTGTTTAAGACAGGATTTAATGTTGTTGGGGCTATGTAAATTTTCTTTACAGTTGAGACTTTTCCCCTTCATTCTTTGAAAATGAACTGTGCCCCATAGGATGATGATGATGATAATAATAATAATCAGAGACCAGGAAAAGAGCCAGTAATGGAGACAGATGTATCAAATGCAGGGTATGGAAGAGGATCCTGGGAAGGAATTACTTCTTAAATAGACCTTTCAACAAATTCTCCTGTTTTTAGCACCCTTCACCTCTGTGTCTTGAGTTTCCTGGGTCTGTGGCATCTTGGGCCTTTGGGAATGCTGTGATGTCAGCCAGGAACAGCTCAGCTCTCCTGCTGCCAATGCCAGATTTAGTTTTCTTTGGTTTAATTACCACCCACCTGCTGACTTTTCAACTTCTTAAGTGTGGTGGCTCTGTTCTCCTGCCCCATTCCCTGCACTATCTTTTGTTGTTTATGCCTAAACAACAAAGTAAAATGAATTTTTACCTTTTTTTTAAATTTTTAACTTTGTCGACTTCCTTGAAGGAAATGTATGTGTGTTCAATGTATCACCTTTAATTGGAAGCCTTAAGTTGTTATTCTTTTTCATTTTCTATTCATTTTCTTTTTTGATGCTGTTCATTAGATTTTTCTTACCGTGTGAAATTCTGTTACTGTAGCAAATAGCTGAGCTAAGTCAACTTCAAAGGAGTAAAGGTATTTTCACTTGGATTTGGGGCTTTCAGTCCCTGGTCAGTTGGCCCTGTTCTTATGGGCTTGTGGCGTATCATAGCAGGAGTGTGTGGCAGAGGAAGGGTCTGGGGTTCTAATGTCTCTTGAGGGCACTCCTCCAAAGACCTAACTTCCTTCCACTAGGCCCCACCTCATAAAGGATCCACCACCTCCCATAAGTGCTACAGGATGGAGACCAAGCCTTTAAACATAGGCCTTTGGGGACATTCGAGATCCAAACTGGGTATGGTGCCAGCACAGGAAAGGCTGAGGCAGGAGGATAAAGAGCTCTATATGGCATGTTCCAGGCTAGCCTGGATAATATAGAATAAGACCTGACTCAAAGGAAAAACAAAGATCTAAATTATAGGAACAGTGTTTCCACAGCCTCTTCCTTCCTTCCTTCCTTCCTTCCTTCCTTCCTTCCTTCCTTCCTTCCTTCCTTCCTTCCTTCCTTCCTTCCTTC
>NW_012267217.1:28936741-28939217 GCF_000151885.1 Dipodomys ordii | reverse complement strand
AGAAAAAAGCCGGAAGTGGCGCTGTGGCTCAAGTGGTAGAGCACTAGCCTTGAGCTGAAGAGCTGAGGGACAGCGCCCAGGCCCAGAGTTCAGGCTCCACGACCGGACCCCCCCCAAAAAAATAAAAAAAATAAAAGCTAACTCTTGGACATCACCCATTCATAATCTGTGGACTGCCTGAAATAAACACAGATTAGTTAGGCTGGGATATAACTCAGTGGTAGTGTAACACTCTGGGTTCAGTACCACACATATACACACCATTCATAGCAGCTTGTCAGTAGCAAGATCAAATCCCACTGTTATCTTTTTGGATAAGTTGAATCATTTAGGAAGTTACTTGGAGTCTTTGAATGTTTGGGATCATGAATGTTACAAAATGAATTCAAAAACAATTAGTTTGAGTATTTGAAGTAAATATTAAAGATTAAACATGAAAATAATAGGTGAATTTGGGCTTTGGGTCATATATATCTTAACTTTTGTCATAATATGTTCCTGATGCTTTTAATGTTTTTTTCCCCTGCAAAATTATATTTATTTTTTCATACCTCAAAGTTATGAGCTACATATTTTTTAAATAGCAAATTCCTTACAAGTGAGGCCATATAAAATTTCCTCTTAAAAGTTTACTGATTATGCTGGGTGCTGTGGCTCAGGCCTGTAATCTTAACTACTCAGGAAGCTGAGAGCTGAGGATCATGGTTCAAAGCCAGCCCTGGCAGGAAAAGTCTATGAGACTCTTATCTCCAATAAACCACCAGAAAACCAGAAGTGGAGCTGTGGCTCAAGTGGTAGAGTGCTTACCTTGTTCTGAAGAGCTGAAGAACAGTGCCCAGGCCCAGAGTTCAAGCCCCATGACCAAAAAAACAAAAAACAAAACAAAACAAAAAAACAACTTTACTGATTATGAGCTTGAGTTGTTCCTTTTTTTTTAAGTGCCCATACTGGGACTTGAACTCAGGGCCTAGACAGTGTCCCTGGCTTTTGTGCTCAAGGCTAGTACTCTACCACTTGCGCCACAGCTCCATTTGTGGTATTTTTTTGGCAGTTGGAGATAAGAGTGTCACAGATTCAAATCAGGATCCTCAGATGTCAGCCTGCTGAATAGCTAGGATTACAGCACCCAGTGCTGTTCCTTTCTTTAAGGTCTGAGCACAGGCATTTTGGCATATTCACATGAAGTCATTGTCTAGCATCATTAACTATCTTTCACACTGCATGCATTCTGTATTCTAGAATAGCCTGTGTGAGTGCACCCAGCGTGTACCAGAAACTCAGAGCACTGCACAGACAAGACTTCTCTGTGTATATCTTTGAATACGACAGAAGATTTGCCATGTATGGGGAGGAATTTATCTTCTATGATTATAATCATCCACTGGATTTGCCTGAAAAAATTGCTGCACACAGTTTTGATATTGTTGTGGCGGATCCTCCATATCTTTCTGAAGAGTGCCTCAAGAAGACCTCAGAAACCATCCAGTACCTGACACGGGGCAAAGTCCTCCTGTGCACAGGTATGTGCCGGCTTTCCCTTCTCACAGAAGCAAGGGCAGTGAAGGGCAAGTCCTTGGCTTGAAGAGTTGCAAGAGTTCTTAGGAGTCACATCCCAATTCCACCATTACTTATTATGTGTCCGTAAGTGATTGTTATTCTTCCTTGTGTGTGTGTGTGTGTGTGTGTGTGTGTGTATTACAAATGTAAGCCAATCAGAACTTAGCCTGGAGCTTTTTTTTTTTTAATGTATTTTGTTTTGTTTTTTCTTTCCTGGTAATAGGGGTTGAACCCTACATGTTGTATTTGTACAGTGGCAAGTGCTTTGCCACTGAACTACATCCTAGTCTTTGTTTTGGTCAGTTGTGGGGCCTGAACTCTGGTCCTGGGCACTGCCCCTAAGCTCTTCAGCTCAAGGCTAGAGCTCTACCACTAGAGCCACAGTGCTACTTCCGGCTTTTTTTTTTCTGCTTATGTGGTACTGAGGAATTGAACCCAAGGCCTCATGCATGCAAGGCAAGCACTCTTACCACTGAGCCACCTTCCCACCCCCTTTTTTTTTAAGTGCTCAGATCCCAATTAACAGTATCCACTTAGTCTGAAGGAGTTTGAGCATTGTACTTCATCCACTCCTGAGGCAGGGAGGTAGCAGTGGGAGATGACAAGCACTCTACCACTGAGCCACCTTCCCAGCCCCTCTGAACTGGCTGGTGTTCTACCACTTTAGCCACACCTCTCCTTCTAGCTTCTGGGTAATTCACTGGAGATGACAATCCCTTAGACTTTCCTGCCCAGGCTTCAAACTTATATCCACAGATCTCTGACTCCTGGTACCTGGCATGGGGAATCATTTATTAACTAAAACAGAAATGACAAGGAGGCAATTTTATTTTATTTATTTATTTATTTTGTCGGTCGTGGGGCTTGAACTCTGGGCCTGGGCGCTGTCCCTCAGCTCTTCAGCTCAAGGCGAGCGCTC
>NW_012267217.1:28910722-28934146 GCF_000151885.1 Dipodomys ordii | reverse complement strand
CACTTCTGGCCTTTTATGTTTATGTGGTACTGAGAAATCAAACCCAGGGCTTCATGCATGCTAGGCAAGCACTCTACCACTAAGCCACATTCCCAGCCCCTCAAAATTTAAATTTTGAAAAATAATGCTTTTTCTCTGGGAGAGAAAGACTTGCTTTGGCTACAGGTATGCGAGTAGTATGTTGCTTTCAGCCTGAGCTCCACTTTCCCCTGAGGCAGTAACAAGCAGCAGTTCAGATGGAAGCTGCTCTGGCTCTGAGACCCTCCAGCACCTGAGGGGGACAGAGAAATGAGCTCCAATAGTGAACATCATAGAAGGGGGGCTCATGACTGAGAAAAACGCAGCCTTTTCTGAGTGATTAGTGAGGACAGGGCAGGCACACAGAAGTCCATGTTCAGGAAACCCAGAGATACCTGCTCGCTTGCTTGCTTGCTTTCCTTTCTTTCTTTCCTTCCTTCCTTCCTTTTCTTTTCTTTCTCTCTCTCTCTTTCTTTCTTTCTTTCTTTTTCTCAATGCTGGTACTATCTGAACCACACTTCCTCTTCTGGCTTTTTGATAGTTAATTGGTAATAATAGTCTCATTCACTTTACTACTTGAGCTGGCTTCAAACCTTGACTCTCAGATATCATCTTAAGTAGCTAAGATTACAGGCGTGAGCCAATGGTGCCTAGCAGACTTTGGTATTTTATATACATTGACATTTAATGTGTACCAGCACCTGGTACACATTAAGTATTCAAAAAATGTTTGGCCTTTAAACAAAAATCCTATTTCTTTATGATTTGATTTGCCAGAAATTACCTAGGTAGTCAGTAGCAAATTTCAGGACATAAATAAAATGTTCAACTTGGAAACTGTGGATGGATGGCAACCTAGAAATCAGTTTTAGTTGCCCTATAAATCTGGCATTTAGCCAAAGAGAAACCATTTTTTCCCCTACAGAGGGTTTAACTCACCAAAAAATGCATGTGAGACATGTTAGGAGTCCTGCAGAATGAGGTAATGGCATTTCTGTCTAATAAGCAGCTCATGAATGTTTCATGACTTTGGACCTCTGACATTATTTCAGTTATAGCTTAAGCTGTTTTCATATATGATCCTCTTCTAAATTTCATAAGACATCTGCTCCTCTTAAAACAACTCCCTAGGCCTGGTATGTTCCTTGGGGCCTATCTAATGGGCAAAGGAGAGGGTCAAGGAGGGGTGGGCTGGGGGTGATGCTCCCCCCCAGCATCCTGTATCTGTGGACTGAGGTCCCAAATGTAGCTAGGGCTCTCACACCCTTCAAGGGACTTCAAAGCTAAAAGGAAAAAAAGATTTTAAATAGACATTTGTCTTCTTACTATTTTTGTCTGAGATTGGAATTCGAACTCAGTATCTAATGCTTTTGTTCATTGCTAGTACTTTACCAGCTGAGCCATGCCTCCAATCCCCTGTAAATCCTATCAAAAGATTTACACTGAGAGACAAAATTTGCTATTTAATAATTATGGGCCTTGGTTGACCACAGATATCTAATCAAAGATAAGGAGCCAGGTGCTGGTGGCTCACACCTGTAATCCTAGCTACTGAGGAGGATGAGATCTGAGGATCGTGGTTCAAAGCCAGCTAGGGCAGGAAAGTCTGTGAGACTCTTATCTCCAAAAAAAAAAAAAACACTCAGAAAACAAAGTAGTGTTGTGGATCAAGTGGTAGAGCACTCATCTTGAGCTGAAGAGCTGAGGGACAGCACACAGGCTAGAGTTCAAGAAAAAAAAATCAAGGATAAAGGAAGAAACTACTGTATTGTTCATTGGTTAGAAGGTGGATTACCAGGAAAGTACTTCCATTCCCAAATCCTCAAGGTAGTATTTGATTTTTTCTTTTTTTAAGCCAGTCCTGAGGCTTGAATTCAGGGTCTGGGCATTTGTCCCTGAGCTTGTTTTATTCAAGGCTAACACACTACCTTCTGGTTTTTTCTGTTTACATGGTACTGAGGAATCAAACCCAGGGCTTCATGCATGCTAGGCAAGCACTCTACCACTGAGCCACTTTCCCAGCCCTCAAGATAGTATTTGAAAGAAACAAACAATGTGTCATTCTTCAGGAAACAGAGGACATAGCTATGAGATGTGAGTGTCAGGTGTTTCTCTCCCACAAAGCCCAGGAACCAAGTGGTGCCTGTGTAAACAAGTGCAGTTGTATTCACCATGTGATATAAGATGCAAAGAAATTGAGCAGAGGAGAAGCCATTGAGCCATTGCTGCCATTATTTTCTTTAGGCAGTAAATTTCCTAATTAAACAATACTACCTCTGCATACAACCCAAACCCTACTAGCCTTAAAAGAATAACATTCTATTGTTTTTCATTGAAAGAACATGTCCCTATATGTAGTTACCACCTCTATTTCAACTTGATACATCTAACTGCTGTTGCCTAGTGAAAGTGCAAGGAGTGGAGGAACAGGGAGAATGTCAATGTATATAAATAATTCTGTTGTCAGGGCTTGAACTCAGGGACTCCGTCTTGGCTTGCTCACAGTTGGTGCTCTACTACACCTCCAGTCCAACATTTTGCTGGTTAATTAGTGATGGAGTCTTAAGGACTTTTCTATTTAGACTGGCTTCAAACCAAGTCAGCCTCCTGAGTAGCTCAGATTATAGGTGTGAACTTAGCAGAAATGTGTTTCCTTTAACAAGTTTAGATAATCAAACGTGTAGAGAGTGAAATGCCTTGCACATCGCCTGTTCTTCTAATTCCACTATTTTTGAGGAGTAGCCTGTGAAGCTTGTGGGTTGTTATGGTTTGAATAGGAAAAGTTCCTGACAGGTTTCATGTGTTAAAGACTTGGTTTCCTGCTGGCGGTGCTATTGGAGAGAAAGTAGACAAGGAGATGGAACCTATGTTCAGGGAGTAGATCTCTGGAGACCAGAAGATTGAAGGTGTACCTGGTCCCTTCATCATTCCCTGTTTTCTCCCCATCATGAGGTTAGGAGCTTCTGTCACATGTGCCTGAAGCCATGATACTCTCTCTGCCTCCCTGCAGGCTCAGAACTAATACAGCCAAACACTGTGGACTAAAAATTCATGATCATGAGCCAGAATAAATCATTCCTCAAATTTGTTTAGGTCAGGTTGTCACAGTGGCCAAATATATATATATACACACACACACACACATATATAAATGGAATATTAAATGAAAGATATTTCTTGGTTTGGGGGAGGGAGGTATCACAAAAGATCAAGGAGACAGATTTACATGCCTTATTAATCTTCCCAGGATCAAATTAAATTTTGATTAAATCTCAACCATCAACTGAGGTGTTCCACAATCATACAGTTTCCTCCAAAGAGCACTGGGTGTGTAGCTCCATGGTAAAACACATGCTTTGCACAAAGGCCCTGAATTCAAGTTCTATCCCATTACCCCTCCCCTCAGAAAAAAATAAGCCAGTCTAAGAAGCAGACATGAAATGCACACTAACACATTTTCATTTATCATTAGTTTTAATCATTTTAAAAGAGCATCTTTTAAAAATACTTGTTCAAGGACAGACTTTGACCTTTACAAAAAAGTAGATTTAGCTCTTATTGTACTCCGTAGGAAGGAGAGACCTAAAAGTGATTTCTGGAGATAGTTTTGGCATACTTTCTCCTATTTGGCCCAATCCTGAAGTCCTTAAGACTAAGCCAATAGGAGCATGGGTTTGTGCTGAGAATTAGCAAAGATAGCACATTCCACTTCTTACAACCCAAGCAGCTTTCAAGGGTGGAAGGACCCTAAAATTTAAATTGTTTTAAACTCATTTGTATACCAAGGCACAACATGAACTTTGGATTTCTGGAACTGTGAGCCTCTGTTGGCCTATGAGTATCTTGGCTGGAAAGGGAACTGGGTCAAAATGCAGGCATGAGGCTGGGCATAGGTTGCTCACACCTGTAATCCTAGCTATTCAGGAGGCTGAGATCTGAGGATCATGGTTCAAAGCCAGTCCAGGCAGGAAAAGTCCTTGAGATTCCTATCTCCAATTTGCTATCAGAAAACTGGAAGTAATGCTGTGGCTCAAAGTAGTAGAGACTAGCTTGAGCAAAAGAGCTCAAGGACAGTGCCCAGGCCCTGAGTTCAAGCTCCATGACTGAAAAAAAAAAAATGCAGCCATGTGCTTTTCTCCTGTCAGCTAGGGGTGACAGGCCAAGTCTGGAGACTTGGACCTGGTACCAGATAAAAAGAGCTCATCTCAGGATTTTAAGTATGTGTCTAAAATTCCTACTAGAGCAAAACTGAATGTTTGTAAATTACTAACAGGTCAAGTAAGTTTTTAATACAGTTGCTCTAAATTCTTACTATAAAAATAATTTCTGCACCTATGCACAAACATTTTTTTTAAAAAAGATTTTTAAGGCTGGACATCGGTGGCTCACACCTGTAATTCTAGCTACTCAGGAGGCTGAGATCTGAGGATCAAGGTTCAAAGCCAGCCTGGGCAGGAAAGTCTGTGAGACTCTTATCTCCAATAAACCACTCAGAAAGCTGGAAGTGGCGCTGTGGCTCAAGTGGTAGAGCGCTCACCTTGAGCTGAATTGCTGAGGGACAGCAGCCAGGCCCAGAGTTCAAGCCCCACGACCGACAAAAAAAAAATTAAAAAGCTGCTCTAGCTAGGTATCGGTGGCTCAGGCCCGTAATCCCAGATACTCAGGAGGCTGAGATCTGAGGCTCAAGGCTAGAAGCCAGCCCAAGCAGGAAAGTCTGTAAGACTGTTTATCGCCAATTAACCACTAAAAAGCTGAGAGTGGCCTGTGGCTCAAGCCTTGAGGAAAAAAAGAATCTCAGGGACAGTGCCCGGGTCCTGGGGTTCAAGCCCCAAGGCCAGCGCGTGCACACACGTGAAAAGCATCCAATAGCTCGCCCTCCTGGCCCGGGCCGCGAGGGGCCTGGAGGCCTCTGGGTGGCGAGTTCCAGGCCACGGGCAAGCAGCTGCGCAGCCCGGGGGCAGCCCGGGGGGCAGGGCGGCCTAGGGGCCGGCGGGCTTGTCGCTGGGGCCTAGCGAGAGCTTGGCGGCCTGTTTGTCCATGCTGGAGTTGATGCTGCCCGCCTCCTTGTCGGGTTCGGGGACACAGGTGCAACCCACCGGGATGGTGACGTAGTCCTCCGCGTAGACGGCGCGGCCTCCCGCGCAGGCCGGCGTGCGGCGCAGGACCACGGCGGGCACGAACACCGGCGTGCTGCGGAAGCGGAAGTCCTCCTCCCCGAAGAGCCCCATCAGGCAGCCCCGGCACAGGCAGTAGGCCTCGGGCAGGTACCTGGGAAAGCGCGCGGGGTCGTAGGAGATCCTGCAGGAGAGAGCAGGGGAGCTCACACCAGCACCCTGCGGGGGAAGCCCGGTCTCCGGCCTTCCATGCCCTTCACCGTGGCTTTTGATGGGGCAGATGGGCTGCCTGGCCGAACCTTAGCGGGACTCCTGGAGTTTGGGCCTGGGGTCTAAAAACCCAGTTTCAGAAGGTGCAGTGGCCAGCATGAGACAATTAGAAAGTGAAAAGTGAATGGTGCCTTAAACTCAGTTTCACCCTCCTCCAAGTCCAGTAAAATGGGGCTAAGGGAGTGCACAGGTTGTCTGGGTCAGATGGCTCCTGAGAGGTCAGAGAGCCTGGCCTCATACACCCACGGGGAGTCACTCGTGGGAACCCGGAACCCTTCCCAAATGTGCCTGGGTGGAGGGAAGCAGTGTGCCCAGTCTTCATGAGACTGCCAAATTCCTTTGTACCAATCTGCCCATCTAACACATGGTGGCTCTGTCAGGAATCTGTTCTTTGTGCTGGAGCAGTGTAGGTTGGCCCCTCCATGCTACCCTGCAGTGAGTAGATAGTAACTTGTTCTCATCCCATGTCACTCTTAGCATCCTGGTGGCCTAGAGGAATGACTGGGGCTCAGGCTTGGGTGTGTGGTTGGCAGAGGCTCATCTGAATAAAAGCACCAATCCTCCAGCTGGTTTCCAGGACAAAGCTTCCCTCCATCACAGCTTCCCCTTTGGGCTGAGACCTGTGCATGAGCGCGTGAGGTTTCCCTTACCACAGGCAGGGGCTACAAAGGTGGTGGGTTAAGAGTGCGGAGACCAGACATGCTACCCAAGGTGACGGCACCAGTGCCAGAGGGCCGAGCACCAAGAATGACCTGCTCCAGTAGTGTGTTCAGGAGGACAATTGGGGACAAGTGATCGTGAGGAAAGCCCTGGGAACTCCACAGAGTCAGGCAGACTCAGAGCTCAGCCCACAGCCTCCTTGCCTGAAGTCTAGGCACTCACAGGCCAGGAGTCAGCAGCGCCTTTTGGCTAAAGAAAGCCGTCATCAGAAAGAACAGCAGGCCCCTCCATCTGGGAACCTTTGTGTTCCCAAACATGGAAAGGCTGCCAACAAGGGCTGGGCCTCGCTTCCCTGGGAGCAACCATTCCTTTGTCTCCACATTTTCTGCATGTTCCCTTGCACAAACTTGGCACAGGGGACCTGCCTGAAACACATCAAATTTTCCCCCTCTGACAGAGCTCAGAAGTGGCCAGGGGCCACGTGTGAAGCCTTGGCCTGAGTGAATGTCAGCTGGCCTCACTTAATCCAAGAACAAAGAAGTCGTCGTCCAGGGATGATTAGAGGTGATGGAAACTGAGCTCAGAGAGGAATGTAAGTGACAGCAGAGACAGAAAAAGAGCACTGCCCCTGGGGCCTGGCAGGGTAGGAAACAATTCCAAGCGGTTCCGGATGACCAACTAGAACAATGCGCGCGTTCCCGGGAGGCATGGGCCACCTGATGTGCTGTGTCTGATGCCCAAGTATAGCTGGGCATTTGCTGGCACAGACTCGAGTGGCTCATCCTCCCACTTTGTAAAACATGAAATTATTTCCACTTAAAGCAGCAGCGGCTGAGTCTGTTTCCCTCACAGCAATCCAAAGATTCCCACCCCCACTCCCCAGCTCCAGGAACAAAGCCCTTCCCTGCTGCTCTCAGGAACCCACAAGGTGCCCCAGAAAGAGGAGAGACAAAACAGCCTCAGCTAGCCTGCTTCACCAGCACTGGGCCAGTGAGCTCAGCCCAGGAGATGTTCTGAAAAAGGCAGGAAACAGTCAATTTCACCCTGAACCTAAAGCACAGGGATGGCTCCACTCTAGATACCAATTATTGATCTTGGATAGATCACTCTCCCCTGCCTGGTTTCTTTGCGAACTGCGGGATGTGACAGCCAGTTGGATGAGGGCAAGACTGACTAAGGAGGGGGAGAACGGGGGTGGGGGCATGGGGCGGTATAATATATATCAAATGTGCTATGCTTAGAGAAGACCTTTCTAATGGATCAAGTCTTCAAGTCTTGGAAGGTTGCTACAAATTTGTCTATTAAATAAGCTATAAAGTCAATGCAATTCTAACCAAAATCTTAACTGAGAACTTGGTGAGAAAAAGGACAGAATAGTTAAGATGTATATGTGTATGTGTGTGTGCACACATGTGCACGTGTATGTATGTGCTGGTATTGGGGATTGAACTGAAGGCCTGGGTGCTTTCCCTCAGCTTGCTTCTCCTCCCCCCCCCTCCCAGTAGTATGAAATTAGAGATAAGAATCTCACTGGACTTTCCTCCTTGGGCTGGATTCCAACCAAGATTCTTAGATCTCAGCCTCCTGAGAAGCTAAGATTATAGGTGTGAGCCACTAAGAACTTGGCTCAAGACAGTTTTGAAAGAGAATGAGGGAGGACTCCCATTATCACATATAAAGATACTGAAACAAAACGATGGACGACCACAGTGCCTGGCAACCCCTGGCAACACTGAGAGCCGGGCAGCTTTGCTTGCCAAGAACGGAGATCCTCTGAGACCCTTCACTGGGGAAATGAGAGGGCAGCACAATCAGGAGTTCCAAAGTGCTTTTCAGACCAGTTCTTTAAAAAAGGAAAGAAAGAAAACAAAAGGAAATGCAGGTTTTAGCAGGGCATAATGATGTTGTTACCTTTCTGTGAATCCAAGTCAGAAAAAGATATACTTTATCCCTAACTTCCTGGTTAATGCACTAATCATGTTACCAAAATTTAGGGCTGCTAAGTTGACCTGGATCTTTGCAATGGCAAAAGAAGAATTCAGGCAAGAGTCAAACATACTACAGGTGAAAGGCAAGTTTATGGGAAAAGAAATATGGCAGAGAAAGAGAGCACGTGGCTTGAATATATGCCACAGGAAGTCAGCACTTCCGCTTAGCTCAGCTATCTTGGCATTAGGTTAAATGGGGGAGAACTGGAGTCCTTGAAGACAGCTTTCTGATGGGCTGGATCTCCCTTGTTTCTTATAAGGTCGGGGTGCCAAAGATTTACTGTCCCATTTTTATTTCCTCATTTTGTTGTTCTTCTTCCTCTATTTCTTTGACAGGCAAATTCTATCAGCTTATCTCGCCATCTCCAAGTTCCACAGGCTACGATTCCTTAAACTAATTCCTATCTTGGGAAGGGGGAGGCGGGGCAAAGGAAGATGGTTAGTTCAAGGCCTACCTGGGCTACACAGTAAGACCTTGTCTCAAAAACAAAAACAACATATTCTAAAAGAAATGATGAGCTGTGCACTGGTGGCTCACACCTATAATCCTAGCTATTCAAGAGGCTGAGATGTGAAGATTGGGATTTAAAGCCAGCCTGGGCAGAAGAGTCCATGAGACTCCTAACTCCAATTAACTAGCAAAAAAGCCAGAAGCGGAGCTGTGACTCAAGTGGTAAAGGACTAGCCTTGAGTGAAAAGCCAAGTGAGAGTAGGAGGCCCTGAGTTCAAGCCCCAGTACTCAACAAAAACGAGGGAGGGAGGAAGAAGAATACAAAGTGATAGGTATGTTAATTATTTTGATTTGTTCATTACATATATGTATATATACATATATAGATAGTACCAACCATAGGGTTTGAACCATATCATATCCCATTAATTATGTACAAATATTATGAAAGTAAAACACAAATATTGTGTCTTTAAAAGAATGGCAGCAATTTACATTGTCAGACTTCAAGCATACCCATGGATTGAAAGTTCCACAGATTGCCCCTGCCCAAGTGCCCTTTGTTTATCTGGCCTGGGAGTCCCTGACATCAGTCAACAGAAACCCCTCCCTCCCTCTCAGCTCACTGTCCACAGCTGTGCTAGGGGACATTGCCACTGGTTACCCACATGCACAATGACCGTGGCAAACAACTGGATGATTGCATTTTTCCTAGTGCTTGGCTTTCAGGACTGTCCGATGCGCCTGAGTTTAACTCAGGCCCAAGGTCATTATTAACTCCACAAGAGCTCACTCTGTCAGCAGGATGGCTTGGGGCTCTTGTGCGGAGGCACAGAAATGAGATCTTTAAAAATAGTGATACTGTTTTCCACCCCTAGAGCTCTGAATTAATTACTCTGGAAGGGGGCCAAGAGGTTGGTATTTTATTAAAAGCTCCCCAGATAACTCTCATAGACAGTCCTGGTTCAGGCCCAGTGGTCTCCACAGCTCTGAGAAGTCATGAGTCATTAACACCCCCAGCTTTGAGGCCTAGGTGTGGCTCAGTGGTAAAGCACTTGCCTCCTGAGAGAGAAGCCCTAAGTTCTTTACCCAGGATTGAGAGAGAGAGAAAGAGAGGAGGAGGGTTTGTTTTAACTTTCCAGTCTTTTGTTTCCTGGGCAGAGAAACCCCTGCATCTGGGGAGGGGACTGATTATATTGCTAAAAGTAGCTCCAACTCCTAAGAGCTCCAGACAGCAGGGCCAGGAGCTGTGGGCCCTGCAGGGTCACCAGGGGGTAACTGGGGACACAGGAAGCCACAAACAGCTTCCCTCTGGGGGAAAGCAGTGGCCAGGAGGCCCATCAGATCTAACCTCCTTCCATTTGCTAAGGCCCCAGGGAGTCAAAGAGCTCCAACATGTACTGCCAAGAAACTTGGAAAAATGCTCCTCTGGCCCCTACAAGAAAACATCAGTTGTGCATTTCTCATGAAAGAGCACATGGAAAAATTTAGCCAAGGACTGCACCGGCCTGACCTGGGCACAGATTCCCGCGGGCTTCACCTGGCCAAGGAGGTCTGTGTGGCTCCATCTGGGACTGACACTGGACTGAGCTCAGGGAAGTCGCTCCAAGGTGAACCTGGCTTTGTTGCCTGAGAGCCGGCTCAAGGCCACAAGGAGCAAGAAGTCTCAGTCTTGATCCTCCTCTCACTTAGGGGAAACTGAGACACCACTAGGGAAGGGTCTTGTTTAAAGTCTCCCAGCCCACCCAGTTGCCTTCAGAGAGAGCTTTGACCTAACTGATTGCAGTTAGCAATCAGTCGGTGGTTAAATTCAACCAGAAAAATCCATTCATTCCTAATAAAATCTGCTTCTTTGGGAAGAAGAGGAGTCTCTGGCTTTGGAAAAGAATGTGAAAGAGAATTCTTCCGGAGGCAGAGTGTCTTGCAGCAGAAGGAGATAAGAGAGAATGAGAGCCCAGATTTCTCAAAGGGCGTTTATTCCTTTGTCACGGCAAATGCCACATGTATGCAGCACAGCTGGGGCGACATCTCTTCAAAGGAAAAACACCCTCATGCCCACGGAAGGATGGGAAGGAATGGCTGAGCGCTCTCGGGGAAGCTGTAAGAATGTGGGTTCAGAGCTGTCTTTGATGTGCCTGTCCTGTCCTTGCGGTGTGGGGGAGGTACCTGTGTGGGCGGGAGGAGCCCACTTGGCCAGTGAATCAGCTGTCACCACATCAGACAAAAAGACAGTTACCAAATCAATCTAGCCCTGTCATGGGGCTTGAACTCAGAGCCTGGGCACTGTCCTGGAGCTTTTTTTCTTTGAGGCTGATGCTCTACCACTACAGCTTCAGTTCTACTTCCAGTTCTTTGCTGATAATTGGAGATCAGAGTCTCGCACACTTTTCTGCTCTGGCTGACTTCAAGCTACGATCCTCAGATCTCCACTTCCTGAGTAGTTAGGATCACAGGTATGAGCCACTAGTGCCTAGCTAGCTTCTTTTAATTCTAAAAGAGTTCCTGCCACTTTCTTTCTGCTATTTAGTAATGTAAGGGACAATGTCCTCATGGTCCTTCTTCACCATTTTCATGTGTCACCTCTGGAAGATGAATGCCACAAGAATGTCACTGAGCGCATTTGTCCAAGCCTTTCTGTTGGCAAGAAGGGGCATACACATTCTATTCAGGTGAGGAGTGCATGAAGAGGTGTCCAGAGAATGAAGTATGTCCCTTCCCTGGCAACTCTAGCTCACTGAGGTAAAGCCTGGCCTAAGCCTGGCCCTCAGGGGGAATAGCTATCAAAGCATACTGGTAATCCTTCCACAATGCTCCATGACAATGCTTTTATTTTTACTCTGAAACACTGATAGGTACAGTAGAGCCGCTGGATTTTGAAAAGCCCACTGGGGACAAGTCTGCATGGCACTTTGGCCCTTCCAAGGTCACTCCTCCATAAAAATATTCTGAGGGGGGAAAATACCAACATTTCTTACCTAAGCTGCTTTAAACCTACAGCAATAAATGGGGATGAACGGAGCCACAGGCTCTTAGCCAAGCTGCATTCCTGTTCTTTCTCCCAGGCTCCCTTGATTTTCTTATCCGAATTTCAAGGCAGCACAGAAAGGACAGAAGTATGCTAGTATGGAGACTATATAAACACACACACATCAGATATAATATATAACTATACTGAAATGAGACAGATTTTCCATGAAGACTGATATTAGTTGATTCCAGCGTCATTAGAATAACCCACAGGTACAAAGCAAGGTTCATAAGAAAAAAAAACATGACTAAAAATCAATACTGAAAAAGAAAGGGACTCCAATGCCAAATTCTAAAGACGGTAACCGTGGGCCTACCTCGGGTGGCAGGTCTGGTGTGGACACTGGCATGGTGCTGCCCCCTGTTGGCCACAGTGGCTTTTGCAACTGCCTTGATTCAGAGCCAGGGACTCTGCTAGATGCACTGCTGGATGCACTGCGAGGGGATACAAGCTTGTCTACGGAGACCCTTTGTTCTGAATGTTGGCACACAAACTTGAAAACACATTTTAAGACAAATGAGTGGGAAATTTATTAAATTAATTAACTTGTTTATTGCCACAGGTACTGGGGCTTGAACTCAGGGACTGGACACTATCCCTGAGATTTTTTTTTTTTTTTTTTTGCTCAAGGCTAATGCTCCACCACTTGAGCCACAGCATCACTTCTGGCTTTTTGGTAGTTAATTGGAGATAAGAGTCTCATGGGCTTTTCTGCTTGGGCTGGCTCTGAACTACAATAATCAGATCTCAGCCTCCTGAGTAGCTAAGTGTGAGCTACTAGCACCTGGCTGGGTGAGGTTTCTGGGTTTGGGGTTTTTGTTTTTTTGTCAGTCATGGGGCCTGAACTCTGGGCCTGGGTACTGTTCCTCAGCTCTTCAGCTCAAGGCTCGCGCTCTACCACTTGAGCCACAGCACCACTTCCAGCCTTTTCTGTTTATGTGGTACTGAGGAATCAAACCCAGGGCCTCATGCACGCTAGGCAAGCACTCTACCACTAAGCCACCTTCCCAGCCCTGGGTGGGGTTTTTTTTTTTAGTTTAATTTTTTTTTTTTTAGAAGAAATGAAGTATGGATGTGCCCCTAAAGTTATACTACTGTCTCCCTTACCATGGAGGGAGGTGCTGGAGGGTTTCTTTCCATGCATACTATTATACTACATTTTTCAGGATCTTTTTCATTGCAAACATTATGTTTTTCTGCCTGTACATGCACACCTATAATAAAGTTTAATTTAGCGGGGCACCAGTGGCTCACCCCTATAATCCTAGCTACTTATGAAGCTGAGATACAAGGATCCTAGTTTGAAGCCAGACTGAGCAGGAAAGGCTGTGAGACTCTTATCTCCAATTAACCACTCAAAAACCAGAAGTATTGCTGTGGCTCAAAGTGGCAGAGTGCTGGCCTTGAACAAAACAGCTCAGAGACAGTGCCCAGGCCTCGAATTTAAGCCCCACACCCAACAAAAAAAAGTTTAATTTATAAGTTAGGCACCCTAGGCAGGGCATTGGTGGCTCACACCTAGAATTCTAGTTACTCAGGAGGCTGAGATCTGGGGATTGAGGTTTAGAGCTAGCCAGGGCAGGAAAGTCTGGAGTTTTGCTTTTTTTTCCAGGTCATAGGGCTTAAACTTTGGGCCTGGGCACTGTCCCTCAGCTCTTCAGCTCAAGGTGAGTGCTCTACCACTTGAGCCACAGCAACACTTCTGGTTTTCTGGTGGTTTATTGGAGATAAGAGTTTCATGGACTTTCCTGCCTGGGCTGGCTTTGAACCGTGATCCTCAGATCTCAGCCTCCTGAATAGCTAGGATTACAGACGTGAGCCACCACCACCGGCCAAGTCAGATTCTTATCTCCATTTAACCACCAAAATGCCAGAAGTGGAGTTGTGGAAAACCAGTGTTTTGTTTTTTTTTGTTTTTTGCCAGCCATGGGGATTGAACTCAGGGTTTGGGTACAATCATGGGCTGTTTTTGCTCAAGGCTAGTACTCCATCACTTCGAGTCACAACTTCACTTCCATTTTCTGATTGCTTAATTGGAGATAAGACTCTCATGGGGACTTTTCTGCTGGAGTTGGCTTCAAACTTCAGTCCGCAGATCTCTGCCTCCTGAGTTGCTAGGATTACAGGCGTGAGCCACCAGTGCCCAGCATGGAGGACCAGACTTGAGTGAAAAAGCTAAGGGACAGCATGAGGGCGTGAGCCAAAGCCCTGGTACTGGCAATACACAAACAAACAAAGCATCCTAAAAATAAACAAAATCAATAGACTAGAACATTTATAACACCTAGTAAAAGCTATGGAACTGTTTTCTCTCAAATATCTCAGTGTACCATGCTCCTCCTTGGGAGATGAACAGCAGGCAGGGGACATGGTGGAAGTTTATGGGGCGTCAGCTGAATACGGGCATGGTGCACTACATGGCTGACAGACAGCATGCATCCATGAAGAGAGGACGCTCCACTTCCCAGGCAGGACAGAGCGGTTGCAGCACAAGACTTAGGAGCACTACTCAGAACAGCATGCCACTGAAAACTCATGAATTAGTTCTGGAATTTCACATTTAGTGGCGTAGGTGGCAGTTGGCTTTGGGTAACTGAAACCAGAGAAAACAAAATCGGGGATAGAGACCAACAACTATGCTCCTTTATTTTTTTGATGTTACTTTCCTTTGATAAAGCTTGTTTGTAGCCCCGCTGGCAATCTCCAACTCACCGGCCTCCTGCCTCAGCCTCCAAACGCTGAGGCTGCAGGTGTGTACCACTAACCCCAGTGACCTCTGATACTTTTTTTAAAAAATTATTTTTTTTGCACCAGTCCTGGGGCTTGAACTCAGGGCCTGGGTGCTGTCCCTGAGCTTTTGTGCTCAAGCCTAGTGCTCTACCACTTTAAGCCACAGCACCATTGCCAGCTTTTTAGTAGATGATTGGAAATAAGAGTCTCCCAGGCTTTCTGTCTCAGGCTGGCCTTGAACTGGGATCCTCAGATTTTAGCCTCCTGAGTAACTAGGATTGCAGAAGTAAGCCACTGATTTCCAGCTAACTTTTGAGCTTTGATAGAGGAGGAAACTATCTGACTGGTGTCTGAGGCTAGAGGAGAGCTGAGAGGTAGTGGCTCCCCACTGTGTTCCTGCACAGGCCCTGTGTGAATGTGGCCACAGGTTTACATATGAGCAAAATGGAATCGCTCGTGGACAAGGTACACCAGAAACTAGGTTTCTGGGGATGAGGTCAGCAAAATCATCCTTTGTGTAACCCAGCCTTTTACTACTAAAGAAACCTATTTATTTAGTTACTTAGTTATTGTCAGTAGTGGGCTTTGAACTCAGGACCAGGCTGCTGTCCCTTAGCTTTTCTGCTCAAGGCTAGCACTCTACCATTTGAGCCACAGCCCCACTTGTGGCTTTCTGGAAGTTAATTGGAAATAAGAATCTCACAGACTTTCCTTCTCTGGCTGGCTTTGAACTTTGACCCTCAGATCTCAGCCTCTTGAGTAGGAGGCATGAGCCACTGATGCTCAGCTGTGGAAACTGAAATGCAACACTAGTGGTCAGTGCAATGGATTTGTCACGGCATGTAGTCACTCCATGAATGGCCAGTGTTGGGGGGCAGTGGGACCTTCCTGGCTCATGGGTAACCGGAAGCTGTCGCTCAGGGACCTTACTAGCAAGCAGAATATTCTCAGGCACTGGGAATGGCCCCTTTCCTCTTCTCTGCCGTCACTGAGACCTGAGGTGGCCTCCACTCATTGTCTGGGAACCCCAAGGGGAATGGATGTGCTTCTGAGTTTCCCTCTTCCCAAAGTTCAGATGCCTCCATGCCCTACTCACGTGCTGGAGGCCTCACCGCCTCCCCCTCCCCAACTCCCTCGTGGCCTGAGCATCTATTTTTAAGTCCCCTGTCCTGTCCTTACTCTCCTTCGCTCCTGTCCTGGTTCCTTGTTTTCTTTTCCATTTCCCCACTTGTTACTGCCAGCTAAGAAGCTGTTTACTATAAAATAAATTTAGGTATAGTCCCAGACTCCCTGGAGGAGAAAAAAAAAAAAGGTAACAAATAAGGCTAAAAAATATTATGTATTCTTCCTATCCTAGTGACAAGGTATCTTTAGACTTCCACTCCAAATTGGAAAATGTAAGCAATCTACAATTCACATTTTGTTATACACAACACTGTGCTCTTAACCCTCAGTAAACATCTACTTATGTTTCTTAATATATGAAGGTGCCTTTACAAACATCTGACTGAGCAAGTAAATTCGTTTTATTTTTGGCACTATTTTTTGTTTTGTTATTCAAGCAGAAGAGAAATAAACATCATGCCACAAAGTAAATGAGAAAATACTTTCCTATTCTGGGAGTGGCTGTTACTCTCCTAAGAGCAACCTGGGCAGGAACCCAGCTGGATGGACTCAGAGGGGTTCAGGATGAGGATTCTAAACTGGCACTTGCCAGTTTAGACCTGTCACCTGGAGACATCCTTCATCCCAGCCCATCTCTGACAAGGAATTTCAGGGCTGAGACCCTCCCCCCAACTCCCCTACCCCCTCCCAGCAACATTCCCAGTGCCCACAGCCTAGGGCGCAGGTCCATTTGCACCCAGGCTCTGGGTGCATCCTGCCCGCCATGAATCTCATTTTCTTCACAATCTGCTTCCCCTTAGGGTCCATGAATTTCTCTTTCTGCATTCACTTAATAATAAAATTGATTCTAGTGGACATGGCAGCACATGCCTATAGTTCCAATACTGGGATGCTGAGGTAGGATTGCTCAAGCTCAGAAGTTTAAGACCAGAGGGCTGGGAAGGTGGCTCAGTAGTAGAGCGCTTGCCTTGCAGGCATGAGGCTCTGGGTTCGATTCCTCAGTACCACATAAGCAGAAAAAGCTGGAAGTGGCACTGTGGCTCAAATGGTAGAGTGCTAGCCTTGAGCTGAAGAGCTGAGGGACAGCGCCCAGGCCCAGAGTTCAGGCCCCACAACTGACAAAAAAAAAAGTTTAAGACCAGAATAGGCAACATGTTGAGAACTTGCCTCATAAAGAAAATCATTTTGCATATGTTATGGCATGTCTCTCCCTCCCCCTTCTCTTCCTTCTCTCTCTTTCCATCTCTGTCTCTTTTCAATGAAGAACTGAACCAGTCAGTGCTTGCTAGGTAAGCATTCTACCATATGAACCGCACTCTCAGCACTTTTGTTTTTTTTTGACAGGGTTTCATTATATATCCTAAGATGGCCACAAACATGAGATCTTCCTGCCTTAGCTTTCTGAGTAGCTGGGATTACAGATATCCACTATTGCTTCTGGCCAGTTTCCCCCATAATGCAAAAGTGGTGGCATGCTATGCCCCGCTTTGCCCACTTTAAGGTGGTGACTGACTGATCGATCAACCCAAGGCACTATAGAGCTGTCTCATTCTTTGCAGCTGTGGTATAGTCTACTAAACTCACTGATGGGATATTTGAATTACAAGAATGAGCTCATATCCTTGTTTATCTATCATTTGATACATGGACACATGGGTCTAAAGGAGAAATACTGGTATATTGAATCATGAGGTTAAAATATATATGAATTTGTAAATTACATATACATTTATTTAAATATAATTTTTTTTCTGGTCAGTCATGGGGCCTGGGCCTGGGCGCTGTCCCTCAGCTCTTTAGCTCAAAGCATGTGCTCTACCATTTGAGCCACGGTGCCACTTCTAGTTTTCTGGTGGTTTATTGGAGATAAGAGTTTCATGGACTTTCCTGCTCTGGCTGGTTTTGAGGTGCAATCCTCAGATCTCAGCCTCCTGAGTAGCTAGAATTACAGGTATGAACCACCAGCGCCTGGCTTTAAATATAAATTTGTATATATATATATATATTATATAAAATTATGTAGTTGTAGTAGTATTATACTTGTAGTCCCAGTTACTCAGACTGAAGCAGGATGACAAGTTCAGAAGTTCAAGGCCAGCTGGAGCAACATACCAACACCTTGTCACAAAAAGTCTTTTCCTTTGATAGTTCCCAATTGCCTTCTCTAAAGAAGGCAATTGTGGCAGATCACTACTCTACTGTACAAGGGGGGGTATTTTCTTTCTCTCTTCTCACATCCTTCTCAAAGCAACCTGGTGATTGTAAAAGATCTTGCTGAGTGCTGGTGGCTCATTCCTCTAATCCTAGCTAATCAGGGGGTTGAGAGCTATGAAGATCTAAGTTGGAAGCTAATCTAGGCAGGAAAGTCCTTGAGACTAATCTCTAGCAAAAAGAAGTCAAGCAAGACTGGTGAGGCCCTGATTTCAGGCAAAAGAAAGAAGGAAGGGGGAATGGGGAAGGGTGAGATGGGAGGGGGGAGGAGGAGGAGGAGGAGATGATGATGATCCAGGCATCAGTAGCTCATGAATCCTAGCTAGTTAGGAGGCTGAGATCTGAGGATTGCAGTTCAAAGGGAGCCAGGGCAGGAAAGTCTGTGAAACTCTTATCTCCAATTAATCACCAAAAAAACTGGAAGTGGCATTGTGCCTCAAGTGGTAGATGCTTGCCTTGAGCAGAAGAGCTGAGGGATTGAGCCCAGGCCCAGAGTTCAAGCCCCATGACTTACCAAAAAAAAAAAAAGGAAGAAAGGAAGGAGAAAGGAAGGAAGGAAGGAAAGAAGAAAGAAAAAGGAAGAAAGAAAGAAGGAAGGATGGAAAGAAAGAGTCTCAGTATGAGACTGTTTCCTCTCTTATGTGGACCTAAAATTAATTTATAAGTATGGGAGTAAATACTTTGGGGTGTTATACAAGCATATACAAACATACTAGATTCAAGGGAGAACTCAAACTATGTAAGACCTTGGAAAGGCTAATTCAGGAGTCCAGCATGTGCTGCCTGCAGTGACTAATTCATATATCATGGTCGTGTAAACTTCCTTCCCTGGAGTCATCCCTGATCTTGACTTACCTTCTATCACATCACTGGCCTTCTTCTTATTGTTTTGTGGGAGCTCTTTAGGAAATAAGCCCTTTGTGACATAGGTTGCAAGTTATTTTCTCCCTGGTTTTGCCTGAATTTTTCTGTCTCTCTCCCTCTCTCCATCCCTCTCTCCCTGCCTTCCCCCCCCTCCAAAGAAGAACTAGCATGAACCAGCACACAGTTATGTAATTGCAGTTTTCAATCTTTTATAGCATTTGGGGACTGTGAGCTGCTAAAGAGCCTCCTCCACCCCAAAATTACAAATGTAACTGATGGTGTTTTTCTCCATCTTTGTGGCTTTTTTTTAATATACATTTAAATCTTTAAGTCATCTAGAATTTTATTATCATATAAGTGTGAGATCCAACTGTATTTTTCCCAGCTGGTAACTCAGTTGTGTCAACACCATGGTGCTGCTCTTCCCCAAATACCCGGAAGGCCTCCTGACATTCCCAGTGTGTGTGTGTGTGTGTGTGTGTGTGTGTGTGTGTGTGTGTGTGTGTGTGCACGTGCGCGCGCACAAGTATTGGGGCTTTGAACTCAGGGCTTGGGTACTGTCCCTGAGCTTTTGTGCTCAAGGCTAGTGCTCTCTTCCACTTCCTTTTTTTAGTGGTTAAGTGGAAATAAGAGTCTCATGGACTTTCCTGCCCCTTGAGTTAGGAGTACAGGTGTGAGCAACTGGCACCCAGTTTTTTAAATGCCTATTTTAAAAGCCATCTTACTGCCTAAAATGATTCTTCCTGTAAGCATTGGTATTTCTAACTTGCAATCTGTTTCCCTATCCAATCTCCTTTGAGTTCTTGCCAACTGTCTTGCTTATAGAACTATGTTTATCTTGTTCCTTGGTACCACAGAGGAAGGACTCTAACACCTCTAGAACAAAATGCCAATTTCTCCTAAGCTCAGGTCCCTTATATAAAATGTATCATGAAGACTTAAACCACAGCTAGATGACTTGCAATTCCTAATATGTGTGCATGTCCTGTAAGTTGTTCTTATGTTGTATTGTTTGGGAAACAATGAGGGGAAAAAATCATGTCAGGCCCAGAGAGAAAAAGGAAATTCTGTTTCCTCTCTTATGTGGACCTAAAATTAATTTATAAGTATGGGAGTAAATACTTTGGGGTGTTATACAAGCATATACAAACATACTAGATTCAAGGGAGAACTCAAACTATGTAAGACCTTGGAAAGGCTAATTCAGGAGTCCAACAAAATAAACACCAGGAAATGGGCACTGGGAAAGGTGTGGGGGCAAGGGAAGGAGGGTAGAAGAATGAAGAGAGGAAGTGGGGGGAGAATGCGGTCATAAAATTCAATGCATATCCTACAAAAATATCCATATATATATATATATATATGTACATGTATGCTTTTTTATTTCTTTTTTTTTAAATTCTTTTTTTTTTTTTACATGTATGCTTTTGATTGTTAGAAAACATTTTTTTTTTCTTTTGGTACCTGGGGTTTGAACTCAAGGCCTGAGTTTTTGTTTGTTTGTTTTTTTTTCCCTCAAGGATGTGCTCTACCATTTGAGCAACAGCTCTACTTCCAGCTTTTTGGTGGTGAGCTAGAGAAAAGAGTCTCATTGATTTTCCTGTCTGGGATAGGTTCTAACCCTGGTCCTCAGATCTCAGCCTCTGGAGTAGCTAGGGTCACAGGCGGGAGCCACCAATGCCTCGCTTTCTAAGATTTTTGATAAGCTGTTAGTTGGATGTGTGAAAGTGGACCATGCAGATCCAGGAGGGCTAATGCAAGCCCTCTGCCCTTCAGCGGAAGCCATCTTCTCCCTGGCACTGGGTTTCTAAGCACTCTACTAGGGAGTCCAAGGAGGTGCTTCCACCACTATCTAGCGAAGAGACTCTACATTTTGTAGGTTTTTATGATGATGATGATGATGATTGGTTGTGGGGCTTAAACTCAGGACCTGGGCGCTATCCCTGAGCTCTTTTGCTCAAGGGTAGTATTCTACCACTTGGAGCCACAGTGCCACTTCTGTTTTTCTGGTGGTTCACTGGAACTAAGAGTCTCACAGACTTTCCTGCTTGGGCTGGCTTTGAACTGCGATCGATCATCAGATCTCAGCCTCCTGAGCAGCTAGGATTACAGACATGAGGCACTGGCACCTCACTTTTCCTTTTTTTTTGGGGGGGTCCGGTTGTGGGGCCTGAACTCTGGGCCTGGGCGCTGTCCCTAAGTTCTTCAGCTCAAGGCAAGCGCTCTACCACTGAGCCACCTTCCCAGCCCCTCCTTTAATTTTTTTAACTGTTATTATAGAGATATGTATGGGGGGGTGACAGTTACATAAATTAGGTAATGAGTACATTTTTTTTTTCGGTTGTACAGCTTGAACTCTGGGCCTGGGTGCTGTCCCTCAGCTCGTCAGCTGAAGACAACCACTCTACCACTTGAGCCACAGTGCCACTTCAGGTTTTCTGGTGGTTAATAGGAGATAAGAGTCAAATGGACTTTCCTGCCCAGGCTGACTTTGAACCACGAGCTCAGTCTCAGCTTCCTGAGGATTACAGCTAGGATTACAGGCGTGAGCCACCAGCTCCCAGCTATGAGTACATTTCTTTTTGGACAATGTCACCCCTTTCCCTTGCTCTCTCCTAATTTTTCCCTCTTATCCCCATCCAAAGTGACTGAGTATCACTGCTACATTGTGCACCCTTTGTCCCTCCATTTCTGTGTCCCTCCCTTATCTTCCCAAAGACAGACAAATGAACAAACAAGACAAAAAGAAAACAAAAATAGCAACCAAAAAAAAAACACCTTGTTTACATTTCCATGACCAAATGCACATAGGCACTGTGCTTGTATGTTGGGTCTGACTTTTTCTCATCTTCCCACTGACCCAAGAGGCATGAGGTGGGGAGACAGTGGTCCCCTGGCTGGAAAGCAGGGCCATCTGTAGTGCCCTGCGCTACAGTCTGCCAGCCCTGGCCCAGCGCCATCCCGGGAAGACTGTCTCCAGGGTAAGCTACCGATTTCATTATTGCTGCTAAAATGTGAAAAAGGCTGCAGAAGATTCCTCAAATCCCCTGATTGTATCCCTGTTCCCGGGACCACCCACCTCTGCAGTTCCACACAGGACTGGTGAGAGAGCAGCCCAATCAGGTCTAATTGACCTCCATTCCCCACCCCTCCCAATATAGCCCAGGGAGACACTGGCATCAGTGCCTATAGAGGGCAGCCAAATCTACCTGACTGCACCATGCTGGGGCCGGGACTCCCCTCCTGAGCTCCAAATGCACACATACAGGGCTGCCTTTCTTCCCTGTGCCTCTCAGGCAGAGACTCCACAGGCCCAACAGTGAACTCCTTGCTTCCTCTCAAAACACTTCACATTCTGTTTCCCTATTTGCTTAAATATAGTGAATAACAACCTAAGCCAAAAACGTGGGCATTGTGCCCAATAGGGCTTGAGACACTGTTGTGCCCTGAGCTTATGCCTTTCAGCACCCTGGGACTTCAGCCCCAGCCCTAATCCGATTTAGCATATCAAAAGCATAAGATGCGTTGGAGAGAAAGAAAAATTTTTTTTTTTGTCGGTTGGCCTGGGCACTGTCCCTCAGCTCTTTAGCTCAAGGCTGGCTCTCTACCACTTGAGCCACAGCACCACTTCCAGCTTTTTCTGTTTATGTGGTGCTGAGGAATCGAACTCGGCCTCACGCATGCGAGGTAAGCACTCACTCTACCACTGAGCCATCTTCCCAGCCTGTAGAGTGTAGGATTTAATTTTGGTCTACTTTGAAGTAGAGGGAATGGTGGGAAGAGAGGAAAGCAAGAAAATGAGACTGGAGTGAAAGGTGGTCTTCGATCTTTGCATCGGGGAGCTCAGGTGTGTTTTGCTTTGGAGGCAATATTGGGACTTGAACTCAGGGCCTGGGCACTGTCCTTTAAGTTTTTCACTCAAGGCTAGCATTTTACCAACTTGAAGCACACCTCTATTTCTGGCTTTTTGCTGGTTAATTGGAGATAAGAGTTTCACAGACTCTTTCCTGGGCTGGCTTCAAACCACGATCTTCAGATCTCAGCCTCATGAATAGCTAGGATTACAGGGGTGAACCACTGGCATCGGGCTCTCATGCCATTTTCATCTGCTTCAAATGCGATCTCCCCATCTGCACCTGTCAACTACCACACCATGGAAGCTTTACAGAATGTGCCGTCCAGAGGTCAGCACCCAGAGGTCTCCATCCACATAGGCTCTCGAGAAAACGCCTAGATTTCCACATCAGAACTTTAATAGGTCTCTTGTGCAAAGTTCTACACAAATAGATCACCCGGTAAACCAGGGTAGAACGAACCCACTTAACTTTGCACACGGTAAAGAAGTGGGGCTCATTTGAATTAATGGAAACAAAGGGAAGTAGCATTCCTTCCAGGAAAGGGACTGGAATGAACTAATGAATTGCTATTACCCAATTATTCCACCTGCCCTCTCTCTGCCTAGATTACCACACCTACCCATCTGGTTTGCCCATCCCTCCCAATAACCCCCTCTCCCACTAACCCCACTCCTGCTTACCCCGCCTTGTCTGGTCCCACCCCACTGGCTCCATCTGTCCGGTCCAGTCCCAGACTCAACACTAGACTCAACCTCCATTCGCTCCAACCGGCTCGGCCCCGCCCCGTACCAAGGAGTCCTATTTGCTCCACCTGGCCACTCCCGCCCGCCCACCTGCTCCCTCGGGCCCCACTACTCCCCGCCGCCCCACCCCACTTGCTCTATCTGGCCACGCCCACCGGTCCACTTGCTCCTGGTCTCACTCGCTCCACCTGGCCACGCCTACCACCTGCTCCCTCGGGCTCCGCCCCACCCCGCCCCACTTGCTGTAGCCAGCCGCACCCACCCACCCACTTGCTGCTTCAGGCTCCGCCCCGCCCTACTTGCTCCACCCGGCCACGCCCAGCCGCCCCATTGGCTCCACCCGGCCACGCCCAGCCGCCCCATTG
>NW_012267217.1:28906743-28909841 GCF_000151885.1 Dipodomys ordii | reverse complement strand
CTGACGCCCCGCACGAAGCCCCCCGCGGCACCCGAGGACGCAGACGCCGCTCACCCCGGACACCCTGGGCTCGGCACGCGCTGCTCCCCAGTCGGTCCTTACCAGCGTCCCCAACATCGCGTCCCCCACCGCGTCCAAATGAGATCAGTGTTATGAGCGGTTCTTTAGCTGAATAAATAAAGGGGGGGTCACACAAACGGGGGGCTCCGAGCTGCGGGATCCTGCGTAGCCCCGCGTGGAGCGCTGGTCGGGTTGCGCCTGCAGGAGTGGATGTGGCAGCGCCCGCCCGGACGGCGCCGTCCCCGCTGGCCGGCCTGAGGAGGTGGTGACCGCTGCCTTGGGAAGGGCCGACGGTGGGCAGAGCCGACCGCGGAGCTTCTCCAGGAGTTAAAGCCATCCAAGGAAGGACTGAAAGCCTACAATATTCCCCTTCCCCTTCTGAGATTCCGGAGGTGGAAGAGAGAGCTATTTTTTTTTTTTTTAAAAAAAGTTTGATCAGTAGGTGGGAAGAGGCTCTCCCCCTTTCTCCAGTGCACCCAGAAAATGATCCTGTGCCTCTAAAAAAACAGAGAGAGCGAGCAAGCCAAGGACTAAATACCTCCCCCACCTGACTGGCTGATGGCTGGAAATGGGCATCTCTTCGTCTGTTCCTACAGTGCGGGAGAATTCCACCCCACGTGTGAGCAGTCATGTAAAATAAGCCGAATATTCTGTGAATAAATTAAAACACACTGAAATGACAGGCTGTATTTCAAGAGCACACAAGAACCTTGCTCATTTGTTGTTCGTTCTACCAATAAATGTCTAATTCTTGCTAGCTGGTGGGCTAATGAATATGATTATTTTATTAAAAAATAAAAATAAATGACAACAGCTGGCAGCTTTTGAAAGTACAAAGTTTTTTCATTTATGATTCCCTAAATGGCTTGCAGCTTTGGCATCTGACTAAATTGTAAAGCACTGGCTGCTAACAGTTCAGTTAGGTGGTGTTGAAAAACAATGAGTGTTCAGAACTGAGGGCTGAGGGGCTGCTCTAGTAGTTACTGTTCAAAATCTCTTTGAATTCTACAAGGAAGTTACAGTTCTCAGTGAGTAAATGTTTGGGGTTATAAAATGCTTTCTGACTAACAGATAAATTGTTCATGTTATTTCCTTTGTAGTAAAATGGGAATAAAGACATTGGCACACACTGCTTATTTTCTATTTGGAAAAGAAAAATGGTGTAGGAGTCTTTTAGGAGAACGATTATCATTGCATGAGTGACTACAGTCATCTTTTCATAACTTTGGTGACACGTGCCAGACTGTTAGTTTTGCTCAGCCTTCAACAAAGTACCTCCCACTGGCTAATCATCAGGAAAGTTCTCATTTCTTCCTGATTACCTTGACCGTGGGAGAGAAAATATTTGCTTTCTAACAGTTTTGAAAGTACTCTTCTGTTGTTAGAACATAAAATTCATCTGAGACTACGCAAAAAAGTCTTACAAACAGGAGAAATTATTGTGTTTGTGGGTACTAGGGCTTGAACTCAGAACTAAGTGCTGTCTCTTAGCTTTTTAGCTCAAGGCTGGCACTCTTAGCCACTTGAGATACAATTCTATTTCTGACTTTTTGGTGGTTAAGTGGAGAAGAAAGTTTCATGGCCTTCCTGCCTTGGCTGGCTTTGAATTGTGATGCCCAAACCTCATCCTCAAGTAGCTAGGATGACAGGTATGAGCCACTGGTGCCTGGTGCTTTTTTTTTTTTTAATAATGAATACCCCCAAAAGTTCAACATATTAATAGCAATTTAAACACAGAACTAGTCGAAATTTAATGATACAAGTGAAGAAAAAAAACCACAAATATTCTGAGCTTGTTTTCTCATAGAATGTAATGCCCCTGTGGTGGTTGGTCCTGGAGATGTTTCATTAGGGAGTCTCTTGAGCCTAACCGCATCCTCTTTGGTTCTTCTCAGCTGCCCCAAGACCAGTGCAGCTTAGTATAGGTCAAGCTGATGGGGGAAAAGTTCTTATAAATCATTCTTAAGCAATATAACTACCAGACCTTCTTAGCTGCATCCATACTTAACCTTCTTGGGTTACTAAGTGAGTTACATACCTACCCAAGCCTTTCTCTCTCCTTTAAAGGGCTGTCCTTATCTATTCCTCTTGTAGATCGCATTGCTGGCCTCCTCCTGCTCCTGCCTTTTATTCATTGACAGTTCTAGCACTGGAGTTACCTTTTTCCCTGACACTTTTAATCTGCACATAATACAATTGAACATCCTTTTTCTAAATGACTACAGTGATCTCTCACCTGTCACAGTTATGTTCCAGAGACTCCCCCATGATAGGTGAAAATCTGAGAAGTAGCAGCATTATATTTATTTAATTATATATAATATAAGGCTTCCCTTTCCCCTATAAACCTTTCCCACACTTATTAACCTTTCCCACAGTTTTATAAACACTTCATATACTCTTAAACACTTTCTATGCTCTTAAACACACATAATTTTAACACATTGAATGAAAATAATGAAGTATATAGCTGTGCGATGAAGGTGATGACGCTGAGATGAATGTACTGCACAGCCAAGCAGAGCACTACAGCTCTTCGGAAGGCACTACTTCATCAGGCGCTTATCAGGTAGTGCAGTATCTTTGCCCTGGGCCATAACTTCTATTTCTGATAAAGGCATAAGCACAACTCGTCTCTTTATCTGAGTGATGACCATAGTTATGGGGAGTTGCTGACACTACCTCTTCTTCCGAGTGAAAAGGCTTTCATAAACTGACATGCCACTCTTGATTGTATTTATGAAGTGCAATGAACGAATCATCTGGGAGTCCCATTCTTCATCCACTTACTGAATTTCTTTGGCCATTCTGACCATGGTTGCAGCCTCCTCCTCTTCTCTAACCCATAGTTCGTCTTGTTCCTCATCCTCTTCTTCACTTGCTGACTTTGTCATCTGCATCAGGTCTTCACCCATTAATGGTTTGTTTTTTTTTGGGGGGGGTGTCCGGTCATGGGGCCTGAACTCTGGGCCTGGGCACTGTCCCTCAGCTCTTCAGCTCAAGGCTAGCACTCTACCACTTGAGCCACAGTGCCACTT
>NW_012267217.1:28899376-28901370 GCF_000151885.1 Dipodomys ordii | reverse complement strand
GCCCTTTGCACGCACCTCAGCCTGGGCCAGCTCTACTATTTCAAAGTTCAAACACTTCCATCTATAGAAGTTTAGAAAAGTCCACAAACTAGCCAAATGGAAGAGAAAAAAAAAAAAAAAAAGACCTGGGAGGCTCAGAGAGTTGGAGATGAGGCTGGCCCTAGAATTTAAAAACAAAAGTGAGCAACTAAAGCTTGCTCACTTATGCCTTACCACGGCACTCAATTGCAAGGGAGCTCATACAGAACATTTACTGCTTCCTATAGCAAGCACCAAGTTAGTCTGAGGAGCCTTCTAAAATTTGTTCATTCATTCCTTTCCTATTTCCTTTATTTTTTCACGTCCTGGGTGCTGTCTCTGAGCTTCTTTTGCTCAAGCTAGAGCTCTACCACTTGAGCCAGCTGAGTAGTTTATTGGTGATAAAAGTCTCATGGACTTTCCTGCCCAAGCTGGCTTTGAATCAGGATCTTCAGATCTCAGCCTCCTGAGTAGCTAGGATTATAGGCATGAGCCACCAGTGCCTAGCTTAGAGTTTCTTTTCATTGATGAACAATGTCTTTCTAGTTTGCTGACTTCCTGACTGTTAGTAAGACTGTTAGTCTTTGAGATCCTCAATCCCTCGTCTACAATTCCAAACTCCTAAGAGCTATAGAAGCTAGGTTTGCAGGTGGCTCATTAAAAGATACTTTTCTTGAGTCCAGTAAATTAACTAAATATCCCCAACTTTGTATCTGTGCTCTTTGATCTGAGCTATTCTCTGCTTCAGTCCTTTTGCGAAAGAAAAGATTCAGATAACCACCTTGTATGGAAGGGAAACTGCTCCTCACATAAGCAATGTCTTTTTCTTATTATCTTAAAGCAAAGAGCTAAAGATTCAGGAGACCACCATGTTCCTGTTTGGTTCAAGCAATAAAGCAGTAAGTTCTGCAGAGCTCCTCCAGAGGCAAACACAGGCCAGACCAGACCTTGGTTTGGGACTGTTTGAACTATGCATACCTTGCTCACCACGTGCTATCTATTTTCCCTGTTTAACCTAAAGCCAATGTCTTACCTTGGAAGACTACTGATGATGTACTGAAGTACCGTCTTCTTGTGGATACCATGTAATGAGTAGCCTTTTTCTGTCCTTCACCATTTCTTTTTGGCCTATAGAGATAAGTGGCCAGACCTAACTTGGGTTTCCTGGCCTTAGGGGCTAAGATCTAAAAACTAGGTTTCATTTGGGCATAAATATTTAAAAAATTTTTTTAAATATTTTTTATTTTATTATTATTATTTTTTGTCTGTTTGGGGGCTTGAACTATGGGCTTGGGCACTGTCCCTGCACTCTTCAGCTCAAGGAGAGTGCTCTACCACTTGAGCCACCATGCAACTTCTGGTTTTCTAATGGTTTATTGGAGATAAGAGTCTCATGGACTTTCCTACCTGGGCTGGCTTTGAACTGTGATCCTCAGATCTTAGCCTCCTGAGTAGCTAGGATTACAGGTGTGAGCCACCGGCGCCTGGCTTTAAGTATTTTTTTTATTGATTAAGTGATTACATAAAGATAGTGATACTTAAAGTCACAAACACATTCTTTCACAAGGCAAATTGTCATTATCATGGTCTATAAAGTTTGTGAATTCTATGAGCTTTGACAATACAATTATTTCTTTCACATTGGGTGATAAGTACACTTCTTTCCTTTTGCTTAGCGTAAGCTGTTCCCTGTTTCCCACTCATTCCCTCCCTCCCATCACTGGCCTTGAGTTGCTTAGCTCACTTTCATCCATGTCCAATGCAGCTGATGGGCCCCTCTGTTTTATATTTCTCACTGTTTCCCTCTGATTCTGTGTCCTCCTCCTAGCTTCCCTCAGATGTGTACATATATATACCATATATGTGGTCAAGAACATGGAGTCAGGGGCTGGGAAGGTGGCTCAGTGGTAGAGCGCTTGCCTTGCATGCCTGAGGCCCTGGGTTCGATTCCTCAGCACCACATAAGCAAAAAGAAA
>NW_012267217.1:28887544-28899326 GCF_000151885.1 Dipodomys ordii | reverse complement strand
CTTTTTTCTTTTTGCTTATGTGGTGCTGAGGAATCGAACCCAGGGCCTCATGCATGCAAGGCAAGCATTCTTACCACTGAGCCACCTTCCCAGCCCAAATATTAATTCTTTTTAACTTTTATATTATAGTTTCTAAAAGAACTCTTTCTCTAGTCCCAGTTTTTATTTCTTCCCTTAAAATGCATACAATTTTTTGTTGTTGTTCTAAAGTGCTGGGAATCAAATCCAGGGTCCCAGGCATACAAAGTATATACTCTAGCACTGAACTATATCCTCGTTCCAACAATGGCATTTCCCTCCACTATTTTGTAAGCCTTATGTGTGTGTGTGTGTGTGTGTGTGTGTGTGTGTGTGTGCACATGCACATGCA
The DNA here is from genome assembly GCF_000151885.1 of Dipodomys ordii. Taxonomy (NCBI): domain Eukaryota; kingdom Metazoa; phylum Chordata; class Mammalia; order Rodentia; family Heteromyidae; genus Dipodomys; species Dipodomys ordii. The sequence goes on along the minus strand of NW_012267217.1, from coordinate 28,898,956 downwards.
CATGCATATGTAGGCCTGTACTGGGCTTGAACTCAGGATATGAACACTGTCCCTAAGCTTTTTTGTTCAAGGCTAGCATTCTAGAACTTGAAGCACAGGGCTACTTCTGGTATTTGGGTGGTTCACTGGAGATAAAGAATTGCATGGAGTTTTTTTCTCAGGCTGGCTTCAAAGTGCAATCCTCAGATCTCAGCCTTCCAGGTAGCTAGGATTATAGGCATGAGCCACCAGCACCCATGTAAGCCTCAATTTTAATGAGACTAGCCTACTATAACACACTCACCATTTCTAAGTATATATTTTAATTCATAGATAATGTCTCTAGAAATAAACCAGAGCAAGATGGTCTTTACAATCCTCACATTTTTTTCAGTGCTGGTGACAAGCCAGAGCCCTGCCATGCGACATAGGTATTCTATGCTGAGTGCCACCCATAGTCCTAAACCCTCCACTCTACAATGACCGGCCAATGGTCTCAACATTGAAAGTCCCCAGTGACATTACATTTCCCTTACGCATGAGCTACCATCCCTTCAGACAATGAAGATGACCTTAGGACTTGTGGATGAACAGAGGCTGAAGCAGTTTATTCACACTAGCTCTGCCTATCAAGACCTACCCAAGGATCTGGCAAGTTAAAATTAAAGGATGCTAGAGATCACTTTGAAAACAATGAAAATACAGCTCTTCGGTAAGGTGAATACAGAGACAGAGAAAGATCCTGGAATAATGTCATGCGATGCATAAATAATTTTAAATTCCTGGGCAGAATTTTAAAGATAAAATCTAGAGATAGCTCTAGGGCCCTGTACTTGCCTGAAATGATAAGGGCTCTGAATTTTTTTAATTAAATTTTATTTATTTTTTATTGAAACTATAACTCTAACTTGGTATCTGACCATTTTGTTCATTGGCTGGTGCTCTACCACCTGAGCTAACCCCAGGGCCCTGAATTTGATTTCAAGCACTGGGAGAAAAAAAGATAAAAGCATAAAATAATTATAATAGTTATAGATACATCAAAAGAAAAAAAACTGTGGAAGCAGTAACAAAATGGGACTGTAAAGAATACATCTTATATGTGACTGAAATTAAGTTCATATCAGATAAAATATACTATTATGTTTTATGTAATCTCTATGGTACCTACAGGAAAAACAAAACTATAGAAGGACTGGGAATATGGCTTAGTGGTAGAGTGCTTGCCTAGCATCCCTGAAGTCCTGGGTGCGATTCCTCAGTACCACATACACAGAAAAAGCTGGAAGTGGCACTGTGGCTCAAGTGATAGAGCACTAGCCTTGAGCAAAAGAAAATTAGAGACAGTGCCCAGACCCTGAGTTCAAGCAGGACTGGCAACAACAACAAACAAAAAAAACCTGTAGAAGATGGCATAAAAGAAGATTGAGAGAATCATCAAACGGCACCAGATGCAGGTGCAGTTTAGTGAGGCTTCCCTTTAAAGGTAGGGACTCTTCACTGAGGGTCCTTCACGTTGATTGTGTAGTGGGGGATGGTAATAGTGAGACCTCGCGATCTGCAATCAAAACCTATAAGATCTTATTGAAAGATGGAGCACTGCCGCGCCAGGACCGCACCTGAGGTCGGGCCCCAGGAGACGGCCCTGGAGGTGGCCCACCTTGGCCTTTTAAACATCACTCGGCAGGGGGAGAAGGGGAGGTGCAATCATGCGTCATAAAGCTACTCTTCAGATTCCAACCAACGGCTGCGCCAGCTTTAAGGATGAGCTTCCCACCCAAGGACACCATTCGCTTCCCTCCTGAGCTGGGAGTGCCTCTGATTCCCCAGGAAGCTCCAGGAATAAAGCAAAGGATGTTAATGGCTCATCTTGGTTGGGGCACACCAGGTTCAGGAAAGGGCAGTGGTTAGGGTTACAAAAGCTAACTTATTAGGTACCAAGAAAGTCTTATCCACAGGAAGCTTAGTTACATTCATATTTTAAATCCATTCCTCATTCACTTCACAGTTTAAATACTACAGTTCATTTCTAATTCCCCATCATATCATTAGATTCATTCATTGTCCGCCTTATACAGCGCAAGTTAAATACTGTAATTCATCTCTAACTCTCCATTATATCATTCCCCCCTTTTGTTTTGTCCGGGGGTCAAATCTTTGACCCCTGGGCATCTTTAGCTAAGGGCATACACTGGGAACATAAGACCAGGAGTTTTACAGAATTAATAAGATCTTGGATATATTTAGTTATGCAATTTAGTACACAGAGCTGAGAATAGCATTATTAGGGGACCCATTAATGGGAGAAGATAAGGTAACCATCATTAAGAGCCGATAAGACGTTTTGAGACTCTCTTTTTTAAAAAATAAGTTTTTTATTGTGAAAATACTGTACAGGGGTTACAATCACATGAGCAAGGTAATGAGTACATTTCTTATCAAGCATTGTTGCCTCCTCCTTTGTTTTTCCCCTACCATCCCTGCCCCCCCCCACTCCCATCCCAGAGAGACTCTAATTCTTTTCTCCTCAGCTCCAATTTATCTTGTAGCCATCGAATTCTATTTCATGCTATCCCTGACCGATTGGTGTAGAAACAGCACTCCTCCTGTAAGAACACACCTAGCCCCGCTTCCTTAGCAGTGAGTAAGTCTAGGCCTGGGCAGTTCTGTAACACTACCTCCTCCAGGGAGTCCAGTTGGGCTTGTCAGTCCAGGACTGTGTCAGCTACCTGTTGTAGCTCCTCAATGAGCTGTTTAGAAAGCTTTTCATAGGCTTTCTAGGTCCCAGGCCCAGCTGAGCGTTTCCTATCCCCGCAGTTAACCCTAAGCCAACCAGGAGGGGGATAGTTGCGTGTCCCATTAGGGACACAGGAGGCTTTGATTGGGGCGATAGTTACCTCTGGAAGCAGCAGCGCTCCCAGGCGGAAGGGACCCCTATGCAGTCTCTCCACAGAGAAAAACTGTTCCATTCATGGGCGGGCCCCAGGTCTGGTCAAAAGGCTGCACGGTCACAACACCCCTGCACATTCTATCTGCTGCCTGTCCCACTTCTAGGCACCCTGTCATTGTGACACAGCTCACAGCAGATAACGGGGACTTGAGAACATTTCTCCTAGGTCACCCTGGGCACAGCCTGCGTGGAAGATGTGGATGAGGGAAAAATGAAATTCCACAGGGGCTGCAATGATCTGTACTGGCCTTGGTCTTTGACACAACCAACAGTCCTGGGCCAAGGAGGGGTTGGTGGTATTAAGCATGGAATGGGAGATAGTTAAAATCTGCCTTAGGTGGGGGTCAAGCCCGCCTGTTTCCAGCTGCCTGCAGTGAGTCTCCTTCTTGATGCCCTAGGCAATGGATGATTGCCACCTTTTTTGGTGCCCAGATAGCTGCCAGCAGGTCTAAAATCTCTTGATTGATTTGCCTTCGGCCCTCTTTCTCTATAGATGGCCCCGTGGACATGGGCAGTATCAAAGGCGTATCTGCTATCGTGTAAATGTTGACAGTCTTCCCCTTTCCCAGGATCAGGGCTTTCATAAGGCCCACAAGCTAGGCAGTATCCCACTGCTCCAGAACCTCTGTAATCTGCCATTTAGAAGATAGGGTGGGTATTTGGGCAACTGCTTGCACTCGGGTGAGGGAGAGCGTCTGCTTACCTTCGTGAAGCTCATACCCAAGATAAGTAGCTGGTCGCATGCAGATTTGGGCTTTCTTTGCTGAGATCCAGTATCCAAGCAGCCTCCCGGTAGCCTGCTTACAGTGCAATTCAGTTTCAATAGCAATTAGGAGGTCATCAACCTGCTGGAGCAGGGTTACCTCTGGGTTTTCTGTATGGAAGCCCTGGAGATCCTGATGGAGGGCTTCATCGAAGAGAGTAGGTGAGTTTTTGAAGCCCTGGGGAAGTCGAGTCCAAGTCAGTTGTCCTCTATTTCCGGTGTTCCAGTCGACCCACTTGAAGGCAAAGATGGGTTGGCTAACCAGAGCCAGGGGGGTGCTGAAGAAGGCATCCTTTAAGTCCAACACCGTATAAACCTGTTTGGCTGGTGGGAGGAGGTTAAGCAGGGTATAGGGATTGGGGACTGTTGGGTGGATGTCCTCAGTCTGTTTATTCACCTCCCTCGAGTCCTGCACTGGTATGAAGTCACTGGTCCCGGTTTCTTCACGGGTAGCAGTGGTGTGTTCCAAGGAGATTGACATGGCACAAGGACCTTAGCTTCTAGCAGCCAGTCAATATGAACTTTTATTCCCTTTCATGCTTCCACGGACATCGGGTACTGCTTCACATGGGCAGGAGTGGCTGAGGGTTGAAGCCCCACTACTATGGGAGGCCGGTGTTGGGCCAGTCTCGGGGGGCGGGGGAGGGGGTTTGTTTCTGCCCATACTAAGGGAAATCTATGTTGATAATACTTCAACAGGTCAGATGGCTTGGCTAGATCTGGCTGGGCTATCAAAATATATTCTTCCCCCCAAAGGACTGTAATTAGTAGTTTAGGCTCCTCTTTTGGTTTTGTTAGTTGGACTTGAATCTGGTCCTCCTGGAATTCAGTCTGTGCCTTTAGTTTATGCAAGAGGTTTCTCCCTAATAATGAGTAGGGACACTCCGAGATAACAAGGAAGGAATGAGTCACAGTCCCCATGCCCAAGTCTACCTGATGTTTTGTAGACCAGGGATATTGTTTTGTCCTCATTTGTCTCTCAGAGAGGGGGCCTCCTGCTTGCTTAAGGACTGAGAACTGAGCACCAGTGTCCATCAGGAAGCTGACTGGCTTTCCCTCCACATGAAGCGTGATCCCAGGCTTAGGGAGGGAGCTTAAGCCTGGGCCCCTTCAATTTTCTTCGACTTGCAGCACTCAAGCCCCTCTCTGTTTGATTTTTGGACACTTGTTCTTTCAATGTCCTAGTTCCTTACAATAGGCACATTGGTCTGTCCTAAGCCCCTCAATTTTGGGGTGCTCCCTTTGCTCCAGAGGCTCTGAGCTCCTCTCCCGTTGCTCTGGGGTGGCCGATGGTCCTCCTGTTGGAGGGCTGCCATCAAGATTCTAGCTGTTTTTTTGTTTTGCCTGCTTTCCTCTGGGCTATCCCTTCCATTAAAAGCCCGACCAGCTATTTCCACAATAACTTTCCCTTGAACCCTTCTATCTTCTGTAACTCCTTTTGTATGTCTGGGGAGGACTGACTAACAAAGGCTATGATATGGCCCGTCTATTTTCAGATGCCTCAGGGTCTATAGGGCTATAGATCCTATAGGCTTCCATACAGAAACCTTCCGGGCTTGGACTAGAACCAGATTCAAACTCCTGTTCCGTATCGGAGCAAATGAGGGCCTAGGGCTTCCCCCGGAGGCCTCTGTCTTGGAGATTAATGCCTAGTCCAGCTTCTCACGAGTCTCCCAAACCGTGTACTCAACAATCTGACTCACCTCTGGAGATTCGCAAGCTCCTCGCTCATCGACCCTAGTGACAAAGAGGTGAGTGCCACCAAACATGCAAATGGACAGCTCAACCTCGGTGGAGTCGACCTTTGGCGGAGTCTGGGAACAAAGAGGCGGGGGTGTCTCCAAACGTGCAAACAGACACCTTGGCCTTGGCGGGTGCTGGCCGGACACCCTTCCCGGGAGACAGTCACGTTGTATATCCCGGAGGAGCCCCCAGAAAATGTAGTGGGGGGATGGTAACAGCAAGACCACACAATCTGCAATTAAAACTTAGAAGATTTTATTGAGTGATGGAGCACTGACACGCCAGGACCACACCTGAGGTCGGTTCCCAGGAGATGGCCCCAGCGCGGGGACCTTTTAAACATTACTCCACGGGGGGGGGCGGGGGGGAGGGAAGGAGAGGGAGAGGGAGGAGAAGGGGCGGTACAATCATTAGTCATACGTCATAAGGCTGTTCTTCAGATTCCAACCAACGGCTACGCCAGTTTTAAGTATGAACTTCCCTCCCAAGGACACCTGCTTCCCACCGGAGCTGGGAGTGCCTCGGATTCCCCGGGAAGCTCGAGGAATAGAACAAAAAATGTTATTGGCTCAGCTAGGTTGGGGCACACCGGGTTCAGGAAAGGGCAGTGGTAGGGTTACAAAAGCTAACTAAAGTACCAAGAAAGTCTCATCCACAAGAAGCTTAGTTACATTCATATTTTAAATCCATCCATCATTTACTTCACAGTTTAAGTCAAATACTACAGTTCAATTTTAATTCGCCATCATATTATTAGATTCATTTATTGTCCCCCTTATGCTGTTTAAGTCAAATACTATAATTCATCTCTAATTCTCCATCATATCAATTGCAGAATAATTTCTGGACAAGTCACTATGGTAAAATTTGGCAAAGTTTTATTGAGTAAGTAAACAGGCAAGCAGACATACAGACAAAAAAGGAGACAGACAGGCAGGGACACACTCTAGCAAAGTGTGGTGCTCTTTCAGGGAGATAAAGAAACAGAAAGAGACATGCACCAGCAGCTTGAGCTGTTGGAATATTTATAGGGTAAAGATGGGGGGGGCGGGGTCCTAGCTTCAAAGTTACGTAAAGTTAGGTGCTTTGTCTTTGTTCTAATCACACCTGGTGTTACTTTCTGAGTTTCCAGGTAGGAATGCATCATGTCATAAAACAGATCCTTATCCTTGCAATAGGGAGACACTCTACTATCTGCATTTTGGGGCAGGAGGTGGCTAAAGTTTGGAGAAGCATTTCTCTCAGGAAGGCATACATCCTTTCAGACAAGTGTTAATTCTTGGGGGAATGCATCCCCCAGGAAGGAATGCATCCTGTTGTCTCTCTTTGAAGCAAAGGTGGCACTTCTAAATACCATATTTCTGAGTTGCCTTCACAATGTCTCAGTTTCCTCAGGTTATCAGTGTCATCCTTCCATCATATAGGGTGACATGAAGATTGTAATTGTTAGCATGCCCTCCATCTCAGGTCCTCGGCCTCTCCCCCAAAACCAGTTGATCTAGCCAGGCCTAACCACAACTGGCCCTTCAGCCTTGGCCGGTCCTCCCACTTCACTTCTCTGAGCTGAATGCTATCTCTAGCTCACAGCAGCCAATTGTGGATCTTGGCCCACCATAGTGGAGTGTTCAGCTCTCATGTACTCCACAACTCACACGAACCAGAACACAGAATACCCTGCCCCAATGGCAATAACATTATTTTGCCCAATACGATAGAACTACCTAGTCAGTGTTAGACAAACAGACAACACAAAACAAAGTAGGAGACAAAATGCAAAACAAAGCTTTCACTAACAACAAACAGCATTTCTCACAGATGATTAAGACCTAGATGGCAAAGAACAAAGTATGTTTAGATAATCTTGTTAGCAAGGCATATTAGCAGACAAATTGATCTTTTAATGTCTTTTAGATGAATTTTAGTCTTCAGAGACTGCAAAGAGAATCAGAGAAAAGGAAGGTATTTCTCCTGAATTCTTTTATGAATGTAATAGAAATTTTTAGAAGGATTTAGCAACCTCTATCCTACACCAAGAGGGTAATTTAACTTATACAAGGCTCTCAATTTGCTGTGAGTTTTTATTTTTTGAACTTTTTTTCTCCCATTTTCCCACATCTAAAACATTTTGCAACCCTTTGAGTCCAATTATGGCATGGTGGCATATGCCTGTAGATTATGCAGTCCCAGGACTTGCGAGGCTGAGGCAGGAGGAACTCAAGTCTGAATTCAAACTGCTCTGTCTAGCAAGACCTTATCTCAAACTTAACAAAACAAAAAACAAGCAAAAAGAATTTTAAAAAATAACAAGGAAGAAAGGTTGGAAGGGAAGCAGGGAATTGACAAAATATGTTTGTGTCTATGTATGTATCTATGTATACATAGAATACCTTTTATAGATATTTGTAATATATTTTACAGACAGATATGTACATGCATGCATATGTGTTTCTACTAATTTATAAAAGTTTTAGTTTTCATGTACAGTACTGTTGGAATAAATATTCAGTTTTCTTTGTTTATTTGTTTTTGTTTTTGGTTTTTTTTTTTTTTGCCAGTCCTAGGGCTAGAACTCAGGGCCTGGGCACTGTCCCTGAGCTTCATTTGCTCAAGGCAGCTAGCACTCTACCACTTGAGCCACAGTGCCACTTCCAGCTTTTTCTGTTGCTGTGGTACTGAGGAATCAAACCCAGGGCCTCACGCATGCTAGGCAAGCACTCTACCACTAGGCCACATTCCCAGCCCCAAATATTTAGTTTTCTAAATCAGTAACTTAAAAAAAAACAACATTTATTTTCATAGATAATTTCAAAATTAATATTTTTTGCTAGTATTTTTGCTAAAAAATGTATAGTGAAGCCAGAGGAACATCTGTTTGCATGTACATTCACCTGTAGTGAAACATGACACAGTGATAGGAAAACTGCAAGAAGAACAAACCTCCAGTTGACAAGAACATAGCCATGAGACAGGATCAACACCAGTGTGTTAGGTGCTAGCCATGAGACAGGATCAACACCAGTGTGTTAGGTGCTAGCCATGAGACAGGATCAACACCAGTGTGTTAGGTGCTAGCCACAAGCTCTGTGTAGGTCAGACATGAAGCATCTCCTAGACCTTCACCAAGTGCTTGCCTGTGGCGGGTGTGATCATAAGTCTCATTTCTATCAACAGCCCAATGCGGGTAGGCCCTACTTGCACTCTCATTCTACTGATGAGGAAAACTGACAGTGGTTAAGAAACACTAGCACTTAAAATCACTTAAGATGTGATGGTTGACAAGGGGTTCTGGATGCTGAATGAATGTCAGGACTCAGGAACTGATCCTAGTAACTTCAAAATTGGACTTCAAAATCTGCACAACCAGGAAAGACACACTTTCTGCTTAAGACACAAATCTGCACATACTATTGTGAGGAGGGAGCCCATGTTTGGAGGTGGCTGATTTAGAAGTTCACGAATAAAGATCTTACTCCTCTGACTCTACCCACTACTAGATACCTGTACCCAGCGCTCTGACCACAAAGATAATTTCTAGATCTCACCCATCATTACCAAGTGTTAGGAAAATGGAGGAGAACGGAAAAGGAATAGGCCGGACTTGATCATCAGCAGGCCAGGACTGTTTATTGAGGAACAGCAAGGGGCACAGACCTTCCCAAGGGTTTGGAGGTTGTGCCCGAGAGTTGGGACCAGAGCTGAGTTTTTATAGGAGGTCCAACCAAGGAAGCAGAAGATAATGAAAAAGCCACTAGGTCAAGGAAGGTGGGGGCCTTTCAGTCGGGCCCACCATGGGATGATTACAGCTGGGCTTAGGTGATTGCCCTGCCTGCACTTCTGACAAGTTCACACAGACCTGGGACAATAGGTTGGTAGTCAGTCCTTCACCAAGAATATTACTTGAGGGGGGCAGGGAGGGGGGAGGATTGGGTGGTGGGAAGGTAGGGGGGAGGCTGGGAAGGGATGTGAAGGGTAAACAAAGGAGGAGGCTTCAATGCTTGGCAAGAAATGTACGCATTATCCTGCCCATGTAATTGTAACCCCTCTGTACAGTATGTTCACAAAAAAAATTAAATTAAAAAAAAAGAATATTACTTGAGAGCATGGCTTCCAGAAGGGACTGGCAAACAATGGTCAATGGATCCATTTTGGCCAACTCCTGTTTTATTCACTGAGCTAAGAATGCTTTGCACGTTTTAAACATAGTTATGAAAAAAGGAATATTTGGTAACACATGAAAATCATATGCCATTCAGAGTTCCACATGTCATCGGAGGACAGATACACAGGAGAAGCAATTGTGTTCAGGGGCACAGATGCATTAAGGCAGGACCAGAGCTGTTCCCCTCCTTGGTTTATCCACAAGGTATTAAATACTGTTGACTCTCAAGACTATGAAATCATAGGCTATGGCTCTTACTTGGATGCTGACTTTCAGTGTGGTTTGATTTAATTAACCAGAGTCCCAAGTTCTGCTCATAAACGAGCAATGCATTTCTACATCAAGTAATTAAACTCACTTCATTTTAAATCAATTCTGTAAAAATAAATGCTAGAAATCCTGGAATGGATAATGAAAATTCTAAACCAAGTACTTTCGTTAACAGGAATGTAAGAGGCAAATTAAAATATGCTTTTGCTGAATCCTGTGAATTGACTACAAGTCCTCCAACTTTGTACCTATGGTGCTTTGATCTAAACTATTCTTTACTGCAGTCCCTTTGTAATCATTTTGTTTGCAGAAGGAAAGATTCAGATAAGCAACACATGTGAAAAGCAGTTTGCCCTTCAAATAAGCAATATCTGCTTATCACCTTAAAGCAAACAACTAAAGATCCAGGAGACCACCTGGTTCCTTTTCTGTTCTAGTAATAAAATGATAACTTCTCTAGAACTCCTCCAGAGAAAGAGACTGAGCTAATAGTCAACCAGACCATACCTTTGATTTGCGACTATTTTAACTATTCATAACTTTCTCATCCTCTCATTTTCCTTACTTAATCTGAAGCCAATGTCTGAACCACTGAAGATGGCTGAAAATGTACTGGAGTTCTGTCTTACCATAGCTGCCATGTACGAAGTCAACTTTCTTTGCCCTTTATTAGGCCTAACTTGGGTCTACTAAACTTTGGGGCTTGCAGCAGGGTGGGGCAGGGGGCGGTCCTAAAAAGCCAGTTTCCTGGGCTGGGAAGTTGGCTCAGTGGTGGAGTGCTTGCCTCGCATGCTTGAGGCCCTGGGTTCGATTCCTCAGCACCATGTAAGCAGAAAAAATCTGGAAGTGGTGCTGAGGCTCAAGTGGAAAGGCACTAGCCTTGAGCTGAAGAGCTGAGGGACAGCGCCCAGGCCCAGAGTTCAGCCCCCATGACCAACAACAACAAAAAATCCAGTTTCCACAACAGTTACCATCAATTATTATGTTTCCAGGACATGACAGGCAGAGTGGGGCCCCCGGGTGGTGTGTGTCACTTGTCCATCACTGGATGAGGCCTGTCCAGGGTGAGGTGCCACAGGCTGGATGTCTAGGCTGTTACACTGGGAACCTGGCTAAGGTGGCAATAGCAGCAGAGGCCTTTTTGTGTGCACTGCATTGTACTACACTGAATCTCAGCATTTTCTCACTCATAGTGGAGCCCAGGGGCTAAGGACATAGTTCCACTGGGAGATTTTGAGACCTGGCTTTCCTTGGCCACAGCCCAAGACGACTGATTCTGCAACCCAGGATGGGTTCAGCACTCTGTTACAAGCCTTCCATGTGATCCATTGTCTGAGAATCACTGAGAGGACAGAAGCTGAGGGGGGGGGTCACTAAACAAAACAATACCCAATGACACTAGTCTGACACAAACACTAAAACAAAAGAAACCATTTTTCTTTTTGTTTGTTTGGTTTTTTTTGTTGGTCGTGGGGCTTGAACTCTGGGCCTGGGCGCTGTCCCTCAGCTCTTCAGCTCAAGGCGAGTGCTCTACCACTTGAGCTACAG
>NW_012267217.1:28852368-28883484 GCF_000151885.1 Dipodomys ordii | reverse complement strand
AAGAAAAAAGCCAGAAGTGGCGCTGTGGCTCAAGTGGTAGAGTGCTAGCCTTGAGCTGAAGAGCTGAGGGTCAGCGCCCAGGCCCAGAGTTCAGGCCCCACGACCGGATTACTGCCCCCCCCAAAAGAAAGAACATGGAGTCATTTAGCAATGATACGACAAATTGAGTGGAGGTCCTTTCTTTTTTTGTGGGGGGGTCTGGTCGTGGGGCCTAAACTCGGGGCCTGGGCACTGTCCCTCAGCTCTTCAGCTCAAGGCTAGCGCTCTACCACTTGAGACACAGCACCATTTCCGGCTTTTTTCTTTTTTCTTATGTGGTGCTGAGGAATCGAACCTAGGGCCTCATGCATGCAAGGCAAGCGTTCTACCACTGAGCCACCTTCCCAGCCCCAGTCCTTTGTTTCTTGAGTCCTGTTTACTTTGCCATATCTCATTGCATTTTAGATTTAACATCCACATATCTGGGGGACCATGTGTCATTTATCTCTCTGCTCTTGGCTTACCTTGCTCAAAATGCTTTGTTCTAGTTTCATCCATTTCCCTGTTAATGCCATTATTTTGTCCTTTCTAATGGCTGCATAATATTCCATTGTATGTAGGTACCACAATTTTTGAACCCATTCATTTTTAGTGGGGCATCTGGGTTGTTTCCATATCTTGGCTATTGTGAACAGTGACATGGAGGTGCGTGTGTCCTTGTATTCCTGTTGCTCAGGATAGATACCTACGAGTGGTATGGCTGGATCATAGGAGAGGTCTATATTTAGCTTTCTGAGGTCCTCCAGACTGCTTTCCAAAGTGGTTGTATTAGTGTACATTCCCACCAGCAGTGCAGTAGGGTTCCTCTTTCTCTGCATCCCTGCCAGCATTTGCCGTTGGCTGACTCTAGAATGTGGGCCATTCTGACCGGGGTAAGGTGGTATCTCAGTGTTGTTTTTATTTGCATTTCCTTTACAGCCAGGGATGATGAAAGGTTCCTCATGTGTTTCTTTGCCATTTTTATCTCTTCTTCTGAGAAATCTCTCTTTAGCTCCCTTGCCCATTTCATGATTGGTGTGTTAGATTTGTGAGGGGTTAGTTTCTTGAGTTCCCTGTATATAATAGATATTAGGTCCTTGTCTGATATATTGCTAGTAAATATTTTCCCCCAATTAGTTGGCTGTCTTTCTAGCTTTGTAGCTATGCCTTGAGCTGTGCAAAAATTTTTTGTTTTAAGGTAGTCCCATTTGTTGAGTCTCTCTCCAATTTGTTATGACCCTGGGACTCTGTTCAGGAAGTTCCTGCCTGTGTCTATAAGTTCAAGTGTCTCTCCTACTCTGTCCTGCAATAGTTTCAGAGTTTCAGGTTTGATGTTAAGATCTTTAATCCATTTTGAGTTGATGTTAGTGCATGGTGATAGGCTGGGGTCCACTTTTAGTTTTCTGCATGTGGCTATGCAGTTTTCACCAATAGTTGAAGAGGTTGCATGTCTTTGGCTCTTTCATTGAATATTAGCTGACTATAGGTATGTGATTTTATTTCTGGGTCTTCTAATCTGTTCCATTGGTCTTCTGGTCTGTTTTTGTTTCAATACCAAGCTGTCTTTGTTATTATGGCTCTATAGTAGGGCTTGAAATCTGGTATTGTGATCCCTCCTGCGTTGTTTCTTTTGCCTAGAATTGCTTTGGCTATTCTGTCTTTTGCTGTTCCATATGAATTTCTGGATTGTTTTCTCTATTTCAGTAAAGAACATCATTAGGATTTTGATGGGAATTGTGTTGAATTTGTATATCATTTTTGGCAGAATGGCCATTTTCACAATATTGATTCTGCCTATCCAATAACATTTCCTGGTGTCCTCTATGATTTTCTTTAGGCTTTTATAGTTTTCATTAAATAGATCCTTTACATCTTTGGTTAGGTTAATTCGTAGATTTTTTTTTGAGATTTTTTGTGGATGGCATTGTTTCCTTGATTTCCCCTTCTGTTTGTACATTGCTGATGTATGGAAAGACAACTGATTTTTGTGGGTTAATTTCGTATTCTGCTACTTTGCCAAAGTGGTTTATAAGCTCTAGGAGTTTGGGAGTGGAGTTTTTGGGATTGTTAAAGTATGTCACATGCAAATAGGGATAGTTAAATTTCTTCCTTCCATATGTGATCTTAATGTCCTTTTCTTGCCTTATTGCTCTAGCTAAGGATTCCAGAACTATATTGAAGAGGAGTGGAGAGAGTGGGCAGCCTTGCCTTGTTCCTGGTTGTAGGAGAATTGTTTGTAGTTTCTTCTCATTTAGTATAATATTGGCTATTGGTCTGTCATATATGTCTTTTCTTGTGTTAAGGAATGTTCCTTTTCTATTTTCTCCAGAGCTTTTAACATCAATGAATGTTGTATTTTATCAAAAGTCTTTTCTGCGTCAATGGAGATAATCATGTGGTTCTTGATCTTGGCTCTGTTGATGTGATGAATTACATTTATTGATTTACATATGTTAATCCAACCTTGCATCTGTGAGATGAAGTCTACCTGATCATACTGTATAACATTTTTATATGTTTCTGGATTCTGTTAGCTAAAATTTTATTGAGGAGCTTTGCATCTGTGTTCATCAAAGAGATTGGTATGTAGTTCTTTTTTTTTTTGTTGGGTCTTTGCCTGGTTTGGGGATGAGTGTGATATTGGCTTCATAGAATGAGTTGGGGATTGCTCCCTCTGCTTCTATTTCTCAGAAGAGCTTGAGGAGTGTGGGTACTAGGTCCTCTTTAAAGGTCTTATAGAATTCGATAGTGAATCCATCTGGTCCTGGGCTTTTCCTTGTTGGAAGACTTCTGATTGCTTCCTCTATCTCATTGTAAGGTATTGGCTTGGTTGATTGATTTACTTCTTCATTCAGTTTGGGTAATTTGTATTTCTTTAAAAATTCATCCATTTCTGCTATGTTTTCCTTCCTTAGTGAGTATAGTCTGGAAATAGTTCTTTATGATTGTTTGGACTTGGATGTTTGTTGTAATTTTTCCTGTAGCATCACTGATCTTATTGATTTGGGTCTCCGCTCTTCATTTTCAATCTTGTCAGAGGTCCATCAATTTTATTGATTTTTTAAAATGGCCTTTTGTCTAGTAACTTTGGGTTCAATGTTTTCTTACTTTTCTAGCAGTTTTAGTTGCATTATGAGATTATTTACTTGGTCTGTCTTATTTCTTGATGTGTGCGCTGAGAGCAATAAATTTGCCCCTCAGGACTGCTTTTGCTGTGTCCCACAGGTTTCTTTGTGATGTATATTCATTTTTCATTGAATTGTAGGATCTTTTAAATTTCTTCCTTAATTTCTTCTGTGACCCAAGTGTTGCTCAGAAGTGTACTGTTCAATTTCCATGTTTTTGGGTAATTTCTATGTTATTCTTTGTTATTGAGAACTAGCTTGATTCCACTATGATAGGATAGAATACAAGAGATTATGTTGAACCTCTTGTATTTGCTTAAATTCTTTGTGTGAACTATATGATCTATTTTGGAGAAAGTTCCATGGGCTGCTGAGAAGAATGTGTATTAGGTTGTTGTTGGGTGGGAAACTTGGTAGATGTCAATTAAGTCCAGTTGAGATATGACATCATTTAATTCAGAGGCTTCTTTGCCAATCCTCTTGTTGGTAGACCTGTCCTTTGATGAGAGTGGATTATTAGTCTCCTAGTATTATTGTTTTTGGATCTAGTTTTTCCTGTCTGAGAGTATTTACTTAACATATTTGGGTGCACCAGTGTTTGTAGAGTATAAATTGATATCCTCTTCTAGAATTTTTCCCTGTATTAATGTGTAGTGTCCTTCTTTGTCTTTTTGTATTGATTTTAATAAAAAGTTTATTTTGTCCGATATCAGGATGGCAACTTCTGCCTTCTTGCTGGGATCATTTGCATGGTAGATCTTCCTCCCTCCCTTCACTCAGAGTTTATTTTTATCTTTGGCTGTGAGGTGGGTCTCTTGGAGAGAACAAATGAGTGGATCTTGTTTTCTGGACCTATCTGCAGTTTTTTCTTTTGATTGGTGAATTGAGTCCATTTTAATATTTATGGTTAATAGGGAGAGGTACATGTGCTTCCTGTTATTTTCCTGCTTTCCTAAGTTTTTTTCTTTGCTTTCCCTCCATGCTTACTAAGTTGGTCTTCTAATGATGTCTGTCTGATGTGAATCCCTCATCTAGATTGGTTTCTTCAGTTGTGTTCCCCCTCTTATTATTCTTTGTAGTGCTGGCTTATTGTTTATGAATTAATTTAGTTTTTTCTTCACTATTGAAAATTTTAGTTTCTCAGTCAAATGTGAATGCTAGCTTCACTGGATATACCAGTCTGGGTTGGCAGTTGTTGGTTCTCAGTGCTCAGGTGGTACTTTCCCAGGCTTTCCTTACATTCAATGTCTGTGTGTGGAGAGATCTGCAGTGATTTGTTTTTTTTTTTTCCCCATTGTAATATAGCTCCTTCTTTGTTTTTGTCACGATCATTTCTTTATTGTTCAAATATAGCATTTTTACTAGAGTGTGCCTAGAAGTGTTCCTCCTGGGATCCTGTTTGCTAGGTGTTCTGTACGCTTCTGTTATGTAGGTAACATTTACTCTTTTAAGATTGAGGACATTTTCAGTGATAATTTTATTGAATAAGTGTTGCATCCCTCTGTTCTGGTATTCCTCATCTTCACTGGCCCAAATTATACAAAGGTTAAATTTCTTGGTACTGTCTGCTTGTTCTTGGACTTTCCTTTGGCATATTTTGAGTGTTTTTTTTTTTTCCGTATCTGTGACTTTTTTTTCCTGTTGCTGTATTTTGTCTTCAGTACCTGATATTCTATTTTCCATTTCATTCACTCTATTAACTGTGGCTTCCATTGTGGTTTTCATGGAGGAAATAGAACCATGTATGACTTCTATATCAGTTCTCAAAGTATTAATTCCATCTTTTTTTTGGGGGGGGGTCCAGTCATGGGGTCTGAACTCTGGGCCTGGGCGCTGTCCCTCAGCTCTTCAGCTCAAGGCTAGCGCTCTACCACTTGAGCCACAGCACCATTTCTGGCTTTTTTCTGCTTATGTGCTGCTGAGGAATCGAACCCAGGGCCTCATGCATGTGAGGCAAGCACTCTACCACTGGGCCAACTTCCCAGCCCATAATGGCATCTTTTAAAGAGGCGTGTACTGCATCTATTTTTGAGTGCATCTCTTGTTTGAAATCCTGTGTCTTTTTAAAAAATTTGTGTTTTGGTTCTTTAAATTTCTGATCCATTTCTTGCTTTAATTCTCAAGTCATTGCCTCTATCAACTCTTGGATGTAGCATTTGTCCTCCATTTCTTTTTTGCTTTTACTGGAGTTCTTCCCTGGGTGGCTGCGGGCCTTTGGGGATGGTTTGCTGTCTTGGCTTTTGATGAATCTCATAACTTTTCACTGTGATTTTCACATGAGGATTCAGGGATTATTAGAGACAAATCCTGAACTCTGACTATTTTGGTCAATAGGTGGCTGGCTATGCTTGGTTCTGGGTTGGTTCCTGCTACGCCTACTTCAGTGGAGTCTGCTTAGCATGGGAAACCATCTTTCAGACCTAAGAAAGGGGCTTCAGAGACCTATCTCTGAGTTTTGGGACTTGACTGAAGTCTACCTCAGAGAATAGGGCTTCTAAGAGGCCTACTCCTGGAAAGGCTGGCAAACCCCTGGGAAAGATGTGTTTCTGTCTTGCTTTTCTTTTCTTCACTGTGTAAGAGTGCCTATTAATCTTTTACTGTTTCTACTGCTCTTTGTACTTACTCATTGTCAACCTTCCCTTATTCAAAGCTCTTTCTTAAGAGTGTTGACGACTCCAATATCTGATGAGTGTCTTAAAAATATGACTAACTCACCAGAGTTAAGTGCTACCCTGAAACCTCTCTTATGGAGGCTAGTAGACAAGCCATAAGCAAATATAAAAGTATTGGGGGTTTCACAAAGTCACTTCAGCAGAAGGAATTGTTTGTAAGGGATTTACAAGAAGCTGTAGGCCCGGCTAGAACAGAAAGAATGTATGGCAATTGCTGAGATAACTATTTAGGAGAAAGAATTTCCTGCTATTTACTAAGAGACTTGCTAGATCCAGGTCTCCTTGAGGTTTACTATTAAAGAAGAAACAGGAAAGATCTATTTGGGAAAGTTAAGGCCTCTATAAAGATAGGTAATGGTTAATTGGTGACAAACATTAAAACCCGAACCCATTGTATTCCTTAGAGATAAGCCGAAGACAAATGCCTATCAGGCGACCAGCTGGTGACCACCCAAGAATGAAGCCCTGCAGCAAGATTGTGTAACCTTTTGCCCTTTCTCATGGAGACTTCTGTTATAAAAGTTTGTTATCCTCTGCATTAAATCGCATTCAGCATCCACTCCTCTTGTGTGTGAGTTGTCTGTCTGCCATCTCCCCATCCTATTCTAGGTTCCTCCCCTAGGTGTCCTCCATCGTCCCGACAGAACCCTGTCCGCGGCAGGTTCCTGGGTCAATTGCTGAAGCCAGTTCTTAGCCCTTGGCTGGCTGAGAGAGATTTTGGGCATACATCTTGACTTGAAACTATAGCCTTCATTTCCCCTAGGGTAGATACATATAATGGATCCTGAATTAGCAAAAGATCCTGGGTTTGACTATGAGGTGCGAGGCATAGATATTATTGGATCTAAGACTAATACACTGTATTATTTTTCCTACTCTTCAAAAAGTTGTGGATTCTACAACCTGTCCAATCCCAGTGGTTTTGGCTAAGGGGATGGAGGACTTGTATATCTCCTTTGGCTTATGAAGAACTCCTACACCAGACCTCTCAAACCCAAACTTCAGCCTGATACAACCCCGATGGTCAAATGTTTCATTAAGCAGGAGCTGGGCAGGAGAAGAGGTAAGCAGATCAATGAGGGCTGGAGTCAGCAGTCCAGTTCAGACTATGGAAGGGGAGGGTGTGGCAGACTATCTTTAGTGCTCCAGGGACTTGCACTCAATGCTACCTCTACCAATTGCTCAAGCTCTGAGTTATGGTTTTTGTGGCCTATGGGTAAATAGGCCAGGAGAGTGAGGTCCAGATGAGAAGTTGGACTGTCTAGAACTAGGTGCCACTGATGCTGATCACTGCATAGTTATAAACTGCTTGTGTGAGGAGCAGTTTCCCTTCCACATGTAGATTATAACTGCATATATGTGGTAATGTTGAGCTATTTTAAGAAGAAACCTTTGTCTCCCTGGGAAAGTCAGACAACACATGCCAGGCAGTACTGGCAGCAGCACTTGTGTGTCTATCTTTCCAATTCAACTTCCTTGGCTTTCTGTGTGGTGTCTGGCACAGAGCATATATGCAAGAACTGCTATGACCCATGAAAAAAGAACCAAAAATAAGTACATTTTTCTTTTTTTCTTGCATTCCCAGATGAGAGCAGCTGTAACAGAACTCAGCTGCAGTTACCTGGGCCCAGGCCCAAGTGTAGGTCAAGCTAAACATGGGTAGGGGAGATCATACATATTTATAGATCCAAATTCAGCATTTTTTTCAATTTCACTGAAGTTCTACTAACATTCACTTATGTTATCAGCCAGAAGTGGAGAAGGAAGGTAAACTTCCCTTCACGAGAGAAAGGAATGGAAAACTTTAGAATACTGAGACATGATGGCTCAGCTGGGAACTGGTGGTTCATGCCTGTAAACCTAGTTAGTCAGAAGGCTGAATAGGGATCATGGTTCAAAGCCAGCCTGGGCAGAAAAGGCTTTGAGACTCTTATCTCAAATTAACCACCAAAAAGCTGGAAGTGGCATTGTGGCTCAAGTTGGTAGAGCTTTAGCCTTGAGCGAAAAACTCAGGGATTGTTCCCAGACTGAGTTCAAGCCCCATGACCGAGCAAAAAAGGAAAATAAAATGATGCCTTGAAGAATCACAGTCAAGGAATTTTAGATAAACCAAGGAACTCCAAAGTCACACAAAGCATACAACATTTATAAGGCTGTCATGATCAACACTGCAACTCTAACCAGGCATCCTAATAGCTAGATTGGCACTTGAACTACAGACCAAAGATCTGGAATTCTCGGTGTTCTATGAGACCATCCTACCTGCCATGATAACTCCTTAAAATGGAAATGTCAAAACTCAAACACAGTAGGACCTCATTGGTATGCCCATCTATGATGACCTGTCCAGCCTGAACTCAATGAATCCATTAGGTATGCTATTGGAAGAACTAAATTATGGTAATATTTACAAATATTCATGTGTAGAATGAGTGTGGTTGTACTGTGTAGAAAACAAACAAACATTCACACAAACATATAAAGGACACTACTGGGTGATTTTGAGATGTCTCCAGAAATTCATGTAGTAGAATTCAAACCCTGAAGGATAATAATTATTAGCCTAGATTAGTATACCAGCAATGTTATCTTTAATTATTGATGGATAAACAAAAGCATAGAATGCTGGGTGGAACCTTAGAGAATATTTATCCTTCATCCTCAACCTATTTGTGATGACGATTCTTTTCCCCAGTCCATCACTGACAAGGCTAAACAAATGATGATGTCTTTTGGGTCATGAGAATCCCATTTCTGTGAAGTGCCAAAGGCCTGGCCTCAGAGTTTAGGAGTGTGATCTGCTACCAGAAGAGCTTCAGGCCCTCATTTGCATTGACCCCTTCTGTATTAGCTTTTATTCTGGTTGCTGCCCTGGCTTCAGACTATAGAAGTAAGGCCATCTCAGGAAAGGTGAGGCCTACAACAACTCCAGGGCCCAAGTCTTCATTGTCCCAGCTACCTCTAATGAAACCTGTCGGGTGTGTTGAGCTGTTTTCCTTTGAGGACTAGAGTGACTGCCACGCTCAGGGCTCTGCTGCTTGCCTCAGCAGAAAGTCCCAAGTCTCACTGCCCACCTCTCCAGGCATCTCCAGCAACTGCCTCGGGCATCTAAGCTGCCAGTGTGTATCCTCAGAGCTCAAACATCTCTGCAGGACCTTGCTGGACACTCTACCTCATCTCTACTTCTTTGTTTTGTGTTGCTTTGGCAGTAATGAGGTTTGAACTCAAGATCTTATGCTTGCTTGGGTTGCACCACTGAAGCCATGCCTCCAGGCCTGTTCCTATGCTAGTTATTTTGGAGTCTCACTGAATTTGCTGCCAGGGCTGACCTTGAACACTTATGCTCCAGATCTCCACTTCTTGAGTAGCTAGGATTACAGGCCTGAGCTTGCCACCTCAACCACTGCCTGTGACAACTCACACTCAGATTCTATAGAGAGATGTGCAGACTCCTTGACCTGTGATTTTCCATATTCTCAGGTACGCTAAGAAACTTCCATCTCCATCAACAGGCACTCTCTCAAGTGGTATCTTATAATCCTTCTCTGAGGTAAGAGTGCAAAACAATGCCTTTGCTTCATCAGGGCTAGTCTTCCATCTCAGAGTAGGTGCAATCTCACAATTCTCTCAACTGGGATTATGGTTTGTGGAAGGTGGGGCTTTCCCAGACACTAGAATGGGCAGTCTGTGATCATGGTCATGTTTCACCTTATAATGAAGACTTCAGCTTCCACACTACCTCTGGGGAGGCAGGAATGGACTTGGAATTCCGCCCTGGTTTTATTTCTCTGGTATTCTGCCTTCCTACCACCTCTCTCAGGGATCTTGGTCCTCTTTCTCTCTTCAGAATCTAGTTCATTTTCTGTTATCAGAATCTTCTTCATGGAGTGAAAATGATAGATACTTTTAGTTTCCTATCTCACCTGGGAACACTATTTTCTTCCATAAGAACTGGATTTTTGCCTGACTGAACAGGGAGCCTGTCACCTAGATAAAGATTCTTAGGAAGATTTGCTCCCATGTAGAGTCAATAGAAAATGGCCCTCAGTTTTTAATCCTAAGACTCTGCCCACTCTCGCTTCTCTCTATGCCAAGTTTCACTCCAAATGCAGCTTCCCTTACAACTTCCTCTCATCTGGAGCAGAATCCCTTACCTCTCAGCCCCTGATGGAGGCCTGCATCCCATACCACACAGCCTCAGAGCCAGAGTGGCCTGTGCCCCTCTTAGCCTGCCACCATACCTGAGGTGCCTTGAATGCTGAAGCCAATTTGTAAACTCACCAGACCCTCCACGATTCACAGCAGACTTGGAGAAATGCTTTCTGAGTGAATGCACTTAGGCATCATTGCAAGGCACTGTATGAAAGCCCTTGAAATCAACACCAGCCTCTAAGAAGAGATTAGTAATCTTACCTAAAGAAGTGATCAATGCACAAATGACCATGTTTGGTATTAAGGATCTGTATTCTGTTCAGTATTTTTAGTAGAATTATCTCAGTGTAGTCATTCTTAAAATGTGCAAGAAATTTCGTTCATATGTGAACTTCAAAATATTTGAATCTTTTCAGTACAATTTAAAACTATGACTTCATGGGATCTTAAAATGGAATTCCTTCCCTATTAAAAAATATAACCAAACAGGCTTTTATTTGACTGGGTTATATACTCATTTTTTGTAATAACTAGAAATATGGGTATAAATACTAATATTTTTTGGGGGGTCAATTGCGGGGCTTGAATTCAGGGCTTGGACACTATCCCCGAGCTTTTTTGCTTAAGGCTAGCACTCTACCACTGTGAATCACAGCTCTACTTCCAGTTTTTAGATGGTTAATTGGAGATAAGAATTTCATGGATTTTCTGCCTGGGATGATTTTGAACCAGAATCCTCATATCTCAGTGTCTTGGGTAGCTAGGATTACAGGAGTGAGCCACCAGCACCTGGCCATATTATATTAATTTTGAATGTCATGCCAAAGGAAGCATTTCATGAAACTATTTCCTGATTTATTTTGGGGAGGAAGAATGGCAAATATTGAAATACATCTTGTACTTGAATATTTAAAATTTACCAATTTAATATTTAAAATATTAATTACTAATCTACTTCTACTTTTGAATGAACAATGAAAAATGCCTGTATTTTGTATATTGTTTATCCATTTTTGTTTTTCTTCTTAATAGCTTCCTTACATTTTTCAGACCTTTTGGGTGTTTTTTGGCTGTTTTTTCTTCCTTTTTCATATTTGAAGGAGACTTCTCTAGTCCTCTCTGCATCTTGCTTTTTTCTATGTACACAGTGTACTTGTGAAAAACTACCTTGCAGGGCTGGGAAAGTGGCTCAGTGGTTGAGTGCTTGCCTTGCATGCATGAGGCCCTGGGTTCGATTCCTCAGCACCACATAAGAAAAAAGAAAAAAAAAGCCCGAAGTGGTGCTGTGGCTCAAGTGGTAGTGCGCTAGCCTTGAGCTGAAGAGCTGAGGGACAGCGCCCAGGCCCAGAGTTCAGGCCCACGACTGGACACTCCCCCTCCCCAAAACAAACCTCCCTTGCAGTTAATAGTTTACATTTCAGTGAAATTAAAGAGCAAAACATCTTTGTAAAAACAATACTGCCAAGGGGCTCACAGATTTCAGGAGCTCCTGGTGTTAAGTGTAGCAGGCAAGAAGCATGTCTGCCTTGCCCATATCCAACACTGCATCCTCTGGCACTAATGAATACAGAATGTGTAGTTTTCTTCTTACGTAGGAATTTAGACTGCCCAAGCACAGGAGCAGACCAGTCTTCCTTTCCATAACAGTTCCAGGGAGAAGAGCAGTTTCTCTGAAAATCAATCTATTAAAAATGTCTACCTCTGACACTTTAAAAT
Source organism: Dipodomys ordii (assembly GCF_000151885.1). Lineage (NCBI taxonomy): Eukaryota > Metazoa > Chordata > Mammalia > Rodentia > Heteromyidae > Dipodomys > Dipodomys ordii. Next base: position 28,871,801 of record NW_012267217.1, on the reverse strand, counting down.
GGGAGTCAGGGGCTTAGGGCTAGGCATTATCCTGACCCAAATAAACCTGGCTTATTATTCTTTCTTAAATCTGTACAATCTGCATGCAATATTTTTCCCTTTAAACAATTTTTAAAAAGCTATAGCTTGATTTATGTCTATTTTCCGATCTTAAATGAGGTTCTGTAGACGGAGTTGCTATTTGATTATATGCAAGGTAATTCTGAGCAGTACAAAGGAGGAGTGTTTTTCAAACTTCAGTGAGTATAAAGATCACTTGGAAAACTTGTTTAAAACACACACATGCTATACGGATAAATTCCTGGTCCTGATAGCCAAAGACTTAATTTCTGGCGTAGGGTGTGGGCTGGCAGCCAAAGTCTTGCAATGCTCCGTTCTCAGGTGATTGGAGATCTCTGAAGTCCACTGGCCACAAACCATGCTTTGAGTGGCAAGATTCCAAAACATTAACCCTGAATCTAATTATGGCAGGCTGGTGGCAAAGAACATTTGATGGGATTACTGGTGTAAGTTACTAACTTTTCTAGATATTAATAAAGTGAGGACTTAATTTACATAAAAATCTTGACATGTCCTCCTGTTTCTCTCCCAGTCATCAAGTGGTAAAGCACAGACTCAGGAGCCAGATTGTCTGGACTTGTTTGTGTTTTTTTTTTTGTTGGTCCTGGGGCTTGTACTCTGGGCTTGGGCGCTGTCCCTCAGCTCTTCAGCTCAAGGAGAGCACTCTACCTCTTGAGCCACAGTGCCACTTCCAGTTTCCTAGAGGTTTATTGGAGATAAGTGTCTCATGGACTTTCCTGCCCGGGCTGGCTTTGAACCTTGATCCTCAAATCTCAGCCTCCTGAGTAGCTAGGATGACAGGCATGAGCCGCCAGTGCGCCAGTGCTCAGCTGGACTTGTTTTTGTAGCTCACATGAGTCCCCACATCGCTGTGTAATCTGGAGCAAGTTGTTATGAAACCTCCATGGGTCTCCATGATCTCAACTATAAAAAATAGAAATAGTGATACCATATCCAGCATCACAAAATTAATGAGATGATAGAGTCAGATATTTAGACTAGAGCCTGTACTTACCTTATACTCAGCCTGCATAAGCTGCTGTTGCTGATTTCTGTAGTGTTGAGGATAGAACCCAGATCCTTCTGCATACTGGGCAGGTGCTCTACCACTGAGCTATATACACAGTGCTTACCATTACCATCCATTTCAGTAATAAATTGGAGTTCAGAGGAAAGATGCATAAAAGAATGCTAACATTATCAAGAACAACTGAGCCAGGTTCACTTTGTCTCCTTCCTTCCTTCTTTCCTTCGTTCCCTCTTTCCTTCCCTCCCTCCTTCCTTCACTCCTTCCTTCCCTCCTTCCCTCTTTTCCTCCCTCCCTCCCTTCTTCCTTCCTTACTTCCTTCTTCTTTCCTCCCTCCCTCCTCTACCCCTCCCTCCTGCTTCTTCCTTCCTGCCTTCTTTCCCTCCTTCCTTCCTTCCCTCTCCTTTTCCCTTTTGTCTTTTCCTGTCTCTTCATGTTGTGTGCTGGCACTGGCGCTTAAATTCAGGGTCTTGTGCTCTTGTTTTTTTTTTGTTTCTTTTACTCAAGATTGCTGTTCTGCCCCTTAAGCCCCATCTCTACTTGTGGCTTTTTTCCTGGTTAATTGAAAACAAATGTCTCATGCACTATTCGGCTTCATCCGCTTTTCGACTAGATCCTTATATCTCAGCCTCACAAGGAGCTAAGATTGCAGGTGTGATCCTCTAGCATCCAGTTATCTTTTCCTCTCTGCTGCCTAATTTCTGCTGCCATTATTAGCAGAAGGACCTAGGAAAAAAAGTCATGAAAACTGAGGGTCAATTCTTTATTTTTTAGTAGCTCTAGATAAAGGATGGATGTGATTATGATATTCTTGGCCATTACATAGTCTTGTCATCTTAGAGTTAACCAAGTGGAGTGGTTCACCTACAATTACAGAGAAAAAGAAACATGTGAAAATCAGACTGATAGTAGAAAGTTTCCAAGCACTGCTAGTTGTTGGTGGTTCATGCCTGTAATCCTAGCTACTCAGAAAGCAAGAGATTGGGAGGCCCGCATGGGAAAAAATTTCACAAAATCCCAATTCAATGACCAACTAGGCATAGTGGTTCATACCTGTCAACCCTGCTTTGTGAGAAGCATAAATAGGAGTATAGTAAATAGTAGAGTAGTAGTGTGGGCAACAAAAATAACCATAGCAAAAAGGGCTGAAGGTCTGGCTCAAGTAGTAGAGTGCTCCCTTGGCAAATATAAAGCCTTGAATTCAGTACCTCCAAAAGAAGTTACTAATATAAGAAAAATTGACTAGCAAGGTGGAAATATTTGAATAAATTAAGATACATCTGTATAAGGAAGTATATACGGGCCAGGCACCAGTGGCTCATGCCTATAATTCTAACTACTCGGGGGGTGAGATCTGAGGATTGAGGTTCAAAGCCAGCCTGAGTAGGAAATTCTGTGAGACTTTTTTTTTTGGGGGGGGGGGTCTGGTTGTGGGGCCTGAACTCTGGGCCTGGGCTCTGTCCCTCAGCTCTTCAGCTCAAGGCTAGCACTCTACCACTTGAGCCACAGCACCACTTCCGGCTTTTTCTTTTTGCTTATGTGGTGCTGAGGAATTGAACCCAGGGCCTCATGCATGCAAGGCAAGCGCTCTACCACTGAGCCACCTTCCCAGCCTGTGTGTTTTGTTTTATTATGAATCATGTTTTATACCTCACACAAGCCAGGAAATACAGTGACCTGTCCCATAGGCTCACAGTCTATAAACCACAAACTGAAATGGGACAGACAACACTCAGCTGAGAAGCTGGTTCTTGTGAATCCTTTCTCTTTTAATCTCTCTTTCTCTTCCTAAGATCTTTCTTTTCCATTGATCGCCCTCCATTCTGTGTTTATCAGCAAAACTTAAGTGAGAAAATAGCAAGAATACATTTCTTGGATGTATGATATGAGAACTATGGAGAAAACTTTCAAGCAATTTGAGGAAAAGGGAAAAAAGGAAAAACTACTGAGCATGGAGTCTGGAGAAACCAAAGAGATCTCAAGGTAACTGGAGAGATTATTGAAATGTTTAGTACTTTAGGATGTGGCTGATAACTTTATAGAAGACTGAAGTATATAGAGCTAGGACACAAAATAGTAAGGAAAATCTGTCATGAGAGAAGATACCTAAGTGGTGCTGGGTTTCATTCAGATTACAATGAGGCCAATGATAAAATATTACCTAAAGAGAAGTGATAAGAAGTTGGATAAGGGACTGGGAAGGTGGCTTAGTGGTAGAGTGCTTGCCTTGCATGCATGAGGCCCCGGGTTTAATTCCTCAGCACCACATAAGCAGAAAAAGCCAAAAGTGGCGCTGTGGTCAAATGGTAGAGCGCTAGCCTTGAACTGAAGAGCTGAGGGACAACACCCAGGCCCAGAGTTCAGGCCCCATGACCAACAAAAACAACAACAAAAAGTTGGATGACATATGTAGGAGAACAATGGACAGTTTAAATGAGTCATTAACATAGAAGTTTTTCAGAATAGTCCTAATAAAATCATAAGGGAATTATTTTTAATGAGTACAATATAAGGACTTGCATTAATGAACCATTTATTTGCAAAAAGAAAAAGAAATAGCTAAAAATCCTGTGAATTTAGTTAATTATTATTATCTTTGTGGTGGTAGGGATGGAATGTAGGGTCTTGCACCAGCTAGGAAAGAACTCTACCATTGAGCTCCATCCCCAGCCCTTTCCTGTGAGTTTTCAATATTTTTCTGATATGCACCCGACACCAAACAGGTTTACTAAGCACAAACTTTTTTTTTATTCTGTCAGTCATGGGGCTTGAACTCTGGGCCTGGGTGCTGTCTCTCAGCTCTTCAGCTCAAGGCAAGCACTCTACCACTTGAGCTACAGAGCCACTTCTGGTTTTCTGGAGGTTAATTGGAAATGAGTCTCAGCGACTTTCCTGTCCAGGCTGGCTTTGAACTGTGATCCTCAGATCTCAGCCTCCTGAGGAGCTAGGATTACAGGTGTGAGCCACCAGCGTGCAGAAAACTTAGTTCTTTTTTTAAAAAATATATTCTCAGAAAAACAACAACATTATTTTTACCATGAAAAGGTAGAGTTATTTTTTCAAAGTACAGATGAATATGAAATGGTTCCATGTTTATGAGTAAGAGATAGAAAAATCTGGTAATGAATATATAACTATTTTCATGGAAAAGGAATTGAGAGGCATGGTAGTAACTGGAAAGAAGTTTTAGTTTCAATGACATTAGTCTGTTCATCAGTCTTCATGAATGTTAGTCCAAAAATGTCTGTCAGATGAGAAAAGGCTGAACAAATACAGAGAGATTGTAATAAAAGAGAGTTAGGTGCCTGTAAAGCTAGTTATTGGAGGCTGAGATCTGAGGATTGCAGTGCAAAGCCAGCCTGGACAGGAAAGTGTATGAGACTCTTATCTCCAACTAATTACCAAAAAAAACACAGAAGTAAAGCATTAGAGCACTAGTCTTGAGCAAAAGCAGCTCATGAACAGTGCCCAGACCCTGAGTTCAAGCTGAAGGAAAGGAAGAAGGAAGGAAGGAAGAAAAGAAGGAAAGAAGGAGGGAAGGAAGGAAGGGAGGGAGGGAGGGAGAGAGAGAGAAAGAATGAATGTTAAGAAAAGGGAAAGAAAGAGGGAGCAAACAGAAAGGTAAATCACAGAACTTTAAAAACAAAAATGAGAGAAAATAGTGGCTTATGCCCATAATCTTAGCTACTCAGGAGGCTGAGAATTGTGCTTTTGAAGCTAGCCCCAGCAGGAAAGTCTCTGAGACTCTTATTTCCAATTAATCAGCAAAAGGCAAAAGCAGAAGTACAGTTCAAATGGTCTAGATGTGGGGAAAAGCCAAGGGACAGCACTTAGGCATTGAGTTCAAACTCAGTACTGGCACAAAACAATGAATTAAAATAAATAATTAAAATGAGAGAACAGTACCCATAATTATTCAACCAAGATAGATACCACTCTAAAGATGGGAATAGTAAGCTATAAAACAATGTGGAAAGTAACTCTATATAGAGGGGAGTATTTTCATCATTTACCTCTCAAGTTCACGTCCCAGCAATTCCCTGCCATCGATGTTTCCAAAAGGTTATACTCAACATTAAAACCTGTCATGAACTGGCCCCAATAAAATTCTGAATGAGTAAGAGGCTACTTACTGCTGGACAAGGGTCAACACTGGAAGTCTACTCAATCAGCAATGTTAATGCTCACACCTTATAGCTTAAGGTTATAAGCTACAAGATCCACACTTAAACTATTTCTGTTTAAATTTGTGAAGTCAAGAGAATCTGACTTTCACATGTATTCATGCTTCTATATTAGGGAACTCCATGTGATAATGAAATGAGTCATTCTTTTGGACTCATATTAATGAAGCACATTTAATCACGATTCAGATAACACTTTATGACCACTGAACTTCCATTTATACTACTTCACATTTTACAAAGCTTTCACACAGCTTCAGTTAACATTTGGTGTATCGTATTAGGTTGGCCAGGCCTCACAGTAACTTGGTGAAAGTAGAGAGCCTGGAAACTCTACCTCACACCCACAGCACCCCAGAGAATGCCGGCCACACACTGTCATCCATCCCCCCCTGCCCCCCGCTGCCCCCCCCACCCGCCCCTTGCTCTTTTGCATCAGCTTTCTCTTCTACTTTAACAATTGTTGTTTTGACTCTATCAAATCTGTGTGTGTGTGTGTGGGAGAGAGAGAGAGAGAGAGAGAGACAGAGGGACAGAGAGACTGAGAGACAGAGACAAAAGACAGAGGCAGTACCAGGGTTTGAACTCAAGGCCTGGGCACTGTCCTTTAGCTTTCTCACTCAGGAATGGTGCTCTGTCACTTCAGCTACAGCTCCACTTTTGATTTTTTGGTGGTTAATTGGAGATATAAGTCTCATGGATTTGTCTGCCCCTGCTGGCTTTGAACCATGATCCTCATTTCTCTCTCCTTCTGAGTAGCTGGGGTCACAGCATGAGCCATTGGTACCCAGCCTTTATTATCTTTTTTTGTGTGGGTGCCAGTCCTGGGGCTTGAACTCAAGACTTGGGCACTATCCCTGAGCTAGCACTCTACCACTTGAATCACAGCTCCGCTTCTGGCATTCTTGGTAGGTTATTAGAGGTAAGGGTCTCACACACTTCCTTGCTGGGGAGCTTCTAACAGTGATCCTCAGAGCTCAGCCTCCTGAGTAGCAAAGATTATAAGTATGAGCCACTGGGGCCCAGCTTTATTAAATATCTTTTAAGTAAAATTCTTTATACCATACATGAGCAGTTTCACTGCATTTTGCCTAGGTTCCTGATGCACAGTGTGGTCGGGGATTCGGAGGAACAGCTGCTCTCTACCTACAGTCTCGGCCAGCCTCCGGCTTTCAGTGAGGGCTGGCACAGCTCTCCCTCTTAGACGCCTCCAATCCTGGCAATCCTGGGGTTTCCTGAGGTTTTATGTCCTAAATTGTTTTGCTTTTTCTCTTTTTCTAGACAGGGTGTTGCTATATAGCTCATGTTGGCTTTGATCTCAAGATCCACCCGCCTCTATCTCCTGAATGCTGGGGCTTGCAATACCATGCTTGGATGTTTTGTTTCTCTCTCTCTCCCCCTCCCTCTCCCCCTCCCTCTCCCTCTATGTCTCCCTCTCCCTCTCCCTCCCTCTCCCTCCCTCTGTTCGTCTGTCCGTCCGTCCTTCCATCCTTCTGTCTCTGTCTGTCTGTCTGTCCCTCTCTGGTTTAAATTAATTTACTGGTTATTATAGAGGTGATGTACAGTCAGGTAATGAGTGCATTTTCTTTCATACAGTGTCTTCTATTCCCTCACTTGCTCACAGTCCCTCCCTCCCATCTGCTTTGTTTCTTGTTCACTTAACGATATCTCTCTGTAGCTTTTGTTTCATCTGCTCTATAGAAAACTTTCCCAGGGGCTGGGAAGGTGGCTCAGTGGTAGAGCGCTTGCCTTGCATGCATGAGGCCTAGGTTCGATTCCTCAGCACCACATAAACAGAAAAAAAAAGCCAAGGTGGCACTGTGGCTCAAGTGGTAGAGTGCTAGCCTTGAGCTGAAGAGCTGAGGGACAGCACCCAGGCCCAGAGTTCAGGCCCCATGACCGGACCCCCCTGCCAAAAAAAAGAAAACTTTCCCAATTTTTTTCCAAAATGTAATCAGATCTGTGTCCTTATGGGCGTATAGGAAGTATTCTCTGGTATATGTGTGTGTATAAAAAACACACATGTTCCAACCGTTATATTTTTTCAAACGAGGTGCACATCTCTATCTTTTTCTTACTCGTCTTGGTGTTCCTTTTGGAATCCTGCTCTTGCCCTCACTGCCTGCCACAGCCACTACACCCTTCCTTTTGGCCCCTTCAGTCTCCCTTCTGTGCACGCTTGCTAAGGCAGTTGTCTCCTAGTCGCGGCTGAGTTGAGTGCCATACTTCCACAGCACTTTGGTTGCTTTTTAATTATCTTAGTTGCTATTCTGTATCAGCTGAGTATTAGTGAGTTCTTTGGGGCAGAAAAATACTTAACATAAACTGTTGAAACCTGTGTGGAAGAAATAGTTGGGGAACAAATAGATAAACAAATAGAGAAAGCTGAAAGATAACACTTAATTTTTTTCCAAAGTTAACATTTAGAATATATATCACAGTTTAAGAAAAATGCTGAAAGCTACTTACATGTTTCTGACTGCCTAATAAACCTATCTTCTTGGATAGCACGTCCCAAACAAACTTTTGACTTTCCCCTTCAAAATGTGCTCCTCCCTCAGTCCTCTGTATCTCAGTGAAAAGTTGCTCCATCCTCTGGTTGTCCACACCTAGATCTGTGAGGTCACCTGACTCCCCTCTTTTATGTCACAATAGCCAAAACTCCATCACCAATACCTTCCAAACACATCTGACTCTAAACACCCTTCACCACTGCCAGTGTGATTTCCTGCTTCTCCCTTTCCCTTCACCCCTCCCTTCTTTTCCCTTTCTCCCTTTTACTCTCCCTTCTTCCTTTCCTAGTCTGAAGCCAGGGCCTCACAGATGCTATGACAGCACTCTGCCAGTTGAGCCACGCCCCAGCCCTTTTCTACTTCATGGTGGAGAGGGCTGTCTCTCTGCCAGGGCTGCAGTTGAACTTCTGATCGCCTACCTCCACCTCTCAAGTAGCTGGGATGGCAGGCATGCGCCCTGACACCTGACTTCAGGTTGTGATGTGTCGTGTGGAGATTGATTGTCCGCATTCGTCCTCCAGACAGCACCTGACGTGATCTTCAGCTGGACTGGGTTTGAAATCAGGGCCTCGGTTTGCTAGGCAGGTTCACCCCCACTCAAGCCACTCCCCCAATCCCTTTTGTGTTAGCTATGTTTTGGAAAGGGTCTTCTTGCATTTATGCTGGGGCCAGCCCAGACTCTGTGATTGCACTTCCTGCATATCTGGGATGACAGGATGACAGCACCACCCAGTCTCTTACTAGTTAACGTGAGTGAGGTCTCTTGGTCTTGTTGCATCTCTTAATCTTTTTGTAGTTCAACCTCTGTCTCCCAAGTAGTGAGGATTCCAGGCATAAGCCACCACATCTGAGTCTGAAGTGATTTCTTGATCTGGATTGCAAGTACAGAAACTTGAGTTAATCCTCCTCTAGTGATGCTCTTATTACTCTTTTATTCAAAGTCCTCTAATGGCTCACTATCTCCCTAAAAATACATCCTGAAGCCCTGAGCTAAGACACACACAGCAACACATCTACCATCACACAGTGTCCACTGTGAGATAGGAATGTTGCCTTTTTTTTTTTTGTCATTTGTGGGGCCTGAACTCTGGGCCTGGGCACTGTCCCTCAGCTCTTCAGCTCAAGGCCAGCACTCTACCAGTTGAGCCACAGTGCCACTTCTGGCTTTTTCTGCTTGTATGGTGCTGAGGAATCAAATCCAGGACCTCATGCATACAAGGCAAGCGCTCTACCACTGAGCCATCTTCCCAGCCTGGAATGTTGCCATTTTATATTTCCTTTAACCTGCTTTTGTTATTTCTGCAAACTGCTTCGAACCCACTACACCAAAGAGAGGAAATTAATATTTTCTACACAGTTAACCTGACACTTGACCAGTCACATATCAAGATAATATTTTTTTGTTGTTGTTTGAATTCAGGGCCTCAAATATGCCAGGCAGGTGCTTTACCACTTGAGTCGTATCACCAGTCTTTTTTCTGCATTAGCTATTTTTTTTTTGGATAGAATCTTACTTTTTTTTTGGAGGCCAGTCTTAGATTGTGAATGGATACTATGTAGCTGGGGGTTACAAGCATGTGCCAGCACTTCCTAGCTTATTTGTTGAGATAGGATTTGCAGGTCTCCAGATCTCTACCTCCTAAGTGACTGGGATTGCAAGAGTGAGCTATCACTTCTGGTCCAATGTTCTGAAATTACAGTAATGCTAAAAAGCTATCAGACTCAGTAAGATTATTATTTGTTTTCATAATCTTTTTTTTTCTTCAGTCCTAGGCTTGAACTCAGGGCCTGGGCACTGTCCTTGAGCTTCTTTTGCTCAAGGCTAGAACTCTACCACTTAAGCCACAGCACCACTTCCAGTTTTTTCTGTTTATGTGGTGCTGAGGAATCAAACCCAGGACTTCCTGCATGCTAGGCAAGCACTCTACCACTAAGCCACAAACCAGCCCCTTCATCATCTCTTTTGAAACTCCAAAAGTTATATACTGTTACACAGCTAAAATATTTTTTCTATAAAACACTTCTATTTACTAATTTTGAAAAATCAATAAGCTAAGCATCACTTTTTAAAAATGTCCTAAAACTGCAGTGTTGACAGACTAAGAGAATTCAGCATTAAGTTTAAATCTGTTAACAATAAAATTCTGTAAAAGTGCATACTTACATAATGAAATTTCCTGACTCTACAAAACATTTAAACATATATATCACAGACAGAGGCTGCATTTATATGTACAATGCTGATAGCAACATGATTATATATTAAAATATACAATGTGATATTCTATGCTTTCCAAGGTATAAAATGAAAGGCCACTTACATTTAACATTTTCTGTGAATATCTTTGTAAGTATTCAATGCTTTCTGGTAGTTCACCTGTAAAGAAAAAAAGAAAAATATAACACCCAAGCAAGTTATACAAACTAATATAATTTAGCAAAATCTTAATTTAAATAAAAATACTAGTATACTTTTTCTTTTTTTGGTCAGTTGTGGGGCTTGAACACTGGGCCTAAGTGCTGTCCCTCAGCTCTTCAGCTCAAGGCGAGCGCTCTACAGCTTGAGCTAGAGCACCACTTCCGGTTTTTCAGTGGTTTATTGGAGATAAGAGTCTCATGGGACTTTCCAGCCCAGGTTGGCTTTGAACTGTGATCCTCAGATCTCAGCCTCCTGAGTAGCTAGGATTACAGGTGTGAGCCACCAGCGCCCGGCCTGGTACACTTTAATAATTTAGCAATGAGTTTTTATTTTTTCCAAAAACAAATATACATCATTTTCCTAGGAGAAAAATGTACAAGTAACGTTGAAAAAGTAGTCAAATAGAACTAAATAGGTAATAGTGGAAACTTTAATTTCTCTTTTTAAGGTTCTGGACTTTTTGACAATTTAAGGCTTTAAGCTGATTGCGCCAGTTAAGAAGTGGTTTGGGGTTCTGCCACTTGAGCCACCACTCCAGCCATGCTTTTTGCTGGTTTTATTGGAGACAAAATCTCATAGACTATTCTGTTCAGACTGGCTTCAGACTGTGACCTCTCAAGTAGCTAAGGTTACAGGCATGAGAGCCACAGTCGCTTGGCTACTTTTACTTCTTCAGATCAATGTTTTAGGGGCTAAAATTAAGATCCCATCATAGGTGGATGTATTATTTAGTAGTAGAGCTGGGTCCTGTCTCCAGAACACCCCTTCCCAATCCATTCAATTTCTTTTGTTTTTTTTTTTAATTGTGAAAATACTATACAGAGGGGTTACAATTACATGGGCGAGATGAGTACATTTCTTATCAAGCATTGTTGCCTCCTCCTTTGTTTCCTTCCTATCCCTTCCCATACCCCTCCACCCCCACCCGATCCTCTCCCTCCTCCCCCACCAAAGTTGTAAAGTTCGTTTTTCGACATAATGATTTGTACATCTCATTGTTGCAATGGGCCTACCTGTATCCCTATTTAAATGATTTGTTTTTTCCCTTCCCCTCCACAAATTATACCAACATCAAATATAGTGAAAGCAGGGGTTATACCATGGGGGAGGGACATACAAAGCAACAAAGAAATCAACTTATAAATATGTTAGAAACAGTTGCATGAAAGAAAAAAAAAACACTTGAACATAGAGCTCCCCTATGACCCAGCAATCCCACTTTGGGCATTTACCCAAATGATCACAACAAGACCACACTAAAGCTACCAGCATGACTATATTTATTGCAACATTATTTACCATAGCTAAGATACAGAACCAACCCAGATGCCCTTCAGTAGATGAATGGATCAAGAAAATGTGATATATATACACAATGGAATTCTATGCCTCCATCAGAAAGAATGACATTGCCCCATTTGTTGGGAAATGGAAAGACTTGGAAAAATTATATTAAGTGAAGTAAGCCAGGCTCAAAGAAACATAGGTCCCATGGTTTCCCTTATTTGCAATAACTAGTATATGTCTGAGACAAGCAGAAAAGGTCAGATAAGTTGATGTTAGGGAAATGAAATCCAAGATAAGTACCCATTCAATTTCTTAAACAGGATTATTTCAGATGAACAGCTAATTAAAAAATAATTGGCCATAAATTCATAGTAATTTCAATGTCATCCATTTAGTAGGAAAAAATGAAAATGTTTATTTGAACACTAGAAAGTTTCCTGAAAGCAATTTTTTGTTTGTTTTGCAGTGTTAGGGATCCAACCCAGGACCCTGGGCATGCTAGGAAAGCACTCTACCACTGAGCTACATTCTCAACCAGCAATTTGTTTTCTAATTTGTTTCTTTGTAGCAGCAAAGAATAGAAAAAGGGGGTTTAGGTCAAAGATCTTTGCTAAAGTCTTAGCAGACAAGTTGCTATTCTAATCCTTTGAAGAGAGCCGTGATACCTAAGCAGAATAGGAAGCAGAATAGTAGGTCCTTAATTAAGTGCTAGCTGATGCTTCTAGTCTGTGTTTCATGAACTCAACCAGGCTGTCTTTCAGCCAGTTTGAACGTGAGTATTCATGCATATACTTTACATGATTATTAAACACTGGAACCCAGGCAGTTGAAAACTCACATTGGCATAAATAAAATGTAGATTATACAATCAAGTTACATATCCAGTAGGAATTAATGACTAAATGATTGGAAGACTTCACTGGTGGGGATAATGTATTTCTGGAGCTTTGCCGAGGGTACTCACAGATATAAATACTGTGAGCACGCTGTCAGCACTCTCACATTGGATTGAAGACTTCCTCCTCCTGGGCCATTCTGTAGTCCACTCAAGGTGGTCCACACTGACTACTTAGTTTAGCATCTGGTATTTTAAGCATTCATTCATGCCACAGTGTGAAACTATCAGCATCTCTATTCTACAGGACTCATGTACCATTCTATGGTCTATAATAGAAGCAGACAGAACGCATAAACCCCCGTATCTACTGATTGTGATTTAATAATGTACAGGCCCAGTGCCCAAAGCTCAGCTCCCATCTGCTCCCCCCTCTAGACTCATTTCACTCTTTGTTGATCACATATGCATATCGAGTGTTCTTCCTGTATTTGTTCTCTCTTCCCCTTTTCATTCAAATAATCATTTTTTTAAAAAAGAGAGATATTTGGATACATGATTCATACCCAAATTATAGGGGTTGGTTTAGGGCAGGAGGAGATGTAGCTTAATGGCAGAGCATTTGCCCTTGGGTTCAATCCCTAGTATCTTCAAAAAAGAAAAAGAAGGAAATCCATGACTGTATTTTACTATATATAATAATTATTGTGTTTTTCATATAACACCTCATTTTGTGTAGTATCTTAACAAATGCCCAATGGTGACACATTTATGTACACAATAACCTAAAAGAAGAAAAGAAACAATATATACAAGAAATGAATAAAATAATAATGTTTACCACTTCTTCTAAAACAACTAGCAACTATCAGCTGCCATTTCATTTGTGGGAGCCTATGACAGAAATGAATCCACTGAGATTATAGATAAAACAATAACCTGAGATGTTCCATTTCATAAAGGTTTACATCTAACATACTTTTGAACTAAATTTTGACCTTCCGTTAGATCACTTTTATCATTTTAAATAGCAGACACATAATTTAATGATGTGTCTTAATTATTATCAGCCTTCAGAATCCTTCAAAGTTCATCTAATCATGTCTTTATTTAGATATTTCTTAATGGGGTTTGAACTCAGGGCCTTGGTGCTTGCTAGGCTGGCATTGTAGTTATGTTGATGATGGAGTTTAGCAAAGGTTTCAGCCTGAGCTGATTTTGAACTGCAATCCTCATATCTCAGTTTCAGAATAGCTAGAATTATATGTGTGAGCCATTGATGCCTGGCTTATTTAGGTATTCTTATGAAAATCACTCAGCTTGTTTGGTTAAAAACCTACTCACACATGGGGCTGAGAAGGTGGCTCAGTGGTAGAGCACTTGCCTTGCATGCATGAGGCCCTGGGTTCGATTCCTCAGCACCTCATAAGCAGAAAAAAAAAAAAAACAACAAACCAGACGTGGTGCTATGGCTCACGTGGTAACGCACTAGCCTTGAGCTGAGGAGCTGAGGGACAGTGCCCAGGCCCAGAGTTCAGGCCCTACGACCGGACCCCCCCCCCAAAAAAAACCTACTCACACCAACTACATTCTATCTTAAACATGATCATTTCTTTTGTCATCACCATTAACAATAATACTATTAGGCTTGCATATTTAGTACCCAAGGGACCATTTTCAAGTTAAAAATATTTTTATTGTTATTATAAAGGTGACATACAGAAGGGTTACCATTTTATGTCAGGTAATGAGTACATTTCTTTTTGGACAACATCACTCCTTCTGTCCCTCTCAGTTTTTCCCTCCTGTCCCTGTGCACAATTTGTATAGTTTATTTACAGCTTAGTGTCTAGGAGTACAACTGTACAAGTTGTTCACCCTTTGTCCCTTCATTTCTGTACCCCTCCTCTTTCTGCCCCCACCAAAGATGGATGAAAGAATAAACAAGACAAAAAGAAAAGAAAAAACCCTCATATTTCCATTTCCCAGAGTGCATTTTGATAAATACTATTGCTTTCCTTCCCTAAGAGTATCTTCCTTTGGTCTCACTCTGTATGAATGCCTAGAGTCCTATATATTTTTATCATGTCCCAGGGTATTTTAGATCTAGCTTCCAAATATGAGAGAAAATGTGCTTTTGGTCAATCTGAGGTTGGTTTACCTCACTTGATGTGATTTGTTCTTGTTCCATCAATTTCCCTGCAAATGACATAATACTATTCTTTCTAACGGCTGTTTAAAATTCTATTGTGTTTAGGTATCACATTTTTTGGATCAACTCATCTATTTCATGGCATCTGGGCTGTCTCCACAACTTGGCTATTGTGAATAGTGGAGCAATGAACATGGATATGCAAATGTCTTTTTATGGTACCTGACATGTAATGATTTGGGTAGATGCCCAGGGGTGGTATGACTGAGTTGTAGGGTAAAAAAAAAAATCTATGTTCAGATTTTGAGGGAACCTCCAGATTGCTGTCTAGGGTGGTTGTACAAGTCTACATTCCCACCAACAGTGCAGTAGAGTTCCTTTTTCCCCACATCCCCACCAGCCTTTGTTGCTGCTCAAATTCATGATGTTGGCCAATCTAACTCTGGTGAGATGGAATCTCAGAGTTGTTTTGCTTTGCAGTTCCTTTATGGCCAGGGGACACGTTTCTTTGGTAAGGGATGATTTTTGATCTTGTATTTGAATAATAATACTTTAAAAAAGAGGTTAAGAAAGAATTGTAGAGTGCTTGCCTTGAGCTGAAGAGCACAGGGACAATGCCCAAGCCCAGAGTTCAAGCCCCACGACCGACAAAAAAAAAAAAAAGAATTGTTTATCTCCTATTTTCCTCTTAACAAGAAATCATATTCTACCTCACTTATGGAATCATAATCCCTTTGAACATCAGAAGAAGAAAAAGAAGGAGGAGGAGGAGGAATGACAAAACAAAATTCTTTTTACAATAAATAATCATAACCTGGATTTCTGAAGACTGCTGTTAAAAATGTCTGAGAAAGTGAGATCTGAAGAAATGACAGCCACACACACACACACACACACACACACACACACACACACACACACACACACACACAATGCCTCCCTCAGAAAGAATGACACTGCCCCATTTGTTAGGAAATGGAAAGACTTGGAAAAAATTGTATTAAGTGGAGTAACCCAGACCCAAAGAAACATAGGTCCCATGGTTTCCCTTATTTGCAATAACTAGTATATGTGTAGGATAATCTTACCGGACAAGCAGAAAAGGTAAAAAAAAAAACTATTTACATATGACCATATAAGATGATGCTAAGTGAAATGAACCCCAAGATAGGGACACAAGAGGTTTTATCTTTGTCCCTGTTTTTTTTTTTTTAATGTACTATGTGGTTTTTTTTTGTATGTTCTTTCCCCATGGTATAACCCCTGTTTACACTGTATTTGATTCCAGTGCTCTGTATCTTGTATATACATTTTTCTTTTTGGGGAGGGGAAGGAAAATAACAAAATGCTGAAACAAGGATACAGGTTGACCCATTGTAACAATGAGATGTACAAGATACTATGTTGAAAACAAACTTTATAACTTTGGAGGGGGAGGGAGGAGTTGGGAAGGTGGGAAGGGAAGGGATGGTAGGGAAAAACAAAGGAGGAAGTAACAATGCTAATAAGAAATGTACTCATTACCTTACTCATGTAACTGTAATCCCTCTGTACAATATCTTTACAATAAAAATATGTATATATAAAAGAAATGACAGGCTAGGGAACTATTCAATGCACCCTCTCATGTTTTAAAAGTCTTTCTTCTACTTAATCAGTGGCTTCAGAGAAGCCTCAGTTCCCCCCTAATTTGATGGCAAACTACCAGCTCTGGAGCCAGGCAGACTTGGATTTAAATCTCAGAACATTGCCTACACACACACCCACTGTGATCTATCACAGTGGATCTATCAATCCATATTACCTTCCTCCTTCAAATGTCATCTCCTCCACCCACATGTGAGATCCAAGATTCAAACCCACTTTCTCTACTTTCTAGTCCATTTCTGCCTCTCCAATTCCTCTTCCACCAAGCCTTGTCTTTAGTGTTCCAGCAAATCCATCCAGGTACCTGGGCTATCCCTGTTAGACTCCCGATCTCAACTGTGCTTGGAGGCTCATTCCAAACTGTGTCCATCTTTTCATACCAGGCTGAAGCTGACTCTTCTTTTTTTATACTCTATGGAACATTCTAGAATATTGTACATTCTAGAATGTACAATAACCATTTGTGCTTCTGAATACTAACATTGTTCCCCTCTTTCTGCAGATGTATTCTGATTTCTAATACTGTCAGCCTTGGATGTTTTTGAACTTTAACATGAATAAAATTATATAGTGTGTTTTTGTATTGAGAATAACTAAATTACTGGAATGAAATTCAAATGTTAGACAAGTCACAAAAATATATAATATAAACGGCCATTTTGTCATTGTTAGTTGTACTCTTCGGTGGCATTAATTATAGTTACTATGTTGTTCAAGCATTACCATGATCACTTCCCAAATCATTTTCCTGCCATCAAACAGAAATCTTGCAGCTGTGAAGAAGAAATAACGCCTATCCTTCTCCCCACAACCCCTGGTAATCTCTCATTGCATTGACTTTGTCTCTGAATTTTCCCATATGAGACAAAGAAATGAAACTAAATGAAAGCATTTGTTGTTTTGCTGTCTAGATTGTTTCACTTAGCAGATAGTTTTTAAGATCCTTCCACAATATACTAGAACTTCCTTTTCATGACCAAATAACATTCAACTGCACGTGTATACATATTATCTTGTTTGTCTGTTCATTGCTGAAGGACATTATCTGCTGATGTTCCTATCTGTGGACTATGACTATGGGCTGTGTGTGGATTTCTAAATAACACTTTTTCCCATTCTCTATGTATTTCTTTTCCTTCGCTATTCTCTACTAGAATGCAATCTCAGGTTTCTAGTAGAATTATTCTAAGCATTTATCCAAAATTGCTTCTTCAAAAACTTCCTGAATGTTCATTGATTCTGTCTCTTGTAATGTGCTTAGCTCATGGAAGGAATTACTTTTATGTATTTTTCCTGTGAGTTTGCCCTAATTAGTTCATAAAATAAGGCTGAGGGTAGCATCTTTTAGCACCTAGTAAGTCCTCTGTAATTTGTTCATACTTGCTGTGAGAGCCCAAAAAGCTGAGCAGTGAGACCCACAAGGATTGGGAATCTGGAAGGTCATTCTCCCAGTAAAAATTCTCAGAAGGCTGCGAGTTCCCTGAAATGGCCAATCAGTCCAGGCTTAACAGAAATTCAGATTTCTATCCTGAGTGTGGGCTAATTCTACCTTAAACTGACTGGGAGTGTGGAGGTAGACTGAGGTTTATGAAGTTGTAAGCTGTTTACTGTTTAGTCTAGTTCCCAAGATACTTTTAACTTTTCAGTGGTTAGAATTGTACCCAGCGTTTTGGGCATGCTGGGAAAGCTATATCAATCTACATATTTCTTGCCCCTTTAAAAAACTAAAAGTTGTAATTAATAATTAAAAAACAATCTATTCTATCAGAAGTACACTGGGCACCAATAGCTCACCCTTATAATCCTAGCTACTTAGGAGGTTAAGATCTAAGGATTGAGGTTCAAAGCCAGCTCGGGCAGAAAATGAGCCTCTTATCTTCATTTAACCACTGAACAGTCATAAATGGAGATGTGGCACAAGTGGAAGAGGGCTAGCCTTGAGCAAAAAAGTTCAGGGACATCACCCAAACCCTAAATTCTAGCCCTAGGAGCGACACACATACACTGGAAACAAAAATCTATCAAAAATACTTTGGTGGGGGGGAGGGGCCTGAGGCAACGAGGTGGGGGGGGGAGATGGAAAGGGAAGGGATGGGAAGGGGAAACAAAGGAGGAGGCAACAATGCTTGATAAAAAATGCACTCATTACCTTGCCCATGTAATTGTAACCCCTCTGTATGGTATTTTCACACACACACACACAAATCTATTGAAAGTATAGCAAGCAATATTTAAAATTATAATGGTACACACGTCAATGTACTTTTTCTAAACATAGTTACATAAATTTATATCAAAATAGCAGAAATTTAAAAACCTAATATTTTCATTCTCTACAGTGTTCTAACCAGAGATTAAGAAAATGAAAGAAATTAAAAGTGCTTTTCAAATAGTGTGAAGGGCTTTAAAAACATTAGCAGTTTTCATCTTTTCAAATGGTAGGTCAGAAAACAACTAAAGAAAGCTAAGATTTATTGAAGAAACTGACACGAGAGTAATAGTTTATATTTTCAAAACATTATACTGGCTTATACAGTGTTCATGTAATTAGTGGAATGAATGGAATGACTGAGTTCTCATAAAGCAGTGTGTAATTTTAGAGGGAATGGTTCTCTGGAGAGTTGTATTTACTCCATCTGCACATTAGTTAAAATAAATATATCCAAACTCAATCAATAGTACTGATCAGTAATAAACACTTTTCTTTTAATCAGTTACTGCTCTAATGACACCCTACAAGATTCAGAATTCATATAATATTCAAAATTATATAACTTATTTTCAGTGAATGGTTTATTATACTCAAAATGTACTTAATTACTTTGTTATTTTTAAAAAAATTACAAAGTGATTTCTAACTAATTCACTTCTCAATGCACCTGATCTTTGAAAAACAGAAGGCTCAATATTTTTATCACATATTAATCTGCTAGTTAGATAATCTCATCAATTACTTCAATGGCTAAGTTCATTTAATTGATACTAATTACCAATTGAATGAGTAAATACCCATCTTGAAAGGAGATGCACATTTTCTATTTGGTAAAAAACTTAGGTGTCATTTCTCCAGACTGCTTGGTTTCAGGACACAGTCCAAAGTTTCATCTAGCCAGTTTAGCTTCTCAGAGGCAAAGCCTTAAAAAAAAGAAAATAAAATGTATAAGCATTATTTATTTATTCATTTATTTAGTTTTTGGGTCCGGTTGTGGGGCCTAAACTCTGGGCCTGGGCACTGTCCCTCAGCTCTTCAGATCAAGGCTAGCGCTCTACCACTTGAGCCACAGTGCCACTTCCGGCTTTTTTCTTTTT
>NW_012267217.1:28842286-28852318 GCF_000151885.1 Dipodomys ordii | reverse complement strand
TTTTTGCTTATGTGGTGCTGAGGAATCGAACCCAGGGCCTCATGCATGCAAGGCAAGCACTCTACCACTGAGCCAACTTCCCAGCCCCACGTATAAGCATTATTACTAGCATATATTTACTTAAAAACACAGTATAAATGTTTCAATGTGTGCAGATGTTAATCTAGGAGGGAAAATAAAGATGAATTGAGAATTTTTTTTTTTTTGGTTGGTCATGGGGCTTGAACTGGGCCTGGGCGCTGTCCCTGAGCTCTTCACTCAAAGTGAGTGCTCTACCACTTGAGCCACAGTGCCACTTCTGGCTGTTTTTTTTCTGTTTATGTGGTGCTGAGGAATTGAACCCAGGGCCTCATGCATGTAAAGCAAGTACTCTACCACTGAGCCAATTCCCCCCTCCTTCCCCCCCCCCAGCGAGGATTTTTAAAAGGATCATGGGGAATGAATATTTTCCATTAAGTATAAAATGTGCTACAAAGCTTCAGTAATTTTTAAAAGTAGGGATAGGAAAAAAGATTACTAGTATAATAAAACTTCAGAAACAGACTCGGCTATAATATAGTCACTCAGTGAGTGATTGCCTAGCAAGTGTGAGGCTGAGATAAATAATTAGTACTGCAAAGAAAAATGATAAAATCAGTAGATACCAAGAGACTAGTGATAAATAGTACCAGGATAATTGATTAAATATGATGGAAAAATGTAGAGATTCATTTTTGATAAACAAAAAATAAAGCTAGGTGCCAGTGGCTCATGACGGTAATCCTAACTACTCAGGAGGCTGACATCTGAGGATCATGGCTCTAAGCCAGTCTGGGCAGGAAAGTCTATGAAATGTTTATCGCCAATTAATCACCAAAAAAGCTGGAAGTGAAAGTGTGGTTCAAGTGGTAGAGTGCTAGCTTTGAACACAAAAGTTCAGGGAGTGTCCAGTCCCAGAGTTCAAGCCCTAGGAGAAGCAAAATAATTTTAAAAAAATCAGAACTGTTTTAAAACTATACAGAAAAGAAAGTGGTAAAAGTAAGAAAATACAAGTTGACCCAGGCACTGGCAATCACCTGTAATCCTAGTTACGTGGAGGATAAGAATAAGAGAATTGAGCTTAAAATTGGGCAATAAAGTCTAAGAGACTCTATCTCTACAGAAGGGAAGTTGGACAGTGATGACAGGAAGCCTAAAGTTTGTGGATCACAGCTCAGACATGCGGCCAAGAGAAGTGAGACACTATCCTAAAAATTACCATTAAGAAAGAGAGCTAGGAAAGAATGACCTGATACTCAGTAGATAAAGAATTAATATCCACAATACACAAAAAACCTGAACATCAAAAGGATAAACCATCCAATTAATGAATGGACAAGCAAATTGAATTTCTCTCATAAGAAACACAAATGGCAAATAGATTTATGAAGAAATGCCAACATCCTTAGCCATAAAGTATAAGTCAAAACAGCATTGACATTATATCTTTCCATAGTCAAAATATCAATTATTAACACAAATAATAACAAATTCTGGCAAGAATGTGGGGGAAAGCAAACTCCCGGCACATACCATTAGCAGGAATGTAAACTAGTATAATTACTGTAGAAATCAATATGGAAGTTCCTCAAAAAATTAAAAATAGATTCACCTTATTATTACAACATCCCACTATTAGGCATATACCTGAAGGAGTATAAATCAATACACAAGAAAGACAGTGCTTATTGTAGATTATTGTAGTTTTGTTCACGATAGCCAAACAGCAAAATCAGTTGAAGTGTCCAACAACAGATAAATGAATGAAGATGATATGGTACATATAGTACACATAAGTAATAGATGAGTGTGTGTGTGTGTGTGTGTGTGTGTGTGTGTGTGTGTGTGTGTGTAAGTGAATCATGTCATAGGAAAGTCATCAAAAGATTTTGAGCAGAGACTTTCTTGTTCAAGGCTGGTCTTTTACCACTTGAGTCAAGCTCCATGGTTTTTTTTTTTTTGATGTTTAATAATGATGAGAGTCTCACAAACTTTTCTGCCCAGGGTGGCTTTGGATCATGGTCCCCAGATCTCAGCCTCCTTTGTACCTAGGATTATAAGTATGAGCCACTAGCATTTGGTTGGATCACAGAATTTTACAAAGCCATAAAGAAAAATGAAAACATGTCATTTGCAGAAAAATGGATGGAACTGGAGAATAGTATGTTGTTTGCAATAAACCAAAGGTCAATGTTTTCACTCATGTGGAAGCTAAACATACTTAGAAGATATATATATATATATATATATATAATATGTGTACACAAACATATGTATTATACATACAATACATGTTTGTTTACATATAATGTTTGTATATATACACAATATAAATGTATATATGCAAATATATTATATATACAATATATGTTTATAAACATATATGTACTGAGGTATATGAACATATAACCCTATAGAAATAAACTTACATTTGATGTGGAAGAAATAGTTGTATTGTCAAAGCTCATGGAATTCACAAACTTTATAGATCATGATAATGGGATTTGCCTTGTGAAGGTTAAAATGTGTTTGTGATTTTTTTTTTTTTTTGGGTCCGGTCGTGGGGCCTGAACTCTGGGCCTGGGCGCTGTCCCTCAGCTCTTCAGCTCAAGGCTAGCGCTCTACCACTTGAGCCACAGCACCACTTCCGGCTTTTTTCTTTTTGCTTATGTGGTGCTGAGGAATCGAACCCAGGGCCTCAAGCATGCAAGGCAAGCGCTCTACCAATGAGCCACCTTCCCAGCCCCTGTGTTTGTGATTTTAAGTTTTACTATTCCACAAATACTGTGAAATTTGTGAAATTTATACAATCAATTTCAATAAAAATTATTTAAAAACAAAAACAAACTTACATATAAAAGTCATAGAATATGACTTAAACATAAGAGGATGAGGGAAGGAAAGAGAGAAAAAGAAAGATAGAAGGCGAATAATTTCTAAATACAGTGCGACTATGTACAAAGCTGGCATAAGGAACTTCAATGAAAGCTGCTGATTAATAGGAAATTGAGGCTATGGGGGAAGCAAAAGCAATAGAAGGATTAATCTGAGCAAAATACAATATTTGTATGTTTGAAATACCATAGTGAAATTCTGTGGGATAAGAAAAACCCTAGAACAATTGGATGACAGGAAAGAAAACAGGCTTGGATAGAACATGGGCACAGTAAGGTATATTAAATAGGTAGGTTTCATTAGGTAGCCTAGAGAGCACCACGCAGTATGGCCTGTGGCAGAGTTTACAGGCACCAGAGGAGGGCGAAGGGCTAAGGAAGAGGGCAAATGGGGATGAACACAGCCCAAGAGCTTATTTGCATGGATGAAAGTAGAAAAATCAAACCTGCTGAACTTTAGTTTTAGAAGTAGGGTGGGGAGGGTGATACACTGTACACACATGTGGAAATGTCACAATGCACAGTCCCCATGTACAACTCATGTACAACAATCTAGACAGAACAGGGCTTAGAGGCAAGGCTGAACAGGATTGAGACCTCCTAACAAGGATAAGGCCCTGAATTCAAACCCCAGTATCTCCAAAAAAGAGAAAAAGAAAAAAATACATATGGAGCATTCCTAATGTTCCAAAATCTGAACATTTTCAGCCAGGTGCTAATGGCTAACATCTATAATCTTTAATATTCAGGAGGCTGAGATCTGAGAATCATGGTTGGAGGTCAGCCAAGGTAGACAAATCCAACGGATTCTTTTTTTTGTCGGTCGTGGGGCTTGAACTCTGGGCCTGGGCGCTGTCCCTCAGCTCTTCAGCTCAAGGCGAGCGCTCTACCACTTGAGCTACAGTGGCACTTCCGGTTTTCTGGTGGTTTATTGGAAATAAGAGTCTCACAGTCTCTCCTGCCGGGGCTGGCTTTGAACCGTGATCCTCAGATCTCAGCCTCCTGAGTAGCTAGGATTACAGGCGTGAGCCACCAGCGCCCGGCCGGATTCTTATTTCTAATTAACCAGCAGAAAGTTGGGAGTGGAGCCATGGCTCCAGTTTTAAAGTTCAAGGCTAAGCAAAAACTCCAAGCATGAGGCTCTGAATTCAAGCCCTGGTATCAACATACACACACACAATAATAATCCAAAATTTTCCAGCTTCAATATGACAACATAGCAAAACATTCCATACATGATCTAAGCGGCGCTTGGAGTAAAACACATACTGTAAATACACAACAAAATTATCTTTAGAGTATGTGCACAAAGGGCATAAGAAACAAATTAATTTGGTGCTTAACACCTGGCCTCTATTCTTGAGATATCTCTATATGCTCAAATCCAAATTATTCCCAAAGTCAAACATTTTAAATAGGAAAATAACATCATGCTCTTAGGGAATGAAAAGGGTTTCATAAAACAAAAAATAGAGTTCAGATATACTTACATTCTAGAGCTTATGCAAAAACATCTTGAATTAGAGGCCAGCCCGGGCTATATAGTAAAACCCTGTCTCAAAGAAATCATCCTGAAAAAAGTGAAATAAGAGCTAGGTAGCTCAAGACTGCAGTCTTCACTAGTCAAAAGGTTGGGACCTGAGCATCATCCTTTGCCTGCCAAGGCAGGAAAGTCCTTGAGACTCTTAACCTCCAAACCACCAAAAACAAACAAACAAAAAACAAACCAACAACAGCAACAACAAAAACCAGAAGTGGAACTGTGGTTTCACTTTCACTCCAGCCAGCGACTTTAGTGACAAAGCTAAAGGACACCTCCCAAGGCCCCATGTTCAAGCCCAGTACTATACACACACACACACACACACACACACACACACGCACGCACAGAGTCAAATACAATTATACTAGTAAGAGAAAAATTTCTTTTTACAAAAGGAAGTATGAACAAGGTCAAAAATAGAGTAATGAGGGCTGAATGTGTGGCAGGACTTACAAGACTAGCACCATGGGGCAGAGAGAGAGGAAACAGTGGGAAGGGGAAATGATGATGCTCCACCACGAAGGCCTTTCCCAGTCTCTTCCCTGTGCCAGGAACCAAATGCAGCACAACGGGTCACTTCTCAGCTAAGACCTCTTGACTCCATCTAAAACTGCTGCCCCTCGGGCTCCCCTTCTCCAAGGTCGGCAGCAGGGCTTCCTTCTCCCCGCAGGCAGGAGCTCAGGAGCTCGGGGTCTTCTCTGGAAGTAAGGATGCAAATTGACTGATGGGCAGGTCCCCAATGAAACGCGCCTGTGGGAGTGCCAGCTCACCTGTCTCCTGCACCCACGTTCCACTCAGCTTTCACCTCCGAATTCCTAACGCCAAGACACAGCCCAAGAGCAGCAAACATCCGGAGAAAAGGTTACAACAGGAGAGCCTCGGCTCCCGTGCGCCATGTCAGGGTCCTCCAGCGTGGCCGCGATGAAGAAGGTGCTTCAGCTGCTCAGGATGGAGGCTGGGCTCAACAGCCTGAAGGTTTCTCAGGCAGCTGCAGACTTGAAACAATTCTGTCTGCAGAACGCTCAACACGATCCGCTGCTGACTGGAGTGTCTTCAAGTACAAATCCCCTCAGACCCCAGAAAGTCTGCTCCTTTTTGTAGTCTAGTAAATCTTTCAGAGGATCTCCAGACTATTTCCTATGAACCAGTGAATATTCGAGAGAGTGAAAGTTGAAGCCGGTACAGAACCTTCTCTGTAACGCATGTGCCATAGAATACCAACTTCTACTTTTGCCAGTCCTTAACATTTACCTCTCTGAATTTTCATGAATTTCTGTTTCACAAAGTTAACTGTTTTATAGACACTGGCAATGGCATACGATAAAATACTTAATACAAAAAAAAAAGGTTGCAACATGAAAAGATAGTAAAGGGATAAAGGAACAATAGCAGTATTACATAGTATTACAAGCCACCTTTCATTGGCTACATTATAAACTCACACCCAGGGAGCAAGGATGCCATTTCAGGCAATTTCTGAGAGGCAGAGAAGGGAATGGCCAGCCTCCATGTATACTGTGTTCTTTCTTAAAAATGTACCTGAGGGGGCTAGGAAGGTGGCTCAGTGGTAGAGCGCTTGCCTCACATTCATGAGACCCTGGGTTCGATTCCTCAGCACCACATAAACAAAAAAAAATCCAGAAGTGGCTCTTTGGCTCAAGTGGTGAGCGCTAGCCTTGAGCTGAAGAGCTGAGGGACAGTGCCCAGGCCCAGAGTTCAAGCCCCATGACTGACAAAAAAACAAACAAAAACAAAAAAAACCCAAAAATGTACTGAAGACGGTCACACCTGTAATACTAACTACTCAAGAGGCTGAGACTGGAGGACTGAGGTTGAAGCCAGCCCCAGCAGAAAAGTCTAAGAGACTCCATCTCTAATTAACCAACAAAATGCCAGACTGGACATAAAACTCAAGTGGTAAAGCACCAGCCATGAGCAAGAAAGCCAAGAGGCCCTGAGTTTATGTCCCTGAGTTTCAAGCCCTGCTAACAGCATAAAGTAAAAAACAAAAAAACTCAGACATATGGTAAAATGGTAAAATGTGCGATATTAAGGCAGTATTCAGAAGTATTTATTTTGACTCTTTTTTATACATTTGAAATTGTTTATAGTTAAAGAGGAAGAAAATGAGTATTTTTTCTACTTGTTAGTTTGGCAAAAGTCAAAAGAATACGATTAGCAGTAGGAATTTGGGGATTGGTGAGTCTCATATGCTGGTAGAAATAAAAATAGAAGGATTACAGTATGACTTAAGTAGTAAAGCACTTACTTAGCATGGGGGTGGCCCTGGATTCGTCCCAATATAGAAAAAAAGTAAAACAAGAAATGGGAAAAGCCTTTATGGATAGCAATGTTGACCCATATTTTATATGTGTATAACTTTTGGATCATTAATTCCACTTAGAATTATCCAGAATGTGAGAGGTAGTAGACATCAGTGTTTTTAAGAAGCAAATAAACTCTTCTTACACTTTACAAAAAAGTAAACAAAATAATGCAGAAAGCATGTTTATCTTATTTCACTTACCATGGTTGTAAAGTGCTTCAGTACAAGCAGAATCTTTTCATAGTTCCTCTTTGTAGAATTCAGTGGCCTTCTTGTGATCACCATTTGCAGAAACTGTATTCCCTTTCTTAGCTGATAGGTTATACCTGTCAGAGTTCACAGCTAAATCTGCAGAGCTGCTGGCTTGGGAAAATTCATTTTGCTCAAGTATAAAAGATAAGTTGACTTTTGCTGCTAACTGCAACCTGAGGCAGCGTGACAGGATACTGGAGCTGAAGAATGAGAAAGAGAGAAGCAGCAGGGACCAAAGGGCCAAGGCTCACTGGCTCCTGAACCTGAGCTCCTCTAAGCAAGCATATTTATTAGGTTTAGTACAGGGAAGGTTATCATACGTATGTGCAGAAAACAAAGCATCTATGCTGCTGTTACAATCACAGACAAAACAAGAGTTTGTGAGAATAACTGGCTCCCTTATTGTTTTGAGAGTGAAGACAGCAACCTAGGCAGAGTCCGAACATGTATCTTACTTTATGTGGCTTTCAAGGTTCGGCTTTCAGCCCTTCCAGCACTAAGGAAGGGGGCAGTATTCCACCCTCTTACCCCTCTCCATAGCTGGCTGTTTTAACCCCTCCGTAGCCAGCTCTCAGCGATCTGAGTGCTATGGAGGCAGCATTCCAACCTTTCAAACCGTTTCCAGGTTTCACAGCTTCAGCTCAGCTTCAGAGTTCCCTACAGACTTTCATCAAATACCTTGGCAGGTTTTCCTGAGATTGCAGATTAACAGATTAAACAGATATTGTGAGATTATCACGATGAGCAGATAGGATATTTCCACAAAACCTTTGACTGCCAAGCTCAACCAGCTAGAATGACTTCTCCAGTCTTTTGGTTTGAATGGCAACACTGTCTTTAAGTGGGTGGGTCCTCATTAGCTGTGTGCTCCCCTGCCCTCCCTGCAGCACTGAAATAGCTGGGAAGGCTCCATTGTCCCAGCTACCTCTGCATGCTGCTGTGTCACCCTCTGGACCTCTTTACTGTACACATCCCAACACACACACACACACACACACACACACACACACACACACACAGAGTGCCGCATCACCAGGCTTCAGTACTTCCATCAGTCCACTGTTTTCCTCCCTTTTATGGGCCATGCTTAGTCAAGACCTTGCCATCACTGGCATGAGCCACATGAACCTTTTTGTTCCTAAGTGGTCACTGGGCTGGGTTGGCTTGGTGAAGCAGGAACTACATTTCCCAGAAGCCTTTTGTTGAGCAGCTCTTGTGTAGACTTGACCCAGTGAGGAACTTGAATGGCATCTAGATGCAGAGCCCACATAGCTAGTGGCTTTTCTTTTCAGTCATGGCTGCAAGCTTATCCCTTGGAACCCTTGGCCTTATCAGATCCTCTTTATACTTCCTTATACATCTATTCTTTACCAGATTTCTTTGGGGGGCCTGGTGTCAGGCAGAAATTTAGTAATACTTTAAAAAATATATAAAAACTAGCTGTAAAGGATAGTTGTAAAAAACAAAGCTTACCAGAAAATACAGGCCTGAGAGGTTAGTTGCATCTGTACTTTTCACCCTACTGTCTTTTTTCCCCTAACATTTTAAAGGTATCTGTAGTTTAGAAATGGAATCTTTGCAGTTATTACAACTGTAATACGACAGCATTCAACTTATGGTTGAAGAAAAGATCAGTGTAGAGGGTAAGAGCAGGGAGGACTAGAAGAGTGGATTCATATATTTGAAAAAACAGATAAGCCTTGTGTAGCCTCACCTGCTTGTAATCCTAGGGATAAGAAAGGCCAAGTGGAGACTGGAGGACTGTAAATTCAAGGCTAGCCTGGAGAAAAGTAGCAATTTTCTGTTTACAAAAAAAAAAACAAAAACAAAAAATTGGGTGCTCATGGTTCATTGTAATCCTAGATGCTCAGAAGACTGAGGTCTAAGAATAGTGGTTCAAAGCCAGCCCAGGCAGGAAAGACCTTGAGCTTTTATCTCCAATTAACCACCAAAAGTGCTAGAAGTGGAACTGTGGCTCAAGTGTTACAACACAAAACTCAAGAAAAACAAACAAACATGGGCTGGGAAGGTGGCTCAGTGGTAGAGCGCTTGCCTTGCATGCCTGAGGCCCTGGGTTCAATTCCTCAGCACCACATAAGCAAAAAGAAAAAAGCTAGAAGTGGTGCTGTGGCTCAAGTGGTAGAGCACTAGCCTTGAGCTGAAGAGCTGAGGGACAGTACCCAGACCCAGAGTCCAGGCCCCACGACCGGACCCAAAAAAAAAACAAACCCAAAAGAAAAACAAACAAAAAAACAAAAACACCCCTTAGGGACAGTACGTAGGCTTTGAGTTCAAGTCCCAGGATAGGCACAAAATAACTAGAGACTTTAAAAAGAAAAAAGAGCTATGGGCCTAACTGAAGTGGTACAGTGTTTGTCTGTCATGTGAGAAGTCCTAGGCTCAATCTCCAATAATGCAATCAAACAAAAGAAACAAAGCAAAACAAAACAAATGACAAGCAAGGAATTTTATTCAAATATTAGAATTTATTAAAGAGAACAAAATGAAAATCAAATAAAATTGATATACACAAAAATACAGAGATGGGTTAAAGGTCAGTAGAGAATACTGAGCCCGTGAATCACGTGAAGCAGTTCAGTGTTCATTCTTTATAATGGCAGGGAGGGGTATGAAAGGTCTAACCTAAAGCAGAGGATCAAATTTGCTCTGTTCAAGATATTCTGGGATTTCTGCTTCTGGCTATTACACACAAGGCTAGAGAAAACCATTCTGTCACAGAGGATTCCTTATCAAATAATAATTATGAAATTGGTAAACCTAATGTTTTTAGCATGTTTCTTTCCAACTAAGATGATATTATAGGAAATTACCTCATCATATAGACCTACTCCATCATACTTAGAGTACACCAAAGAAGAAGAATTTAATCAGAAAGTTTGAAAATTAAGCAGAAAGAGTCTTTAAAACATTAATAACTAGGCTTGGGAAGGTGGCTCAGTGGTAGAGTGCTTGCCTTAAATGCATACGGCCCTGGGTTC